>NW_004444113.1:489868-491256 GCF_000243295.1 Trichechus manatus latirostris
TCCCAAGAGCGGTGACCATGTGATGTGAGGGCCCAGCTCTGTGCTCCGGCTCCTCACCTCTCTGTCCCCAGTTTGAGTCACATCCACAAACACACACCCATGGCGGTGTAAACAGAGATTTGAGCATTTGATCCCAAAGGAAAATGGAAATGGAGCTGAGTGCAATTAACCTTTAATGCTGAAATCAGTCCTTTACCATTTCACCACATGGTGGCTTCACAGGGTGTTGCCAGAGAGACATCTAGGCTATCTAGGTTCCCATAGGAAGGAAATGGGACAGGGAGGCACTCTGCTGAAAGTGCCTTCACACCTCCTGTGAAACATGAAAGAGTAAAATCCTTTAACTCCAGGGCTCCCTAGAATAATCTTCTCAAAAACACATCAATGCCTTAGTTGCGAAGAGATTTCAAAATAAAATCACTTTACCCAACATAGTAACCTCCAAAATCACGTCACCCTCAGGCAGACCTGCCTCCCTGTCCCCTAAGCTGTGGATGGCTCACCAACAGGTCCAGCTGGCACGGGAAGAGGCCACGGGTCCTCAGACGCCAGGGCAGCATGGTGCTAGGCTAAGGAGCCTCTCTGTGACTGGGCTCTAATTCTCTCTGATTTTCACGTCTGAGGTACAGCTCTGAGACATAATGGAGGCAGGGCATTCTCTTTCCTACAGAACACGGCCCTGCATGAGCAACCTAAGGACAGGCACGCCAGGGGAACGGGGCCTCAGGCCCAGCAGCTGCTACCTGCCTCCAAGACCCTCTCCAATGCACCTGCTACAGACTGAACTATGTCCCCCAAAAGTATGTGTTGGAATCCTACGCCTACACCTGGGGGTGTAATCCCATTTGGGAATAGGGTTTTCTTTGTTATGTGAAGGAGGTTATATCAGTGGAGGGTGTGTCATAAGCCAATCACTTTTGAGATATAAAACAGCAGATTGGGCACCGAAGACCATGGAGGCAGACCAGTCTACAAGCCCACAAACCCCAAGGATGACCAGTTAAAGCTGAGACAAGGACTTTCCCCTAGAGCCGACCGAGAGAGAGCCTTGCCCTAAATTCAGACTTCTAGCCTCCTAAACTGTGAGAAAATAAATTTGTTTATTAAAACCACCCATTTCTGTTATAGCAGCACTAAGTAACTAAGACACCACCCAAGTGGCCCTAAAGTATGAAAGTACAACTTGCAATTTCCATGATGATCTCTGAACCCCACAAACCATGATCTCCCCTTAACTTGTTCTCTTACCATGCAGCCAAGAGGGAAGTATTTCAGCCAAAAACACAGTCAGGGTAGCAAGGGATGCTTACTTTGTCAGGAAGCAGAGCAGGACATGAAAGGAAAGTCAGAAGGGCCACACCAGCCCCAGATGACGCGATCATTGCTGA
>NW_004444113.1:499455-500847 GCF_000243295.1 Trichechus manatus latirostris
GGATTCGAACTGCCAACCTTTTAGTTAGCAGCTGTAGCTCTTAACCACTGCGCCACCAGGGCTCCAATGTAAGATTAGAGCTAGAGAAAATGGTTAAAAAGAGATAATAATAATCCAGATAATAAAATATCTTGTTTTACAGCTGTGGCATTGGAAACGGAAAGGAAGAAACAGAATCCAGAAATACTCAGTATATACGTGCATGAATACTCAGTTAGCAATTTAATTTAATAACCAAAAGTCACTGAGCAATTATGATAGTTGGAAAACATAGCTGCCCTACTTAAAAAGTGAAATTGCAACGAGAATCCTGGGTGACGCCAGCGCTAAGGGGATATTCTGAATACCAGCCTTGACAGACTTTTAGGTGGCACAGCCTAATACAGGGATTGTAACAGATTAAATAAAGCATTTTAATGACATCTTTCAATGCATCAAAGAATTGGGTACTATCAAGCTAAATAAATTATTTTGAGATCTTTATTTAAAGGAATCCCTCCCAAGGGTTTTCAAAATGGGGTGATTCTTTACCCAGAAGTCCCCATCCTTTTGAAAGAAATGAAACTGAGACTCCAATTTGAGGACGCTGTTAGAGGTGCCACAAGACAGAGGGACAAAACAAAACTTCACAGGTCCGGAGTCCCCACAAGACAGAGCAACAAAACAAAACTTCACAGGTCCGGAGTCACCACAAGGCAGAGCGACAAAACAAAACTTCACAGGTCCGGAGTCCCCACAAGGCAGAGCGACAAAACAAAACTTCACAGGTCCGGAGTCCAAGTCACGCCCCGGGTACTTAACCCAAAATGCACCCTGACTCCCTCATTTGAAAAGGAAAATCCCTTTTAAAATGACCACAATTTTTTATTTGAAAATCACCTGAAATTTGTTTTGCAGATATACAATTAAGATTACATGCTCCCCTCAGAACTGAAGTCACTCCTTGAAGTTCACCCTTCAGCCAAAGATTACACAGGTCTATAAAACAATACCAGAAAGATCATAACAAATTATGGACGACACTGTGAAGGGACAGGAAAACTGGACGAATGGAAACGGGGAATCCACGGTGGAGAAGGGGAGAGTGTTGACACATCGCAGGGTTTGCAACCAATATCGCAAAACAATCTGTACGTAAATTGTTGAATGAGAAACTAATTTGCTCTGTAAACTTTCACCTAAAGCACGCACACGAAAAGATTACATGCTCTAACAGGTAAAACATAGTCCCTTATCTCAGTGATTCTAAGAAACACACTTTTCACTTTTTAATCTCTCTGAAATTGGGATGTGTCTTACAATCACAATGGTGTATTGTTTAATTGGTACCATTTTTCTTAGAGGTACATAAAACAATGGTGCCTACTCTGTCCTATAGGGTCGCTATGAGTC
>NW_004444113.1:502052-503490 GCF_000243295.1 Trichechus manatus latirostris
AACTGTGCTCCATAGCATTTTCCATGGCTGATTTTTCAGAAGCAGATTGCTAAGCCTTTCTTCCGAGGCACCTCTGGATGGACCTCCAACTTCTCGGTTAGCAGCCGAATGCGTTAATCTTTCACGACCCAACGACTCCCACTAGGAATCAAACCCGTTGCGTCGAGTTGATTCCGACTCATAGCAACACTATAGGACAGAGTAGAACTGCCCCATAGGGTTTCCAAGGAGCGGCTGGTGGATTCCAACCTCCGACCTTTCAGTTAGCAGTCGAATGCTTTAACCACTGTGCCAGCAGGGCTCCCCACGAGGAATTAGTGATCACAGATATCCTGTGAGGAATGAGAGAGGAGGGAGAAGAAGAAGGAAGAGACTTGTCTGAAGTTTCCAGCTGGGTAACTGAGAAAACAGCAGGTAACAAGAACACCTTCCACTCTGAAGCCCAACGGGCACCCAATTCAAGTCTTCTCCTTGAGAGGCCAGAAATCACTTACAGCGATCCTACTGGAGCTTTAGCATCCATCCCACAAAAGGTCTCACAAAAAAGGCCACAGCAATAAAAGAAAAGAAAAAAACCTATCCTCGAATGCATAGATCAGGAAGGATACCAGAATGGAGACGAAAACACAGGCCAACTCCACTGTGTAAAGTTTTAAAGAAAAACTTTAAAAACACCACCTCTAATAACCTGTGAGCATCCAGGCAGGACTCTGAAGCATTGTTTCAACCACAACGTTTTATTGACTAAACTAAAAAACCACACACTGCCATCAAGTTGACTCCAACTCATGGCGACCCCATGTGTTACAGAGTAGAACTACTCCACAGGGTTCTCCTGTCAGTAATCTTCAAGGACGCCTATCGCCAGGCCTTTCTTCCGTGGCACCGCTGGGCGAGCTCTAAACACCAACTTCCCGGTCACTGTTGTAGCTGTTGTTAGGTGTCATAGCTTCCGGCTCATGGCCCCCCCACGTGACAGACTAAAACTGCCCCAGGGAGTTTTCCAGGCAGGCATCTTTATGGGAGCAGAGTCGCTGGGTGGGTTGGAACCGCCAACCTTTCGGTTAGTAGCTGAGCACTTAGGTGTCGCGCCACGAGCGTAAACAGCTTGCACCACCCAGGGATCCCGTAATAATTAATGGATTAAACAGTACTAATAATTTACACAAAAATACAAGTACCACGCCTCAGGGTTGGTACCACTAAGTGGAAAAGTAAATCATATTTGACTTTAGCCTCCAGGACACTCCAGGTCACGGGACACACGCTCTGCTCTTTGGGATCAAGATTGCTATTTTACATAAGATCATCTACTGCAAGGCTTGCCTTCCAAAACAGTGCAAATCACAGTAAAATGCATCTGGAAAGCATAAATAAGTGCACCCAAGTGCCACTTCAAACAAATGTAGCTTCTAGGAGCAATCACTTAACCTTTCTA
>NW_004444113.1:503590-504637 GCF_000243295.1 Trichechus manatus latirostris
AGAAGGCAGGAAAGACATGGACTCACGAAGACGCCACAGGTAACTCAAACCCACCTTCCTGAGCATCCACTGTCTCTTTAAAATTAAGTCTAGAAGCTTCTATTTCCCACACACCTGAAGAGAACTCCATGTTTCTTAACTTCCTCAAAAACCATCAGCATTCACGTTGGGACTACCTTGAGATTCTCTCTGCTCGACGTTCGTCTTTCGTAAGTACGTGATTCAGTTAAGGCAAAAAGTGCCAATCCCGGCTCCCAGGAAGGCAAGATGGAAGAACGAGCAAGTCTCACTTTCAATGCTAGTGTAAGATCTTCTGGGCTGAATAAACAACTGACATTCATCGGGGCTGAATTACAGATTGGGACAGAGGGAAAAGCATGTAGCACTCACTGCACGCTGGGTTTTAAAAAGTAGAAGAAAAAAAAATGGTAGATAGAAGCATCTACGCACCACCCTGAAGTCCAAAGAGGATAAGGGGTCTGTTTCAGCACAGAGACACTTCCTGGGAAATTATGAGAACGCTTTGGAAACAGTGATATATCAAAGCCCCCAAGCAGAACAACCGATATGTAAAATCATAAAGCAAGTCTGTTTCTTGTATGACAGCAACTAGCTTAAAAAGCTCCACATTCATTGCCAAGTAATATCTACAAGACCACACACAAAGCCCGTGAAGCAGAAACCAGGCCTGCCTTTTTAGAATGACCGAGTGCGCGCTTGTCCACGGTACTAGTAATGCTAACTGATTTATGGGCATCCCCACTGGATAAAATGGTTTTAACTGTGCCCACCCAAAACAGTGTGTGTGTAATTTTAACTAACGTGTGAACTATACACACGAACTATTTTCAGCTCACCACTCATCTGTTAGTTTGTCACGCTGTGGGGTCTGGACTATTGCTATGATGCTGCACGCTATGCCAGGAGTATTTCAAAAACCAACAAGGTCACCCATGGTGAACAGGTTTCAGTGGAGCTTCCAGACTAAAACAGACTAGGAAGAAAGGCCTGGCAATCTACTTCCAAAAATAAACCAACGAAGCCCCT
>NW_004444113.1:505223-506294 GCF_000243295.1 Trichechus manatus latirostris
ACTGCTTCACCTCTTCCCAGCTAAAGCAGAATAACCATGTCTCCCATAGGGTTTCCAAGGAGCGGCTGGTGGATTCGAACAACTGCCGACCTTTAGGTTAGCAGCTGAGCTCTTAATCACTGCGCCACCAGGGCTCCTAGCACTCACTAGAGGGTGTTAAATTGTGTTTCTGCAACAAAGATAGTAACGAATATCCCGTTAGTAGTAACTAACAAAACAATGTCCTATGTAGAAAATGTTTTAAGGAGTAAGCACTCAATTTTGCAACCTCCTCATGCCCACCCACCACAGGATAATACAATGTATCCTGACTGGCCCAAAAGCAGGTTACCAACTGTAACCACTCTTTCTAGTGTAGGTAATCTCTGACACAGATAAGTAGCCAACAAATTCTGGTTATATAATCTGGAAGAATAAAGGCTAATGACAACAAGCAAAGATAAATCATTTCAGATGGTATTCTTAAATAAAGCTTTGGTCTTCACGGATGAGAGTAAAAGGTTTCATCTTCCAGAACAGAACTCCTCTCTGGCCGGCTTCCAGTTCAGAAAGCCCTGCAGACAGACAGAAGGTCCTCTGTCTTGGGAGTTCACACACCCAGAGCCTCCCAGATCATCCGACCCTGTGATCTGGACCCCTTCCCCGGGAGTCTCCTTACTTCCCCAGGTCTTCCGCCACCCCTAACCATAGGTTCTGTCCCCACCTTCTACTAGACCCCCCATATACAGTACTTGGCGGGTAAAGAATTTAACTTTACCCCAAGAGTTCCGTCTTTGTCCTTCATTCCTGAGAGATAATCTCTAAAACCTTGGAATTTGCTCAGGGATTGAAGTGTCTTTGATGAACCCTCCAGACCACACTTGATGGTTTATGCTAATAAAGAGCCTCTTGGGAAGGGGCTGGCCAGACAGAAAGACCCTTAAGTGACATCATCAGCCTGACCTCAGGGGAGAGGGCTGATTCAGTCCATGCCTAGGGAATAAGGCCCCAGTGAAGGCTCTGAACACAGAAGCTGATCAGACGTCCCTTTTTTGGGACTATCCACGTCGGGAACCCTCCCAGGCCTCACTC
>NW_004444113.1:510682-511531 GCF_000243295.1 Trichechus manatus latirostris
AGAATATAATTCTTTCAGTTTTTAAAACTTAAGAAACAGTGTAAAAATTATTACCTCTTGACATATATATATATTTGCAGATTAGCACACAAACACACAGAAAGACAGACAGAGACAGAGACAGCGAGACAGAGAGAGAGGGATGATGATGATGACGATGATGCAGTAGCTTAAACCTCAGCTCCCGGTTCTTGAGTGTTCTGTTCTTTATTCTTAACCTGGTTCCTACCCTCAATATCCCCTTCCCACAAACCATGGAGGTCTGGGTACATCAGCTTCCTGGGGCGACAATTCTGCTCTAGCCTTGATCTGAGATCACCGCCTCTCCCACCTCTGAGCCAAGACTTCAGGCACACAGCAGGGTGGGGGCGTCCCCAGCAAGTCCTCAATTCAGATGCAGCTGGGCTGTGAGTTCAGCCTGAAAACCCAGCAAGGGTAGGAGGGTCAGAACCATTGTTCAACACCCTCCCAGACCCTCTGGGTGACTAAGGCACCACACTGGGAAAGCACTTCCTCCCAGCTAGTTAGGGCTGACAAGTCAACATTTAAACCAAACCAATCCTCAGAAGCCCTGAGAGGTACTATAGCTTTCCAATGCCCTCAGTGTGCCCCTTTCTGGACAAACTCACCTCCAGAGGAAAACAGGCTGAAAATTTAGGCTTCTGAGTCCTTTCTAACACTGCTTTTTCATGGGGCAGTGGGATCTTGAATTTTCAAGGGCCCGACCACAGAAAGAGCAACGCTGGGTAGGCAACTGGTATTCACTTTTTGGCACAGCAATAACTTGTTAACTTGAAGCAAATCACTTAATTTCTCTACGGTTTCAGAGTCTTCCTTACTAAAATAAAA
>NW_004444113.1:512678-514077 GCF_000243295.1 Trichechus manatus latirostris
GGGACTGTGTGGGGCCCACACTAATGCTGGCACCAGGGTGCCCGTTCCTGAACCACCTGCTTTGTTCTGTTCCTCTCACTCTGTCCCCACACGCACAGGCACAGCCTGCCATCTGGCTGTGCCACCCAGTTCAGCTCGTTTGTTCACAAAGGTAACTAAGATCCTGATGTCGTTTTTCAGCTAAAAAAAACCCTTAAACCATTGCTTTCAGACCTCAACCTCAAGTCAACTCAACTCGATTCAATTTCAGTGGGTGCTGAGCACCTGCTGTGTGCAAAGCATGCAGGGCGACTCCCTGGGTGATAGTCAGATAAGGAAGGCATGAGGCTCCTGAAGGGCCCTTCGCATCACTCATGTGGGGGGCCAGGAGGGAAAAGCAAGACAAGGGTCCAAAAAGTGTACCATCAGGCTTAAAAGCTAGGTGTCAAACAATAAACTGTGCCGTGGGAGGGTGGGGTGCAATTTAATGCATTTCTGTATGCCAAATGTACACCGATGCCTCGTACACCAACGTTCACGGCAGCATCATTCCCAACAGCCAAAAGGTGAGACAACCCAAGTGGCCACCAACAGGTAAATGAATAACCGAAATGCAGTACAGACACTCAGTGGAGTCTGACTCAGCCATAAAGAGAAATCAAGTTCTGGTACATGCTACAGCATGGACGAACCTCGAAAATGTGATGCTGAGTGAAATAAGTCAGACACAAAAGGACAAATATGGCACGATCCCACTTACATGAAATATCTACAACAGGCAAACACGTAGAGACCAAAGGTTATTAGGGGTTGCCAGGGGTGGATGGGAGGGGAAAGGGGGGCTTACTGCTTAAGGTGCACCGAGATTCTGTTACGGGTGAGCAACACCCTTAGAAACAGACGGTGGTGGTGGTCATACAACATGCTAAATGTAAGTAATATCACTGAATTTACACGTAAAAATGGTTGACACGACAAAAGCTTTGTTACATAAATTTTAGCACAATTTTTAAAGTACATTGAGGCAGCTAACACTCTTCTCAAACCATTATGTGCTTTTAACAGAAAAAAGGTGAAAATGTGTTTCTCTTGAGGATATATACAATAGGCTAAAATGGCAGTTTAACTTGACTAGGATTTTTTTATGGATGACACAAGAAAAAAATCTCATGATGATTTTGGTGTGTTATTTAACCAAGCTACGCATATCAGAATACTGCTAAAATCCTGGGGAAAGGAAGTATTTCCAACTTGGAGGGGTTAACACTGGGTATCTGGAAATAATCTGACTATAAAAAGCATAATCTACTGGGAAGAGACAAGGGCAATGGTTGAACAACGTGATGAACATAAATAAGTTAATGCCGCTGAACGGTGCACGTGAAGAATGTGCAAGTGGCAAATGTGCTACATACAGATA
>NW_004444113.1:515793-516708 GCF_000243295.1 Trichechus manatus latirostris
GCGTTCAGTTATATCACTGCAGCTTCAGTCTACTTACAGAATAGAGAGACAAGCTAATCAGGTGTTTACTCAGTGTGCAATTCCAAGTTGCAGCATCTTCACCTGCACTACCCTCTTAGCAATTTTCTATTTCCCCTCTTCCAAATCTTTCCACCACCCGTCCGTCGGTTTGTTGTACTGTGGTGGCTTGCATGTTGCTAGAATGCTGGAAGCTATGCCACCGGTATTTTAAATACCAACAGGGCCACCCATGGTGGATAGGTTGCAGTGGAGCTTCCAGACTAAGACTAGGAAGAAAGGCCTGGTGATCTACTTCCAAAAATTAGCCAATGAAAACCTTATGGATCACAACAGAACACTGTTGTAGATATAGAGGTGGGAGATGAGCCCCCTAGGCTGGAAGGCACTACACAATAGCTTCAACGATAGACAAAAACATAGACCAACGATCATGAAGATGGCGCAGAACTGGGCCTGTTAAACATAGAGTCAGCCGGGCCATCTCATTCTGTTAGAAGGTCACCAGGAGTTGAAGCCGACTCAGTGTTAACTAACAGCAACTAAATAAAACTGCCAGACAGACAACGAGGAAAGCGATACCGACTAACCTGACGTCACCCTTGGCCCTTGCCTGCCCACCTCTTCTCACTGGGCATGGATCAGACCCATGCGAAGGTGTGTGTGTCGACATGAGCATGAAATATCTGGAATACGTACCTCGGAAAAAAATAAAAATGAAGTATAATGCTATATTAACCCCCTCAAGCCCTTTTTTTTTTTTACAAGGTCTGGTGTAAATAAGTCAGGGAAATAAACAATAAGCAAATATATCACTCTACCTGAAATAAATATATCAGAGAACGGAGGTGCCCAGCGAGCAGGAACAGATTTCACAGGTGACTTTATACAACAATA
>NW_004444113.1:518453-519368 GCF_000243295.1 Trichechus manatus latirostris
ATAGCGATCCTACAGGACAGAGCAGAACTGCCCCAGGAGGTTCCCAAGGAGTGGCTGATGGATTTGAACTGCTGACCCCTTTAGGTTAGCAGCCGAGCTCTTAACCACTGCACCACCAGGGCTCCGACTTTTTTTGACTGCAGTCATCTTTAACTAACAATGGTCTCTAGTGTTGCTTATTATGGAAGCCATGGGCACGCACGGTATGTAACCACCATCACGAGGGACATACAGTATCCCACTTCAAAGACAAATCATAACGGTGAGAAGTGAAAAGATCATTTAAAATAATATGCAAATGATCTATTTTAAGCTTTTGTAAGCTTTATAAAAAGTGATCGTTACCCACAATTAAAAGTCACAAAAAGTTCACCTTTTAAGTATTATTAACCACTGCTGACTTGAGCCGACAGGAGACAAAAATGTAAGTATCCTGTAAAGAAAACTGTTCGATGGCGACGCAGTCTTCACTGGCCCACAGCTCCTCAGAAAGGCACAACAAACCAGACATTCGGTGACATGAAAACACTGAGATACATGACCTAGTAATTCTCTAAGAGTTAGATTTAAAAGGTCACACTTTGAAGTGATAAAAACCAAATTCCTGGTATCTCATGGAAAGAGGTTCAGTAGCAAAGAGTTTGCTGTGAAATTGATGCCAAAAAGCCAGCACCAAACATCTGACTCACAGACCACCCCCGTTACGCGTGGAGTGAGGAGACTCAGAGCAGAGTTCATCTAGACTGAAATCATCTGATCACTTTCTGTTGACAACCATAAACAATAGCTATTGTGTATAAGACACACTGCAGTCAGCACTTACCACCAAGGACAGGAAGTGATATTGCATCAACTCTGTGACACAGATAGATTGGCTGCGTCGGTTGCCCAAGAGGGACCCAGACCATGAGCCCA
>NW_004444113.1:527414-528726 GCF_000243295.1 Trichechus manatus latirostris
CCAAAAAAGGTTCCAAAGAAGTCTTGGAATCTGAGCATCTTGAAAACTAAATTAATTCCACTGACTTATAACCTGGGCCTACTTGACTCCTGAAAACCAGATATATAAGCTGCCTTTCAGAATTAGAAGTTAACTACTCCCAAACAGAAAGCCCTAGCTACTGCATTCTCTCCTACCAATTTCATGGCATCAAAATGACAAGGCCGACAAGTTAGACAAGTGTTCTCATTACTGCAGCCAGAACCCTAAAGGAGAGGTTACACAACACTAGATCCGAGGAGGAGGAAGGCATCCACGATACTCACTGAGGAAAAGTGTTTAAGGCAGTACGTCAAAATATTTATTTCTACAGCAAAGGATAATTTGCATTTTTATTATTTACATTTAGCTCCAGTGACGAGAGCAATGCGATCCTTTGACAAAGGACTGCATTCCAACTTTGCTGAAGAGAAAATACAGTTGGCTTGTCTTAACAAGTTGGCAACACCTGCACCGTGTGGCAGGGCTCTGCACGGCATGTAGACAATGGGCTGTCAATAGTGTCTTCTAGAACAAAGGAGGAACAGTTTAGTTCCCTTCCCCAGTGTCTTCACTCTCAGGAAATGTTTTCTGAAATGTCTTTGTCAATGCAACCAGAAGAATACTGTCACAAAAAATTACTAACTCAGGGGATTGAATACCCCCAGAGGGAGGGCAGGGGCTCTGGATTATACCACCATTTCCTAAAAAGGAGAATGGTTCATATTACTAAGAGATTGTTTTCTCTTTCAGACACCGCCCCGTGAAACACTAGAGCTTTAAACATTTATGTCAAATCAGTGTTACGAAAGAATGAGATCAAAAATCAGTTGCATTTCTACACACCAGCAATGAGAAATCTGAAAGGGAAATCAGGGAAACGATTCAATTTACAACAGCATCTATGAGAATAAAATGCCAAGCAGTAAATTTAATGAGGGATGTGAAAGACTCATACAATGAAAACTATAAAACACTGCTGAAAGAGATTAAAGAAGACTTAAATAAAGGGAAAGATGTCCCAAGTTCATGGATTAGAAGACTTAAAATAGTCAAGATGTCAACTCTACCCAAAGGGATCTACAGATTCAACGCAATCCCGATCAAAACTCTAACTGCCATCTTTACACAAATGGAAAAAACAATCCCCAACTTTATATGGAATGGCAAGAGGCCCCAAACAGCTAAAGCAATGTTGGAGGAGAAGAACAAAGCAGGAGAACTCATACTTCCAGATTTTAAAACATATTATACAGCTATTTTCAATCACCTCATATGCACACGAAACCTGGAC
>NW_004444113.1:529352-553688 GCF_000243295.1 Trichechus manatus latirostris
ACACCATACACAAAAACAAACTCAAAATGAATTAAGGCCCTAAATGTGAAAACTAAAATCATAAAATTCTTAGAAGAAAATGCAGGGGCAAGGCTGTCAGGCCTAGCTTTTAAAAATGGATCACCTAATATAATAACAAAAGCAGAAACAGCAAAAGGCAAAATAAATAAATGAGACCTCATAAAAATTAGAAACTTTTGCTCATCGGAAGACTTTACCAAAAAAGTGAAAAGACAAGCAAGCAGCTGGGAGAATACCTTCAGACACCTACAGCGAATAAGAACTTAATAACCAAAATACACATAAAACTTTGACAACTTAACATCAAAAAAACAAATAACCCAATCAAAAGATGGGCAAAGGACTTGAATACACATTTCCTCCACAGAGGACATACAAATGGCCACCAAACACATGAAAAAAATGCCCAACGTCATTAGCCACTAGAGAGATGCAACTCAAAACCACAATGAGATACTGTTTCATTCCCACTAGGATAGCTAACATTGGGGGTAAGCAAACAAACAGAAAATAGGAAAGGTGGGCAAGGATGTGGGGATATTGGAACCCTTGTATATTGCTGGTGGGAATGAAAAATGGTAGTGTTGTTGTGGAAACCAGTGTGGTGGTTCTTCAAAAAACTAAAAATACAACTACCATATGATCCAGCAATCCCACTGCTAGAAACATACCCAAGGGACTTGAAAGCAGTGACATGAACAGGCATATGTACACCAATGGTCCTAACAGCATTATTCACAATACTCAGAAGGTGGGAACAACCTAAATGCCTATCAACAGATAAATCGATAAACAGAATGTGGTACATACATTCAGTGAAATACTACTTAGCCAGTAGGAGAAATGAGGTCTTGATACATGCTACAATATGGATGGAGCTTGAAGACAATATGCTGAGTGAAATAAATCAATTACAAAAGGACAAATATTATATGACCTCACTTACAAAAAAAAAAAAAAAGAACAAGCAAATGTATAGAGACCAAAGTTTATCAGGGCTAGCCAGGGGCTAGAGGGAATAGGAAAGGAGAGAAGGGTTACTGCTTATTGAATATCGAGGTTTGGTTTACAGTGATAGAAAAATTACATTGATCAAGGGTAGGGCTGCAGAGCCAATTAATGTAATTGTTGTCCATAAGTTGTACACGTGTAAAAAGTTAAATTGGCAAAAGTCGTGTGATAGATATATTTACAAAAAGAAAAAAAAAAAAAGGAGCAGCGGCTGAGGCTGCTTATGTACAACTAAACATCTCGTGGGATTTGGTTCCTTGGTTTGGAGGTTGAGGGTCATGGTTTCACGGGACATCTAACTGGCCTAATATGTGCTTACTGCTCCTATTCTACCTCCTAGTTCGTTGTGTAGCGCCTGGAGTCTTAAAAGCTTGCAAGCTGTCATTCAAAGTACAACAATCCGTCTCTATTCACCTGGAGCCAACAGAGGAAGAAGGAGAGTTAGGATTGTGGGGAGGAGATACAACGTGAGGCTAACTGACTCCCTGAACAACTGCCTCCTTTGCCATTAGACCAGGAAAACTGGATGGTGCCTGGCTGGCATTACCGAACAATCTGATCAAAGATTCGACAGACCATCCTGATCCAAAGAGGGAAAATGCACAGAATTTCAAATTCTCATGGAATCCAGACTTTCTGGAGCCATAAAGTCTGGATGAAGCTACTGCCCTGAGATAATGTTTAAACTTTAAACCAAAAATATCCCCTGAAGTCTTCTTAAAACTCAACGGTAGTTTAGGCTAATTAGCAAACAATGTCTGCTTTGAGTATTGTGCTCTTTTAAGAAGTATCTATATGGAATCAAATTGACAAGGCAACTCGAAAGATTAGAGAGGAAACAGGGTCAACGAGTTTATCTTAATAGAGGAAGAACAATTCAGAAAAGGAGGGTGAGAATGGCTGAACAATGTTACTGAATGTAATCAATGTCACGGAATTATACATAGAAACTGCTGAACTGGTGTATGTTCAGCTATGTATATTCTCAACAATAACAACAAAAAATAAATTATGAAAAAAAAGAAAAAAAAAACGAGACCACTCCAAATATGTCCACCAAGGTCCCCAGGGACTCGTAGTACAGATTTTGGCCTAAACAGCAATGGCAAGATGGTTACCATCATCTTCACCCCAACTTAGTGGATAACTGCTTAAAGATCTGTTATGGATTAAAACGTGTATCCCCCAAAATACGTGTTGAAATCCTAACACCTGTACCTGGGGGTGTGATATTTTTTTGGGAATATTTTTCTTTTGTTATGTTAATGAGGTCATACCAGTGTAAGGTGGGTACTGAAGCTAACCACTTTTACCCTATAAAAACTGCAGGACAGACAGAGACGGGCACAGGGGTAAGACACCCTATGAAGAGAGACACACGTGGCAGATGCATGTACAAGCCCACAGACTCCACGAACTGGCAACTGGTTCTTTGGGTTTTCACAAAATATTTCACCTGATCAGCTAATAACCAAAGATCTCATTGTCAGACGTGAATTTTTAAATAATTTCTGTTAAGAAACATATACCCTTAGGAGAAATAAATTTGAGTCTTATCAGTATGAAAAACCAAAAACCAAACTAGCTACCCTGTTGAATTGATTCTGAATCATGCAGACCCCGTGTGTTTCAGGGCAGAACTCTGCCCTATAGGGTTTTCAATGGCTGTGATCTTTCTGAAGTAGATCACCAGGCCTTTCTTCTGAGGCACCTCTATGTGAATTCAAACCACTAACCTTTCCATTAGTATCCAAGCACTTCATTGTTTGCATCGAACATGGTCACTAAACCCATATATAGGAACAGGTCCATTTTACAAATGAAGACACTGAAGCTCCAAAGGTTAACTAACAAGCCCAAGTTCTTGGAAGTAGTGAGTGGAAATTCAACCTAGGTGCATTTGACCCTAAGTATATGCCCCTTTCCTATAGAATTTTGCCAGTTACTAGTAATTGCATTCCTTCCTCAGGGGAGATTTTTATAGCCAGGGAGAGTGAGGGGAAGAAAAGCGAATATAAAAATATTATGTAAAAAGGAGGAATAATGGGGGAAGGGCATGGCAGAGAAGGAAGTCAGGAGGCACAATTTTAACGAATGTCAGTCAGCCCAGCAATCTACTTGAACCTGTATCACACACAACCCTTAAATTACAGCCGCTACTCACGTGTCCATTGCAAAAAGAATGTTTATGCACAAAGACTGTGTCTCACGTATTATTTTTAAAAACTTCTTTGTTGCTGTTGAGAATATACACAGCAGAACAGTCAATAATTTCTACACATTCAATTCAGTGACATTGATTACATCCTTCAAGTTGCACAACCATTCCCACCCTTCTTGTCCCGAATTGTTCCTCCCTCATTAACATAAACTCACTGGCCCCAACTAGTCTTCGGAATTGCTCCTGTCAATTTGATCCCATACAGGTAATTCTTTAAAAGAGCACAACGCTCAAGGCAGACATTCTTTACTAATTCAGCTAAACTACTGTTTGGTTTAAAGAAGACTTCAGGGGGTATTTTTACTTTATCAGATACAACAAGCTCAATCTTAAATTCTGCTTCTAATACTATGAGAGGGGTGGAGGTGCAAGGTTTTCATGCATAAATTACCTGCTCTAATAATCTGAATACATTTATTTGGGACAGACATTTGCTTTGAGTATGTCTGATAGTTCTCGAAATTCACAACCGAAAGATCCACAGGGTACCTGAAAAAGGTACTTCCGAGGAGGAAAACACTAAGAACATTACTTAGCTTTCTTTGTGCAATTTTTTTTACTACAGTTAGTTTACTAACAGAACCTGGCACTTGAGTGTCAATGGCATTCCGAGTCTTCGAGGAGACACCCATTTGGATTCCGAATCATCAACATTTGCAACATTTGTAGGTGAAGAGAATGTTGGTTCACAACATAGAGACAGGAAAGACAGGTTGTTCTTTTAACGTCATCCGGGAGGTGTGGGGGCAAAATGATTTATTATAAATCAAGAGTTAAATAGTCTACATTTAAAAAAACAAAAGAAAAGGTTAAGCAGCCGGCTTTTAAAAAAAGGACACACTATGCCCCAGGATGCTCATTTGCTTGGTTCCTGCAGCCGGAATGGACAAGTTAAGAGATTCTAAAGAGAAGCTAGAGTATGGTGGGTGCCTGCATGCCATGCAAATGTTACAAGTACTACGAGTAATGATAATTGCCGTTCACTGGGGACTTCTGCATTTTACGTAGGTTACAGAGGAGAACTGCTCCACGTGGTTTTCTTACCTGTGATCTTAAAGGAGGAAGGTCACCAGGCAGTTTCCTCCATGCTGCTGCTGGGTGGGTTCAAACAACTAACCCCTAGGTTAGCAGCGGAGCGCACCTACAGACCTCCCAACAATCCCAGGAGATATTTATTATTACTGTCAGGGCCATTTTACAGATAAGGAAGCTGAGGTTAAGGAAAAGTAAGGCTGTCACCTAAGCTAGTCAAGTGGCGGTGGTGTGGGGACCACACCGAGCCTTAGCTGGAGGAGGGGAAGAAAGAATTTGAATATTAGGGAAAATGAGGAGACCCTGTAATAGTAGGATTTAAATTTATTGACATAGAGGTATCCAGAGAAGAACTGTGGGTAAGTAACGATTTGGAGCTGGATGTAAGATAATAAGGAGCCCTGGTGGCGCAGTGGCTAAAGCACTCGGCTGCGAACTGCAGGGTTGGTGTTTCAAACCCACCAGCCACTTCTCGGAAGGAAGATGTGGCAGCATGTTTCTATGAAGATTTACAGCCCTGGAAACCCGGGTGGCAGTTCTACCCTGTCCTACAGTCGCAATATGAGTCGGAATCGACTTGCCAGCAGTGGGTATAGTTTTTTAGGTTTTGGAGGAAACTGTTCCTAGGGGGCACCAATGGCTTGCACCCGACCACTGACCTAAAGGCTGGCATTTCAAACCCACCCAGCAGCACTGCACTAGAGAGGCCAGGCGATCTGCTTCTGTCAGGATTACAGCCGAGAAAACCCTACGGAGGAGTTCTACTCTATCACACGGGGTCGCCATGAGTACGAATCGACTCAGCGGCAACAGGTTGGGTTTTTTGTTTCATTTTTATTTCTGCATATGATTTATTGAAAAGTCTCGATTTAGGGAGGTATAAACATAAAACAGCTTCATTTTTCCCCATCGCTGCTACTGGTGTTCCTCTGTCCGGACTCACCTCCCGGTAGCTAGCGGCCCCTGTTTCTTTCCTTTTCTCTTCTCTTTTCTTTTTAGGAAACTGTGGCCCAGGAAATGCGGCCAGGCTGAGTGGTGTCAAGAGCTCATGTGTCAAGCACAGCTCCCCAGTGACCAGCCACGTGGTAGAGAGAAAGGCACTCAACCTCTCAGAGCCTCATTACCTATGGAATGGAAAACGGGAGGAAATAACCTCAGGGGGTTACCATGGGGATACAGGAAGTTACGTATGCGGACACAGGAAGTTACGTATGCGGATACAGGAAGTTACATATGACAAGTGCTCCGTGCAGGGACTGGCCAAAGCAAACAGCGTCAGCTCAGCTAAACCCCTTCCAGAGACCAGAGGCCTCTGGGTCTGACTGGAAGCCAATGTAAAAGCCTCCCTCTTAGAGGGTGTTCTTCTCCATGCTTTCTTGTGGATAGTCGATTTTTGTTACTAGGGATTCTGTATTTGCGTGTTCACCTACTCCCTGATAGATTTATTTGTAACCCCAAAATTAACCACATGATGTCCCTCTCCCCTGGATAAGGAAGATGAGAAGGAGACCCAAGGAACTCACTTTGAAAATGGTTAACTCCTACAATGGTGTAGTAAGAGAGGAAGGGGTTAGAAATCACGTAAAAACTCAATAGTACTCATTTGGCTCATGACCATAATGCCAATGATGTCAACAACATTAGCAGCCAACACTCTTTGAGCAACTAACATAAGTCAGAAGGAGCCCTGGTTGTGCAACAGTTAAGCACTCGGCGGCTAACCAAACAGGTGGCAGTTTGAACCTACCTAGTGGCCATGTGGAAGAAAGACCTGGTGATCTCCTACAAAGATTATAGCCTGGAAAACCCCATGGTGCGGTTCTACTCTATCACGTGGGGTTGCCATGAGATGAAAATTGACTCCAGGGCAGCCAACAACATACTTTACGGTGAAATGGAAACAAATTTGACAGCCCTTTTCCTTCTGATGCTGCCCTTTTCATGTTCTGTCAGCTCAAAAATCTGCTCTAATACCTAAGCCTTAACAGTTGGCTCTAATTAATTCAGTTCCCTTGGATTTCACTTCCTTGATGCCTTGATGCCAAAGAGAACTGGCCCATGGTTTCCAGGAACCCTTGTGGCACAATGGTTAAGTGCTCTGCTGCTAAATGAAAGGCTGGCAGTTTGAACCCACCCAGTGGCTCCACAGGAGAAGACCTGGCCATCTGCTTCCGTAAAGATTACAGTCAAGAAAACCATATGGAGCAGTTCTACTTATCACATGAGGTCAGAATCAACTCAAGGCACCCAGCAACAACAACCGTGTAAGTCAGGCACTGGTGGAGTATCTTAATCTTCCTAACACTTCTACAAGGAAGGTACTTGTCATGGGTTGAATTGTATGTCCCCAGAAAAATATCTGTCAACTTGACTAGGTCATGATTCCCAGTATTGTATATGATTGTGTAATCTCATGTGATCTCCTTATGTGTTGTAAATTCTGTCACTGTGATGAGGTTATACTGATGATGTCTACAAGATTAGATAGTGTCATAATCCAATCTCTTTTGAAATATAAAAGAGAAGCGAGCAGAGACACATGGGAACCTTATACCACCAAGAAAGCAGCGCCGGAAGCAGAGCGCGTCCTTTGGACTGGGGTCCCTGTGCAGAGAAGCTCCTAGTCTGGGGGAACATTGATGAAAAGGCTGACAGAGAGAAAAAGGCTTCCCCTGGAGCTGACACCCTGAATTTGGACTTTTAGCCTACTTGACTGTGAAGAAATAAATTTCTCTTCATTAAAGCCATCCACTTGTGGTATTTCTGTTACAGCAGCACTAGATGACTAAGACAGTACTCATCCCATTTTATAAATGAAGAAACTGAAGCACAGAAAGGTTGAGTAACTTACTAAGGTCACACAGCTAGTGAGCAGGGTAGAGAAGATCTCAGTGAAGATGACCTAAGCCATTTCTTCTGCTGCCTGGACAACACAGAGCGCCGGGGGCTATCTCAGAATTCCAGAACTGCATCTACAGGCACTGGAACATTACCAGGAACAAAGGGATTAACCACCCAACTATGAAGTGTAGAGTTCATGCTGGGGGCAAAGATTTTGGTTTGTTCTGACTTCCAACAACAGAGTGGTTTTCTAAGTCATTTCTTTGCTCCAATTATTTATCTATTTAAGAAACTTTCAGAAAGTGTCCCTGCCAACTAGGGCTTCACAGAACAAGGAAACTGTGAATACGTATCCTACAACTGCTTATTAAGGACAGGTGATCTTTCCACTGTGGTTCCACCAAGGTGGACAAAGAACACAACCAACACTATAATAATTACACGAAAGAACAGAAATATTGCTTTACAGTTCAACACTACTAGACAGGAATCATGGAGGGATGCATTCTCATGGGGTATGCTTTCAGAATTTACTCAGAAGAATTTTCATCTAAAATAACGTAAGCATTCACCTTTGATTTGTGGAAACATAGACACCTTTCTACCTTTTAAAGTCAAAAGGATGGAAAGAAACCATGACTCAATGGGCTCCTTATCCAGTTTGAGGGGTCACATAGAGTGGACGTGCAAGGAACCCATACTTTTCAACATTTTTCTACTACACTTTATTTCCATGTTACTGTGAATAAAGGCAATACTATGTTGAAAAATCAATAAAAATACTTTACATTAGAATTGAGGTTCCCCTCACCAAAAACAGGGCTGTTACGGATTGAATGTGTCACCCCCAAAATATGTATTGAAGTCGTGGCCCCTGTACCCCTGAATGCAGTCGTGTTTGGAAATAGCAGTTTTCTTTGGTAACCCTGGCAGTTCAAATCCACCAGCCACTCCTTGGAAACCCTATGGAGGCAGTTCTACTCTGCCCTATAGGGTCTCTATGAGTCAGAAAGCACTTGATGGCAAGGAGTTTTGGTTTTTTGGTTATGTTAATGAGGTCATACCAGAGTACACTGGGTCCTAAACCTAATCACTTCTGAGTTATAAAAAAAGCAGAATACACCCACCGGGGAAGACAGATGCCATGCAAGGACCGTCCACAAGCAAAGGAACCCCAAGGATCGCCGGCAGACCCCAGAAACTAGGTGAGAGGCCCACAGAAGGAATCAACATGGCCGAGACCCTAATTGGGATTTTGGCCTCCAAAAGCACAAGGAAATAAATTTCTGTTCTTTAAAGTCACGCACTTGGGGCATTTTTTGTTACAGCAACACTAGGAAACCAAGACAAGAGCTAAAGACTTTCTACTTGAAATCAAAGAAGGTGGGCCCTTTACAAACCAGGTGTGTGTAGCCCACCTTTCCCGTGTCCTGCCCGAGGCCTGCTCTCACCATGCATCATGAAGGATGAACCCTGAGGAATCAGGCCATCTCTCACTGCATGTGTACAGGCACCTGATCTCAGTGACAGCCAGGACACCTCCTCCCACAGCTTAGCAGGCGGATTGCCTACCTATTACCACATGAAGTACCAGTTGCTAGTTTGGTTTTTTTATACTGTTCCATTTTTCTTACCAGTAGAGTGCAGGCCTTCCTTTGTTGTTGTTGGGTGCTGTCGAGTCAATTTTCAACTCATAGCGACTCCACATGACACAGTACAACTCCCCATAGGGTTTCCTAGGCTGTAATCTCTATGGGAGCAGATCACCAGGTCTTTCTCCCGCAGAGTGGCTGGGTGAGTTTGAACCATCAACCTTTTGGTTAGCAGCCAAGTGCTTAACCATTGTGCCACCAGGGCTCCTTCTGGCTTCATTTACCAGGAATGAACTCAAGCAGCTGCCATCCTGTCCTCGGCTGCCCTTCTGTTTTCCCAGTGCACTCAGGAGACTTTCCCCAGGGAAGGAGTTAAGGTGATGAGAATTACTCAGGCCAGCTTGGAAGGCAGCTGAGGTTTAAACCCAACTTCCTACCTATCTGCATACAAAACCAAACAGCCTCACCAGTAGACTCTACCACTCCTTTCCCGGGCACCGTTAGACTCCAAATCACCCACATTAAGCCCACGAACTGGAGAGAAAGGAGCCCTCTGAAGTGACAATACTGAGAACCTACAAGCCAGTCCCTAGCATTCCAGGCTACTTCCCACTCCCTGCAGATGAGCATGATAATGCACTTCCCACCAGGTAAGGCTGGGGAGGCATTTAAGATGGTAGATGAAAGGCATTGGTGAAATGCAAGATGCTTGTTACTGCGTGGGGCCCAGGGGCTCTCCCCAGGGTCCTCTGCAGTGGTGATTACAGCCCCTGCCCCCCATCCCTTCCGTACCTCCCAGTAATGGGAGGTTTAATTAATGTGCGCTTAGGGTTTGAAGATCCCCAGATGGAAAGGGCACCAGATTGGAAAGTTGTTATTATTTTGTTCTAAGTCCACTGGTTAACAAACATCTGTGGACACGCTTACCACATGCCACTTTAAATGGACCAACTAGGTCAATGGCCAAAAATGAGACATTGAGTTCCACAGAACCCTAAAGATTGGCACACACTTTTCAAGAACTCCTGAACTCATAAAACTCATCCGCTAACGACCCTTGCATTATGGAGGTCCCCTTTCTCACCAACTATAAACAAAGACGTTTGTGACTACAGAAGTTGAAAAACTTATTAACAAAGACCCAACAGCATCGGTGGGATCTGGGCAATGCGTGCAATAAAAAACCCAGGCGCAATGCTTACTGCTCACAGTCGTGGCAATGAGGAAGCTGCTTCCCAGCTCTCAACACAGCAGTCACAGCGCTCTTATTAAAACCTAAATCAGATCATGGTGCCCATCCGGCCACAATCTCAGAAGCTTCCCATCTCACGATGAGTCCTACCAGATCCTCCCCTGAGCATGAGTCTCCCGACTCTCCCCTTGCTCTCTCCATCAAGCCCCAATGGCTTCCAGGCTGGTCCTCCAATATGGCGGGCACGATCCTCTGTCCTCTACCTAGACTGCTCCCCTCGACTACCAGAAGGGTTTACTCCCTCAACCCCCTGCCATTTTTGCTCCAATGTCACCTACACAGTGGAGCCTTCCTAAGCTCCTATTCAAAAGTTCAAACTCCAAACACTGCGCCGAGCTCCTTTCCATGCGTCATTGTTCTCCGTTAATCATCACCTTCTACCATCTTATTGTTGTTAGTTGCCATCAAGACAAATAATCCAATCAAAAAGCGGGCAAAGGACATGAACAGACACTTCACCAATGAGGACATTCAGGCGGCCAACAAATACATGAAAAGATGCTTGTGATCATTAGCCACTAGAGATGCAAATCAAAACTACAATGAGATACCATCTCGCCTCTGCAAAAATGGCAATGATAAAAAAAAAATGCTGACAAGGTTGTGGGGAGATTGGGAACTCTTTATAGGCTGCTGTTGGGATTGTAAAATGTTACAACCACGATGGAAAACAGTATGGCCCTTCCTCAAAAAGCTACAAGTAGGAATACCTATGATCCAGCAATCCCACTCCTAGGTATATAACCTAGAGATATAAGGGCAGTGACATGAATAGATACATGCACATCTATGTTCACTGCAGCATTATTCACAGTAGCAAAAAGATAGAAACAACCTAAGTGCTCATCACAGACGAACGGATAAACATACTTACAATGGACTACTATGCAACTATAAAGAATAATGAGGAGTCCATGAAACATCCTATAACGTGGTTGAATCTGGAGGACACTATGCTGAGTAAAATAAATCAGTCACAAAAGGACAAACAGTGTATGGTCTCACTATTATAAAAAGTCAAGAATAGGTATACACAGAATGCACAGTTCTTTGATGGTTACCAGGGATGGGAGGGAGAGGCAAGGGGAATCACTTTCCAGATGGTAGACACCTGAAACCACACGAACCCTGGCCTTTTCTACCTGAGACCAGAAGAACTAGGTGCTGCCTGACTACTACTACTAACCGTTCTGACCAGGAACACAATAGAAGGTCCCAGATAGAATGGAAGAAAAATGTAGAACAAAATTCAAATTTCTAAAAAAGGCAAGACCTATTGGACCGAGACAGACTAGAAGAACCCCCAAGACTATCACCCTAAGACACCCTTTGAACTCGGAATTAAAGCTATTTCTGCAGGTCACGTCTCAGCCAAATAAATCGATTGGCTTATAAAATAAACAGTATCACCTATGAGTAATGTGCTCCCTTAAATAATCAACTATATGAGTCCAAAGAGTCAAAAGTTACCCAAAAGCAAAGATGAGAAGGCAAAGAGGGATAGGGACAGTAGATCAATTGAAACAGAATAAACAGAATGGAAATAATGAGAATCTGACACATTTTGAAAATTGTAACCAATGGCATGGAGCAATTTGTAGAAAAATTGTTAAATGGGAACCTAATTTGCTGTGTAAACTTTCACCTAAAACACAATAAAATAATTTTAAAAAAGAAAGAAAACCCAGTGGAGCACAGTTCTACTCTGACACACACGAGGCTGCCAAGAGTCAGAGTCGACTTGATGGCAATTGTCCGCCACCAACCCCCGTCCCACTGGAGGGGGGAGAAAAGACACAGAGACAAACGTAAAGAATGATCTCAGGGAATATAAGACAAAAGAGACTTCTCACTCTCTTCAAAAGGGTAACTTTAACTTTTGAGAAATTAAATTTGACAAAGAAGTTGGTTTTTAGTTTTATACACACATGAATCCACCAACACTATCGTTTTTTGAAAGCACTTCCGGTAGATTTACAAACTCTGAAACATAAAATGTTTTGTATATTTTCTTTTGTCCCTATTAATGAAATGCGCCTGGGAGACTTTCTTGTCAATTCCTTCTGATCTACCATTACTTAGCCTATTGTTCCCAATTGGCACCACCAGCCGTGAGTTTTGCAGGGGACCCACTATATTCCCCACATCTATACTTGAATCCCATTAGCCTCTCGCTGAGCGCAACGCATAAAAACCAAAAACCCAAACCTGGGGCTGTCGAGTCAACTCCCACTCATGGTGACCTCACGTGTTACAGAGCAGAACTGCTCCATAGGGTTTTCTTGGCTGTAATCTTTATAGGCAGCACAGGAAGGCAACTTCACGGACTTCCCAACAGGAAACAGGAGATACTATGTAGACAAACAAGGAGTGAAGCAAGGCGCCATCTGCATCTCTGCCAAATGACGAGCAGGAGGAGATCCTAGCGCCCTCATCCAACATCTGTCCAGCTGCAATGTCACACGTCCCACAGCCAGACTGTACCTGCGAGCCAAGTGCACGTGCACCGAAGGTCCTTGATCCCCGCCACCTACTGAGATGCCGATTCATACACACACAAAGGGCCTACTCTGTCCATTGGGGTAGCACTGTCCTGCATCAGCTACAGAGACATCCTGCCCTGATCTCCAGAGGATGCTCTAACAGACAGCACCAGACCAGAAGGACCCCACGGTCCAACAAGGGCTGTGGAGGGACCCTAAGCACCCAACACTTGTCACCCAACATCAGGGAAAGAACCTACTCTCCCACCTCCACTCAATCCTATAAGGAAAGATGTACATTCAATGGGGAAGGAACAGTCTCTTCAACAAATGGTGCTGGCAAAACTGGATATCTATTTACAGAAAAATGAAATAGGATCCATACCTCACGCCATCACAAAAAACTAACTCAAAATGGATCAAAGACCTAAATGTTAAAGCTAAAACTATGAACTTCCTGGAATATAACCCAGGGACAAAACTAGGGGACCTAAAATTTGGCATAAGTAGCCTATCAAACACAACTCAAAATACACAAACAACAAAAGATAAATTAGATACCTGGGACCTCCTAAAAATTAAATACTTAAACGCTCATCAAAAGACTTTACCAAAAGAGTAAAAAGAGACCCTACAGTCTGGGAAAAAATCTTTGGCAATGACATATCTGACAAGGGTCTAACGTCTAAAACATACAGAAAACTTCAACAAGTTATTGACTGATGAATGCATTTCAAACATTCAACCAAATATTATTGACAAATTTTAAAACAAAAATTCCAACATCCTGGACACAAATATAGGAATGAATTAGGAAAATAAGCATCCCTTCCACCAATTAGGTATCAAAATCCACATATAATTGTAAAACCAGCAACAACAAAACACAAAAACGCACACATTGAAGTCAAGATAGACCTGTCTCCTGGAAAATGGGAATCGGCCACATGAAAACGCAGCCTATAGGGTCCGAGCTGCTCAAAAGGGTCACCAGCCACGGCCCCACTCATGGGGAGGAGGAGAGTGGCTGTCTAACAGCCAAAGGTGTTTTACAACATGATACACCAAAAGACGAAGACATGGGTAGCTCAGTGGTAAAAGTCTTGGCCTTCCATGCAGGAGACCTGGGTTCAATTCTCAGCCAGTGTGCTCGTGTGCAGCCACGACCCGTCTATCAGTGGAGGCTTGCGTGTTGCTACAATGCTGAGCAGATCAGAGCAGAGACTGCAGGCTAAGCCAGGCTAGGGAGAAAGGCCTGGCACTCTACTTCCGAAAACCAGCTAATGAAGACCCTACGGCTCACAGTTGTTCCGATTCACAAGCAATCACGGGGAGGGCACAGGACCAGGCAGCATTCTGTTCTGCTGTGGATGAAATCGTCATGAGTTGGGACCGTCTCAACAGCAGCTAACACCAACGACGTTCCAAAAGAAATCTTTTTCAACGATTTCTCAAATCAAAATGTGTTCCTGGTACGAAAGACCCTGCAGTGCCCTACTATTCAGAACCGGCAACTCCCGATTGCACCAAACCAGCTTTAAAATATAAATTCACTCAAGGGGCATTTTAGAAGGCCTTCCATTTTATAATACTTTCTTTCCTACTCAAGGCTGACATTTTGCAGGTGAATTTCCCATACCCAGCACTAACCGCACTGGAAGTACCCCAGGGCATTCGCGCTCACCCCCATTTGTAAGTCAGAAAGGGGCATGAGGAAGAGCCACCCAGCCAAGCAGACAGGGTCACAGACGGAGGTCCTCACCTACGCGACTGCCTTCTGATTTCAATTATAGAAAGAAGTAGGCTTCCGACTCTGCCAACTTGACGTCCTCCAGAGAAGAGGGAAACGTTTAACATTCAGATCCGCTTTTTGCTTGCTTTTAACTACAAGGTCCCCCTCCAAAAACTGTGATCTGTGTATAATGTAGCCAATCACGGAGCGAAAACAAGTATCCACTCCCATGTTCCCTTCATCCTGCTTGCAACAAATTGGTGTATTTTCCCATTTTCCTTAATTTCCTTACTGTTGAAAATTACTTCCAGATGCACTTTGTTCTTTGGTTCTCATTTTCATCCTACATGAAACCTCCCACTCCTGGAGAACAAAAGAAGAGGAGGAGGAGGAGAGAAAAGAGGAAGAGGAAGAAGAAAGATGGAGGGAGGGCGGGAGGGAGGGAGGCACAAACACATGATAACAACATACTTTAGATGTAACACAAAATATGAAATCCAGGGACAATAGCCAAGTTTAAATAAATAACATAGTGATATCAAGCTGAAGTTGAGTTTTGGTACGCTAATACTCATATTACAAGCTTTGCTTATTAGAGAGAGAGGGAGAGAGACTCCAGGACATCAGAAGGATACTGAGAATATAATTTGCCTTCCTAAGCAACTGTCTCATCTAAGGTCAAAGGGTTAAGGAAGAACCCAGGACAAGACTTGTGTGTCTGTTGACTCCTAGTCCAACGCTCTTTCTACTTCATATTTTATCATGAAGGACTAGCTGACAATGACAATGATTTTATTTAAACGGAAGTGACTGAATTTACTGTAACCACCTTCACTCACCTTATTTAAAACCAAAACCAAAAAAAGAAAGACCACCCACCAAAGGAGAAAAGTCACCAGCTGACTGTACCCCAAACCAAGAACCAAACCTGTTGCCATCAAGTCGCTTCTGACTCATAGCGACCCTACAGGACAGAGTAGAACTGCCCCATAGGGTTTCCAAGGAGTGCCTGGTGGATTTAAACTGCCAACTTTTTGGTTAGCAGCCTTAGCTCTTAACCACTGCGCCACCAGGGCTTCTGACTGTACCCCAGCAGGGGACGGTTCTTAGCCGTACTTAACCCCTTGAACACTGACACCAAAATCACCTAGAGAATACTTTGAAACCACTACCAAGGCCCTGAGTAATAAACTCCGACTCATTCTCATGCTGTTAACGGGATGATTGAAGTCACCCTTCAGTGACCTAAAAACAGGTCTGCTGGTCAGCTCTTCCCCTTCCTACATAGCCCATCAACCATCTACATTAACTCAATTCCTCTAAACACTGAGAAACAGGAAGCAGAAATACTAGGAGTCCACATTCATTGTTTGCCTCTGACGTTTCAAAAAGAACTAAATATTGTAAATGCACTGATTGTTCTACCAAAAAGCAAAAACAAAAGGACAGCAGAGGCTAAGGCTTCTGGATGACCCAGCCAGCTCGCAACAGAAAACCAAAAAAACCAAACCCGCTGCCGTCAAGTCGATTCCAGCTCATAGCAACCCTACAGGACAGAGCAGAACTGCCCCATAGAGTTTCCAAGGAGCACCTGGTGGATTTGAACTGCCAACCTTTGGGTTAGCAGCCATAGCTCTTAACCACTACGCGACCAGGGTTTCCAGAAGCTCACAGTAGAGTGTAGGAGTAGTTAGGAGTGCAGCTGCTGGTGTCGACCTGGATCCTGCTGCGTACTGGCTGCGTCACCTTTACTTGTCTCTGCCTCAGTTTCCTCATGTGTAAAACCACTGGACTGTTATGAAGATTAGACCTGTTAATACATGTTAAACATTTAAAATTGGGCCAGGCAGAGACTAAACTCTCAAAAAACAGCAGAAATTAATAATATTATCTTAACCATGTTCCAATCTTTAGCCCTCACCACTGAACGGCTAATGTCCTCACTCTTCAAATGTATTAAATTCTGGTTTACACTCCTCATTTGGTCCCGTTATTAACCTTCCCTGCTATTATCTTTTCTTCCCAACTATACTGTAATCTCCCAAAGAACAGGAGCTCAATGAGCCCTCCAGGGCCACCAACACAGAACAATACCCACAGCTACCCAATGAAAAGGAACCCATGGGTGGTGAAAACAATTTGCATGCTCAGCTGCTAACCAAAAGGTTGGTGATTCTCACCCATCCAGGTGTGCCTCAGAAGAAAGGCCTGGTGATCTACTTCTGGGGGGAAAAAAGTAAGCATTAAAAATCCTATGCAGCACAGTTCTACTCTGACACACATACAGTCACCAGGAGTTAAAATCAACTCAACAGCAACTGGTTACCCAATGAAAGGAGTTGTTGAAAGAATGAATAAATGAGTTTGCTCCTCCCCCAACAATCAGCATGAAGCACAGGAATAAGTAGATGTCACTCTGTTAACATGAATACGTTACTTTAATTTGCCTTGTTGGGACTTCTGTAAATACATTAGAAAAATAAATTGCAACAGTTATTACCCAGAGGCTAGAGTAGGAAAAGCTTTCCCTCAGCCCTGTGGCTTTCGGCTTTTCCACGCTGACTGCACTCCATGCCTCGTTTGGACGTGGGGGCTTCTAATCACCTCCAGTGTCCGCATGAAAGCTGCAACCATTACAAACCATTTGATGTTCACATCCTGTCTTAGTCATCTAGTGCTGCTCTAACAGAAATACCACACGTGGATGGCTTTAACAAAGAGAAGTTTATTCTCTCACAGTCCAGTAGGCTATAAGTCCAATTCAGGGCATCAGCTTCAGAGGAAGGCTCTGTGGGCTCTGGAGGAAGGTCCTTGTGATGCATCAGCCTTGCCTTTGGTCTGGGAGCATCTCAGCGCAGGAACCTCAGGTCCAAAGGACACTCTCTGCTCCTGGACCTGCTTTCTTGGTGGGGTGAGTTTCCCGTGTGTCTCTGCTCTCTTCTCTCTTTTATATCTCAAAAGACTGGCTTAAGACACTATCTAATCTTGTAGACCTCATCAATATAACTGCCACTAATCCATCTCATTACATCACAGTGATAGAATTTACAACACATAAGGAAATCACATCAGATTACAAAATGGTACACAATCATACAATACTGGGAATCATGACCCAGCCAAGTTGACAGATATTTTTGGGGGACACAATTCAATCCGTGACACATCCTATGAACTCCTGACTTTTCTTGCAGGAGGGATTCTGCTGCCCTACCCCCTCCCCATCTGGGTGCTGCTCTTACTACCTTCCTTCCCACTGTCCATCCAGGTCTTCAATCACCATTACCCAGACTGATGCTGTCTGACCAGCACACAGTCTCACTGATAAGGGGACTTTCTGCTACATCCAGGCTATCCCAAGGTTGGTGGTACACGTGGTTTGCGATCAGCTGCTAACCTGTAAAGGCTGGAGGTTCGAACCCACCTAGCAGCACCTCGGAAGAAAGGCCTGGCAATCTGCTTCTGTAAAGATTACAGCCGAGAAAACCCCATGAAGCAGTTCTACTCTGTAACACATGGGGTTGCCCTGAGTCAGAATCAACTTGATGGGAAAGGGTTTAGGTCTTTTTTTTTGTTCACCTGAGCCGCCATCAAAGATAAGCCAGCCCGTGGGAGGAATGTTTTTCTAGCTCTGAACGTAATTATCTGCATTTCCATCACTCCCTTCATCGCCACCCCCATGGCTCATTCCCATTCTCATAATAAAACTGAACTCCACCGGGCATCAATTAGGAGCCAAAAGAAAAGGCTGTGCTTTGAGCACGCTGGCTTCTTCCCAAGCTAAACACACGTGCAAACCCGATTCCATGACGGGCCTAGCCTGCAGCCTGGGCACCCGGCTCTTCCGGGGTTAAGCCTTTGTGTACCCACCGTCAAGAGGGTTCCCAGTTAGCCTCTCCTCCCGTGCAGGCTGGCTACAACCACTCCTACCCCCCCACCCAGGCAACCAAATGTGACATCAAAGGAGCCCCCGGGTCGGCCATCTGTCCCTGCCACGCCGGTGTTTATGCAATGTGGGCAGGACAGGGGCAGGGCAGGGAAAGGCTCCAGCATGTCCTGCCGCCTCAGACCCATGGCACCAAGCTCCCGGGCTGCATGGCCCTGGAACGCAACAGTGAAAGAGAAGTCCTCAGTCTACCTGGAGAGGCTCCTCCTTAAACAGAACGGTTGGTGGTGGTGGTGGTTGCCCTCTATTCAATTCCGACTCACAGAGACCCCAGGTGTGCAGAGCAGGACTCAGCTCCACAGGGTTTTCAAGGCGGTGAGCTTTCAAAAGCAGATCACCAGGCCTTACTTCCAAGGCACCTCTGGGTGAGTCTGAACTGCCAACCTTTGGGTTAGTCGTTGTTTCATCATTTGTGCCACCCAGGGGCTCCCAAAAAGATGGCAGAAACCATAGACCTTTCCCAAGGATGTTCAGAAACTGGCGTGATATAGTTCACCAGTGGATCAACTCCTAAAAGTAAAGTCAGATCTTTAATTTTGCAGGTTTTCAAATATTATACCCTCTCTCCTCCCAAAAAGTTCCACCTAAACATGATATTTTCAGGCAATATTTACTTCAACAAATTCACCAACAGTGAGATGTTAAGATGATTTCGTTTATGTGAAAAAGGTAGAGGGTCTGTGTGTGTGCGTGCGTGCGTGCGCGCACACACACGCACGCCGGGGATGGATTCCCCAACAAGCAATGTACAAAGGTACACATGGGCTTACTTGTGTTTACTTACTAATCTGTAGTGCACAATTTCACGTGGTGAAACACGTGAAATTGTGCAAACACATGAAACTGTGCACTACAGATTAGTAAGTAAACACAAGTAAGCCCATGCATACCTTGCTTACTGTAAGCCCGTGCGTACCTTCCTTACTGGTTAATCTGCCCCTGATATAGACCACAGGTGACCCCAAGATCTCAGAGATCTCAGGTATCTAGAGAGAATATGAACATTAGCTATCATCATCTAAACCAATAACCAGTTGCCGCTGAGTCGATTCCGACTCCTGGCGACTCCATGTGTATCAGAATAGAACTGTGCTTCACAGGGCTTTCAGTGGTTGATTTTTTGGAGGCAGATTTCCAGGCCTTTCTTCCGAGGTACCTCTGGGAGAACTAGAACCTCCAACCTCTCGTTTAGAAGCCAAGTGTGTTAACCGTTGGCACCACCCAGAGACCCATCTAAACACTTCCACTTATATCCAAAATCTAAGTTCAAGACCTAATGGGAATGGCCATGGACTTGGACATCAGATAAAACGTGGTTCAAATCCAATATCACCACTTCCAAACAGTGTGATTTTAGTCGAGTTACTTGGGTTTCCTCAACTGGACTCAGAGGTAAGAACTTGCACTTCACAGGCTCACGGTGAGGTTCGATCACATACTCTAGGAGAACGCACCCGGCAGAACGCCAGGCCCACTGCAGGTGCTCAATATCCATCACCTCTCTTCCTTTGCATCTTCACTTACAGCCTAGCCCTGTTTCCATACCCTGCCATGGACGCACACCCAGCAAGCAAAGGGTGTCCGAGTCAGCAAAAGTGGAGGCGTTACTGTGGACTGACGGGCCGGCCCTCAGCTAAAACTCATCGCATTAACTCTGGCGACAGAAGACGGAGATCTTTGTTATCTTTCAAATATTGGCAATTTCTGGGGAGAGAAAAGATGCCTGACATGTTTCACCTACCATTTCCATGAAAATTATTCAACTGCATCCCAAGTGTTGGAAGAGATCAGCATTATTCATCAGATAAATTTGCTTAGATTCCCTCTGGGGGCAAGATAGGGCGCCACTGTACTCGGAGCCAGGAGATGATACATCCAGTCTATGATTCAACGTTAACAGCTGCAGCGTAAAAACACACACTCAGGCACGCACACACACGGGCGCGCGCACACACACATACACACAAAATCAGCTTTCAACTGAGATTGGCCCCTTGCTTTTTTTAGTTCCGCTCTTTAACCCCATTATTTCCCGTCATTCGTAGAACTCACAAACATCCTTGGCATTTCTTTGGACGGCGCCGACCAGATTTTAATTCATCCAGAAAGAACCACTAACCACTTCCTAGGTGGTCCAAGGTATAATCAGAGCCCTCAAGGATTTACAATCACGTTGCAGGGGGACAGAGGATTAAAAAAAAAAGAAAGGCAACATCTTGACAAATAATACATAATAGTTTCGAAAAATCAGCCACAGAAAACCCTAGAGAGCACAGTTCTGCTGTGACCCACGTGGGGTCACGGGAGTCGGAGTCAACTCAACAGCAGCCCGTTACTGGTTGTTCAAAGTGGGACCCCGCCCTGTGGGCAGCCACTGCAACGAGAGGCTGGGGCAACTGGGTCTGGAGAGAAGCACGGGGGGTGCTGACATGGGCCAGGGGTAGAGGGCTTTCGAGGGGGTGGGCCAGGGCACAGCAGCATGAGCTACAAAGGGTTACTTGTTGTATCCATTATTACCGTAGGGGAATATGCTGCGGTGGTGGTGGTGGCCACAGCGCAAAGCTTGCTCCACAGGGTCTTCTAGGTTGTCATCACCTTTTGGAAGCAGATCATCAAGCCTGTCTTCTGAGGCGCCCTGGCTAGTAGTCATGCACTTAACCATCTGTGCCCCTCAGGGGCTCCTGACCAGGAATATGGGGGGAGGTTAAAAGCAGAGCCCAACAATGCAAACACAATGCGATGTCAGTACAGAAAGAGAGGTCTCTGCAAGCCGCGCGAACAGGCCAAGCAGGGCGTGGCTAAGGCAGCCTCCGGAATCAGCCAGGAGCATCAGGTAAGACAGGAGAAACAAGTCCCAGCAGCATCCACACTGGAGGCCTGGAATGCAGGATGGGAAACCAGAAACCATGCCTAAGGAAAATCCACTGCCATCGAGTTGATTCCGACTCACAGCAACCCTGAAGAACCGAACAGAACTGCACCAAGACACAACTGTCTGCAGAAGTCTCTGCCCTCCGTCAGTCAGCAGTCTACTATTTTCCTCAAATTCCACAGCAGCCAGCACATTACTAATACCTGACAAATGTCAAGTGACGCAAATGCGTGTCCCCATGTGGGAAACCGGGCTTCGATTCCTGGCCAATGCACCTCATGCCCAGCCACCACCCATCTGTCAGTGGAGGCTTGTGTGTTGCTAGGATGCCAAACAGGTTTCACTGGAGCTTCCAGGCTAAGATGCATTAGGAAGAAAGGCCTGGTGATCTATTTCCAAATATTAGTGAATAAAACTCCTACAGATCACAACAGTCCGATCGTGAGGATGGCGCAGGACCAAGCAGCATTCAGCTCCATTGTACACAGGGTCACCACGAGCTGGGGGCGACCTTACAGCAGCTAACAACGTGTCACCTCCTAACAAGGTTTGGGTTTGTTCACGGGATGAAGGCAAACTTGAAAACAATACTCATATAAAATAAACAGTAACACATGTGAGGAACATGCTTCTTAGTTCAATCAAGTATACAAGACCAAATGGGCAACACCCGCCCAAAAGCAAAGACGAAAAGGCAGGAAGGGACAGGAAACCTGGACAAATGGACACGGGGAACCGGGGTGGAAAGGGAAATGGGGAGAGTGCTGACACATTGTGGGGATTGCAACCAATGTCACAAAACAATTTGTGTGTATAAATTTTTGAGCTGTAAACTTGGACCTGAAGCATAATAAAATTTTTTTAAAAAAAGGAAAGAATATCCATAATATTCATATAGCTATAAAGTCCCTTTCAGTCTAAATCAATCTACTCTCATAAAGTAAATGCAGCGGATGTCACATTTTAGGAGGCAGATGTCACTGTGCCCACTTCCCAGATGGGGAAACTGTATATACGCACACAGGCCTTGATGCTGGACTTCCCCCTTTGGAGCCTGGAGCCACATCCAGGAGCAGGAAGGCATCCCTGCAGCCAATTTCTTCTCTCTGAGCGACAGTGAATGCCGTGCAGGCACCATGTGGTCCCTTCAGTACAAAGCTATGGGAAGGCCTCCGGGGTGCCTACAACACTGAGCCCGGGTGAATACTGCATTTCACACTCTATAGGATGGCTCACGTCCGTGAAGTGTACCATGGTCTCAAGTCCAACAATCTCAAAACAAGCACAAACAAGAATTCAAACCTAATCCAGACTGACTGCTTCCTCCCCTGCCCACCATTCATATGGAGTAAGCCATGGAGGAGGCCCAGAGAACTCTGGAAGGAAAAGGTGGGAGAAGGACCCTGTGAAGTCTCCTCAACATTATAATCTAAGAATCAATGACTTATGGTGTGAGGAACCATCCATCAGCCATAGCTCACAGGGGGCAGAGCAGCTCACACGTGTCCTGACAAGTGTGCACCACCGCCCCACCACCCCCCGCCCCAGTTCATCAAGCCCTTGACAATGGCTGCTCTGTGGTAACAACAATGAGATCTAAGCAGAAGGTTCCCAGGAAACCAACTTCAAAGCCTCAGATTGCGAGTAGGGAAAATCAGCAACCCCTCTTTCGCACCAAACCAATACTCACAAATAATGAACTCCCCATTATCCCAGAAGGCCCTGGATTTGGGCAGAGATTACAAGGCAAATGAGGATTTACAAAGTTTAAATACCTTCCCCAGCCTTCTGCTAATGCCACACTCACTCCATCCCACAGAGGGGAAGAGGCTTCTCATGCTCCCCACACGTGCCATCCAAAGGGGCTACTCATTTCCTGGCTGAGAGACTAGCGATCAGAGAGACACACCCCATGATCCAACCCTCCTCCTCCACCTCCTCCTCCTCCTCCTCCTGGGTTCATTTCTAGAAAGGTAGCTACAGTCCACCTTCTATCTATAAACAGCAGACACGGGAAAACAATGGGCTTGGTGCTCATTTTTTGGTATACCCTAGAGGTTGACGGAATACCAACTGAGATGTTTCAACAAATGGATGCAACACTGGAAGTGTTCACTTGTCTACTGCAAGAAATTTGGAAGACAGTTACCTGGTAATGGACTAGAAGAGATCCATATTCTTGCCCATTCCAAAAGAAGGTGATCCAATAGAATGCGGAAATTATTGAACAATTATCATTAATATCACACTAAGTAACATTTTGCTGAAGATAATTCAAAAAGGGATGCAGTAGTACATCGACAGGAAACTGCCAGAAATTCAAGCAGGATTCAGAAGAGGACATAGAACAAGGCATATCATTGCTGATGTCAGATGGATCTTGGCTGAAAACAAAGAATTACCAGAAAGATGTTTTCCTGTGTTTTATTGACTACGCAAACGCATTCGACTGTGTGGATCATAACAAATTATGGATAACACTGCGAAGAATGGGAATCCCAGAACACTTAATTGTGCCCACACGGAACCTATATATAGACCAAGACCACAAGACATTCGTTCGAACAGAACAAGGGGTACTGCGTGGTTTAAAATCAGGAAAGGTATACCTCAGGGTTGCATCCTTTCACCATACTTATTCATTCTGTATTCTGACCAAATAATCCAAGAAGCTGGACTATCGGAAGAAGAACGTGGCATCAGGATTGGAGGAAGGCTCATTAACAACCTGTGATATGCAGATGACACAACCTTGCTTGCTGAAAGCAAAGAGGACTTGAAGCATTTACCAATGAAGATCAAAGACCACAACCTTCAGTGTGGATTACACCTCAATATAAAGAAAACAAAAGTCCTCACAACTGGACCAATAAGCAGTATCATGATAAACAGAGAAAAGATTGACATTGTCATGGATTTCATTTTACTTGAATTCACAATCAATGCCCATGGAAGCAGCAGTCAAGAAATTAAATAACATATTGCACTGGGCAAATCTGCCTTTAAAGTGTTAAAAAGCAAAGATGTCACTGAGGACAAAGGTGTGCCTGACCCAAGCCTTGGTATTTTCAATCACCTCATATGCATGCTAAAACCGGACAATGATTAAGGAAGACTAAAGAAGAATTGATGCCACTGAATTATGGTGTTGTCGAAGAATACTGACTATACCATGGACTGCCAGAAGAACGAACACATCTGTCTTGGAAGAAATACAGCCAGAATGCTCCTTAGAAGCAAGGATGGGGAGACTTATTCTCACGTACTTTGGACATGTTATCAGGAGGGACCAATCCCTGGAGAAGGACATCATGCTTGGTAAAGTAGAGGGTC
>NW_004444113.1:553788-558679 GCF_000243295.1 Trichechus manatus latirostris
AAAACACAAAATAATAAATGCTGGAGAGGCTGTGGAGAGACTGGAACACTTATACACTGTTGGTGGGAATGTAAAATGGTACAACCACTTTGGAAATCAATGTGGTGCTTCCTTAAAAAGCTAGAAATAGATGTACCATACGATCCAGCTATCCCGCTCCTTGGAATATATCCTAGAGAAATAAAAGCTGTCACATGAATAGATATATGCACACCCATATTCATCACAGCACTGTTCACAATAGCAAAAAGATGGAAACAACCAAGGTGCCCATCAATGGAAGAATGGATAAACAAATTATGGTATATCCACACAATGGAATACTATGCAACCATAAAGAACAACGATGAAGCCATGAAACATAACATGGAGGAAGCTAGAGGTCATTATGCTGAGTGAACTTAGTCAGTTACAGAAGGACAAATATTGTATAAGACCATTATTATAAGAACTCAGGAAAAGGTTTAAACACAGAAGAAAACATTCTTTGATGGTTACGAGGGTGGGGAGTCGGGGAGAGGGTTATTTACTAACTAGATAGTAAACAAGAATTATCTTAGGTGAAAGGATGGACAGCACACACTACAGAGGAAGTCAGCACAATGGGACTAAACCAAAGCTAAGAAGGTTCCTGAATACAGTCAAACATTTTGAGGGACAGACTAGCAGGGGTAGGGATCTGCGGACCATGCTTTCAGGGGACATTGAGGTCAACTGGCATAACAAAGCTTATTAAGGAAATGTTCTGCATCCTACTTTGATAAGTGGCGTCTGGGGTCTTAAAAGCTTGCAAGTGGCCATCTAAGATGCATCAACTGGTCCCAACCACCTGGAGTAAAGGAGAATGAAGAACACCAAAGACACAAGCAAAGTATTACCAAGAGATAGAAAGGGCCACATAAACCAGAGACTTCGTCAGTCTGAAACCAGAAGAACTAGATGGTGCCAGGCTACCACCAATGATGGCCCTGACAGGGAACACAACAGAGAGTCCCGGATAGAGCAGGAGAAAAGTGGGGTGCAGAACTCAAATTCTAGTGACTGAGACAGGAGGTACCCCGGAAAGCATGGCCCCTGGATTCTCTATCAGGCCAGAAATAAAACAATTTCTGAGGCCAACTCTTCAGACAGGGACTGGCCTGGACTGTGGGACATAAAGTGATACTCGTGAGGAGTGTGCTTCTCAGCTCAAGTAGATACAAGAGACTAAACGGGCAGCTTCTGTCCAGAGGTGAGATGAGAAGGCAGAGAGGGTTAGGAGCTGGTTGAATGGACACGGGAAATCCGAGGTGGAAAGGAGGAGTGTGCTGTCACAGTATGGGGACAGCAATTAGAGTCACATAACAATGTATGCATAAATTTTTGTATGGGAAAAAATATATATATACACACACACACACCAGAATGAAATACTCTTCCTCAGTCATTAGAGCAAATTTGCTCTGCCTCAGTAGAAAGGAAATCTGTATTGTCAAGTGGGTTGAAAACACCTCCATTTCACCAAATTACCAGTAAGTCTTATGCAGGATTCCAGCTAGATGTTTCCAAAACAATTTCACAGGGTGTGCCTCAGTGAAGCTACAAAACCCACCTTGGAACAATTCGTTCCAATGTGTTTGATACTTGGAAGACAGGTACAGTAGGTTTTAATAAAACTGAAAAGCATTTTCTATGTCAGTGACACATAGAGATAAATACACAATGCCTTTCTCCTTGCAGCCAAGAGACTTCGTCTATTTTTAAAGCTTTTAAAACCTTCCTGACAGAGTTCCACAGGGCAAAACCTTAAAAATGCATGTAAACTGCAGAAGGGGTGGTTGTTTATGCTTCCATTAAAATGCAAACAGCTGGAGCCCAGCCAGGTTATTTACTGGAGGAAGAAAAAGGCCCTAGGAAAAATCAATGATATAGTAATTAAAACTTTCTCTCAAACCTGCCAGGTCCTAGAGGAGAATTAACCCCAATTTCAGGTATCTGCATGGTGATGTCCTCTAACAGTCCATGTGACAATGTCAACAAACCTCAAGGCAGTGAGTAATGTATTCCTCTTTCCCTGGCTAAGGATTACTGTTCCGTAAAACTCGGGGAGCTAGGGTCCATTAGTCAGCCCCCCAGCACAATCGCGAGCTCCAGGTCCCCTGCTTTTCACGGGGAGTGAGTTGCTGAGAGTTCTTTAGAGGGGGTGGGCCCACGCACCATGCCTGCACCGTGCCTGCACCGTGCCTGCACCATACCAGCACCCTCCCAGCACCATGCCTGCACCGTGCCACCACCATGCCACCACCGTGCCTGTACCCATACCAGCACCATGCCAGCACCACACCAGCACCACACCTGCTGTGTCCCTTCTTGGGTCCGTGATGAGCTGTAACAAGGGTTTTGGCAGGAACCACAGAAGAATCATGCAGCCTATGGCTCTTTCCGGAGACTTATCTGATTTGGATTAGAAGTCATTTCCTTTTACTTCTACATCTTGAACTTCAGGGAAGCCAGGGGGTCAGGGCAAACTGAACAAACTCTGGCCACAGCAGCCTGTCCCCAGACAAACACTAGGTGTGCTGAGAAAATCAGGCCATCCTGCCCCAGCATGAGGGAGGTCATAAAATCAGCTCCAACCTCTTCCCAGTGGCACCCACCCCAGACCTGGGAGACCCAGGGTTGTAAAATGAGTATTTGGTTGCCTGGAAATACAGTGAGTCCCTGAGGGGTGCAAATGGTTGAGCACTCACCTCCTAACAGAAAAGCTGGCGGTTCAAACCCACCAGGAGGCACCTCCAAAGAACAGCCTGACGATCTGTTTCTGAAAGCTCACAGCTTTGAAACCCTATGGAGCACACCCAGCTCTACTCTGACACGCATGGGGTCGCCAAGCAGGGGGTCGCCAAGCATGGGGTCGCCATGGATCGGAAATGACCCCTCGGCAACTAACAACACAAAACCAAACAAAAAAAGCACCTCGTTGCTGTCAAGTCAGTTCTGACTCACAGCCACCCGACAGGACGGAGCAGAACTGCCCCGCAGGGTTTCCCAGGCTGTAATCTTTACGGAAGCAGACTACCACCGCCTTCTCCGTGGAGCAAGCTGGTGGCCTCAAACCACTGAGCTTTCAGTGGGCAGGTGAGCGCTTTAACCAGTGCACCACCAGGGCTCCTTTTACAACAATACAAGAGCCACACAATTCTTCACCTTTGTGTCCTGCCCTAAAGGTAAGACAACTCTTTGAAAATTTTTATGACGACCTAAAAAAGAAAAAAACAATTCTGACTGATGTGGCATTATTAAACTTGATCACATATTCAGATATGAAACAGCAAAACAGGTATAACAATTAAACCAAAAACCTCAATCTGGCTTCCATGCAGGCAGCAAAAAGTCACACTTGCCACATGAAAGTCCATCAGTGTTAGGTGCGCGCCTGCTGGACTCACAGCCACCCCATGTACAGCAGAACTCAACGCTGCCTGTCCTACACCATCCTCACTCTGGAAGTACGGGCTCAAAATAAAACCGAAGGAGAGTTTGCCAGAAACGCTACCTTTGGCCAAGGTTATCCTTTGCTGGGGCATATTAAATGTCCTTTGTCATGGTCCCACCCTAGCACCACCCTCTACCCAAACTCGCGTCCCCCACCCAGTGCAAAATTGACTTAGGCAATCAAACGTGAAGAAGATAAAGCAGCTGCCACAGACGACTGACATCTGCAAAAAAGTTTCAGACAAACAAGCAACCCCTCCATGGGCAGGAGCCTTGAGCTGAGCGAATTTATTCAGGCACAGAATTAATGAGACTTTGGATCCTCCCGCCAGGTCCCTGATCAGGCACCTGTCGGCTCCAGTTTCAGAACATCCCTCGGGAACTTTTTAAAGACAAGTCACAGGGCTCATTTTCAACCACCTTGCAGTTTAAGTACTGAAGGTGCAGGGGGAAGGCCAGAACAGGCTGCATCTTTGGTAGCAGCCGCCCAGCCCCACCCCACCCCATCCCACCCCCGCCCTATCCCAAAGGATTCTCCCTTACAGCAGGTAAAAAGGAAAGGGGAAGTGCTTTCAAAGCCTGAACCCCTTTCCCCTAGATCCTGAACAAACATCAGGGTGCACAGGACGCCGCGGCGAAACGTACAGCACCGGGGCGCAGCGTGGAGACGCCACTCGCTATTTCTGGCGAATTCTGGGCTGGGGGGGCTCGGAATCTCACAGGTCGCCACTGCTCCAGCCGACCTCGGGGCTGTCAGTGAGCCGCTCCTGGCCCAGAGCCGGGCTTGGCTGCTCCCCCTTACCCCCCAACACAAAGAAATGAGCCGGTATAGAGAATGAAAACCCCAGCTCACCACCGCTCGGCGACGCGCACATGTCTCTCCGTCCTGCTCACATCGCTCAAACTTCCACTAACCAGAAATGAGGAAGCAGCAAGCAGCCTTCCCTGGCTTCTGGCAAAGCGAGTGGGTGTAACTTGTGAAGCTTCCTGCTAAGAGGAATCTGGTCATTTGGGTGTGTTGGAGAGGGTTTGTCGCTCTTCCCCGCCTACCATGCGCCTCCTCCTCCCCCCTCCTCCCCCAGTGTAACTCGCCCCTTTAACATTTGCAAAGCCAGGAATTCAGGCTGGCTGTCACTGGGAGTCCTGCATCCAGGGAGAAATTTACCCCTAACGCTTCTACACAAAAACGCAGCTGCCCTGATGAAAACGTAAGCTCCTGTCAAATGTGTTTGGACACCACATGGCAAGAAAGCAGTGTGCTCTTCAACCAAACCAAACCCATTGCCATCTAGTTGATTCCGACTCATAGCGACCCCATAGGACAGAGGAGAACTGCCCCATAGGGTTTCCAAGGAGTGGCTGGTGGATTCGAACTGCTGACCTTTTGGTTAGCAGCCAAGCACTTAACCACTGCGCC
>NW_004444113.1:558779-561492 GCF_000243295.1 Trichechus manatus latirostris
AGCACAACAACGATCATGAGGATGGCGCGGGACCGGGTAGTGTTTCGTTCCGTTCTACACAGACTCGCTACGAGTTGGAACCAACTCGATGGCACCTGACAACAACACAGGTTGCAAGCTCAACCTCAGGAACATTAATGAGCTAACACTGTAAATACTCGATTGCTAACCGCAATTAGTATTTTAATAAATCCAGAAGCACGTACCAGGCTCTTATTCAACTACAGAACCAGCACCAGCTGCCATCATGTCAATTCCATCCCATGACCACCCCATGTGTGTCAGAGGAGAACTGTGCTCCGTAGAGTTTTCAATGGCTGATTTTTTGGAATTAGACCACCAGGCCTTTCTTCCTAGTCTGTCTTAGTCTGGAGGCTCTGCTGAAACCTGTTCAGCATCATAGCAACACACAAGCCTTCACTGACAGATGGGTGGTGGCTGTGCATGAAGTGCATTGGTGGAAAATTAAACCTGGGTCTCCCACATGGAAGGTGAGAATTCTACCCCTCAACCACAAATGACTTCCCCCAAAATGTGTTGCAACTTCAACATCTGAAAAACAGTCTCGGAAAATGCAACAGTGATGCAGAAATGACGTGGCAACCATCAACATCTTTCTCCGAGTTAAATTCTTGACTACAGCAAACGCTGCCTTCAGAGAAGCAGCCCCACTAACTTCCATCCCAGTCTCTCGTGAGTTTTGGGCTTTGCATTCACTTCCTTTCTACCCGAAAGGCAGTAAACAAAACAAGAACAGAGCAGTGAGGCCCTCAAGAAGATGAGATGAACTGAGAGAACAAAAATCTCAGGAAGGGAAGATAAAAACTGGAGAGAAGAAATATCCCGTCAGTTTAACAGCAATCAACTACGATAAGAAGATGAAAATGTAGAAAGTGATCCTGGTAACCGTACTTGCTGGGTATGAAAAGAAAACGAACCCAGGGACAAAGGAGGAAAGTGGCCTTGCTTTATTGTACTGCAAAACCCATTCGCCTTTCTGGAATAAGGCACAGAGAGGTGGACGTGTGACACGAGGGGGTAGGAGGGAAAAACACCCAACGTACTACACTTAAGTGCCTCCTTTGTGCCAAACCATGGTGTTCACGCTGAACTGTCACCAAACCAAACCTAACCTACTCCCATTGAGTTGATTCCAACTCACAGTGACCCTACAGGACAGAGTAGAAGTGCCCCCTAGGGTTTTTCCAAGGCTGTAAATCTGTATGGAAGCAGACAGCCACACCTTTCTCCTAAGGAGCGGCCAATGACCCTTCTGTTAGCGGCAGAGTGCTTTAACCACTGTGCCACCAGGACTCCTTCTGAATTGTCACAACAGGCGCACAAAGCAGTTTTTGTTAGTTCCATCTCACACAGTTGGGGAAAATGTAAGCTCAGAGAGGGTAGGTAACTTTTCCGAGGCCACACAGTTAAAAGTGGCAGAGCAGGAATTCAAATCTGAGTATTTCTAACTCCAAAGTTCTCGCTCCTACCCTGAGACACACACCAGAAAGAGGAAGTTCGGAGAAAGCTGTAAAGTGCCAGGCTTCATGCATTAAATGTAAACCAGAATGAAACATACAAAAATCACTTGGATTCCTTTACACCAACAAAGAGAACCTCGAAGAGGAAATCACCAAATCAATACCATTTACAATAGCCCCCTAAGAAGATCAAATACTTAGGAATAAATCTAACCAGAGATGTAAAAGACCTACACAATGAAAACTACAAGACACTACTGCAAGAAACCAAAAAAGACGTGCATAAGTGGAAAAACATACCTTGCTCCTGGATAGGTAGACTCAACATTGTGAAAATGTCAATTCTACCCAAAGCGATCTACAGATACAGTGCAATCCTGATCCAAATTCCACCGGCATTTATTAATGAGATGGAGAAACAAATCACCAACCTCATATGGAAATGGAAGAGGCCTCGAATAAGTAAAGCATTATTCAAGAAGAAGAACAAAGTGGGAGGCCTCACACTACCTATTTTAGAATATCTATTATACTGCCACGATAGTCAAAACAGCCTGGTACTGGTACAACAGATACATAGACCAGTGGAACAGAATTGAGAATCCAGACATAAAATCATCCACCTATGAGCAGCTGATATTTGACAAAGGCCCAAAGTCCGTCAATTGGGGAAAAGACAGTCTCTTTAACAAACGGCGCTGGCAGAACTGGATATCCATCTGCAAAAGACTGAAACAAGACCCATACCTCACACCATGCACAAAAACTAACTCAAAATGGATCAAAGACTTAAACAGAAAATCAAAAACGATAAAGACCGTGGAAAAAAAAATAGGGACAATGTTAGGAGCCCTAACACCTGGCATAAACGCAATACGAACCGTAAGTAACAACGCACAAGCACCAGAAGAGAGAACAGATAAATGGGAGCTCCTAAAAATCAACACTTATGCTCATTAAAAGACTTCACCGAAAGAGTAAAAAGACAACCTACAGACTGGGAAAAAATTTTTGGCTACGACAAATCCGATGAGTGTCTAATCTCTAAAATCTACAAAATACTGCAAAACCTCAACAACAAAAAGACAAATAACCCAATTTAAAAATGGGCAAAGGATATGAACAGGCACTTTGCCAAAGAAGATATTCAGGCGGCTAACAGACACATGAAGAAATGCTCACAATCATTAGCCATTAGAGAAATGCAGATCAAAACTACAATGAGATATCAT
>NW_004444113.1:563653-584203 GCF_000243295.1 Trichechus manatus latirostris
GGATTCGAACTGCTGACCTTTTGGTTAGCAGCCAAGCACTTAACCACTGCGCCACTAGGGCTCCAGTGTGCTCTTACAGGATTTCCAAAGCTAAAAATCTTAAATAACTGTCCCCTCTCTCCAAAAATAAAAGCGGCAGGAAGGTGGGTAGTTCAGCAAGTGAAGACCTAATTAGGAAACATCGACAATAAAAAAGCGAAGGACAGAGAAAGCAAAAGCCAAACTCTCGGCAGGCTATTGTTTCTTTAAAACTGCTCTCAAAATATTTCAGATATACAAAAATAGATTTTAAAATAATATAATGAATACGCAAGTGCCCACCATTCGGCACATAAAAGAAAAATTACCAACAGAGTTGAAGCTACCTGTAAATGTCTTCTTAGAAAACATCCCTGCTCACTCCCCCTGGAAGTCCCTGGGTGGTGCAAACAGTTAATGTGCTCAGCTACCAACTACAAGGTTAGAAGTTCGAGCCCCTACCCCCCAGGCACCTCGGAAGAAAGGTCTGGTGGTATACTTGCAAAGATTCAGCCATTGAAACTCTGTGGAGCACAGCTCTCCTCTGACATACAGGGGGTTGCCATGAGTCAGAGTCGACTCCACACCAACTGGTTTTCCTCCCCCTAGAAATTACACTGAGGTAAATCTGATTTCCCGTGAGCAATTTTCATTTCACAGTTTCAAAAAAACTTTAAAGAAAACATGCTAACATAAAGGGAAAACAATCAAATGTGCACTGCTCTGCTGGGCTTGACTGTGGTTCCCAAACCAAGGTTTCATTAAAGAAAACTTAAAATGCTCAGCATGTTAAATGAAGCCTCAGGTGGCTGGTTAAAGAGAAGGAAAGAAATCACAACATCAAAAAAGAGCAGGTCTGGAGTGACATGTGAGAGGCTGTATCTGAAACGGTTGCAGCATTCATGGGTGAAATTGATAGATTAATCGAACATTATCATTTAACAAGGTAATAGCTGTGTCAAGCCAAAGATCCTGACCCACACTTCAAGGGGCTTTCCCCAAAGACGTGTGATACAAACATAGCAACACCACAGCCACTAAAGGGGTCACAATTACTCAAATTCCAGCCAGAGTCACAGCCTGGGAGGATTCTCAGAAAAGAGGAACTTTCAGGACGGTAAGAAGCAACATGGTGGAAACCATGATACATGCAATACTGACTCAACGTGTGTGTGTCTGTGCGTGTGAGTGTGTCTGTGTGTATGTGAGTGTGTGAGTCTGTGTGTGTGTCTCTGTGTGCATAAGTGTCTCTGTGTGAGTATGTATGTGTGTCTGTGTGTGTATGTAAACCAAAGCAGTTGCCGCCAAGCAGATTCAGACTCAAGGCGACACCACGTGTGTCAGAGTGGCACTGTCTCCTATGGCTGCTTGTTTGGAACTAGATTGTCAGCCTTTCTTCCCCGGTGCCTCTGGGTGACCTCAAACCTACAACTTTTCAGTTAGCGGCTCAGCACATTCGCTGCGTGTACCACCCAGGGACTCCTCTGTGTGTGAGTGTGTGTGTGTGTCTCTCTGTGTGAGTATCTGTGTGTGTGTATGTGTGTGTCTGTGTATGAATGTGTGTCTGTGTGTAAGTGTGTCTGTGTCTGTGAGTATCTGTGTGTGTGTCTGTGTGTCTGTGTCTGTGTCTCTGTGCATGTGTGTGTGCGTGAGTGTGTGTATGTCTATGTCTGTGTGTCTGTATCTGTGTCTCTGTGTGTGGAAGTGTCTGCGTGTGTCATGGATTGGAATTGTGTCCCCCAAAAGTATCTGTCAACTTGGCTGAGTCATGATTCCCAGTATTGTATGATTTCTACCATTTTATCATCTGATGTGATTTCCTTACGTGCTGTATCACTATGATGTAATAAGATGGATTAGTGGCAGTGATACTGATAAGCTCTGCAAGATTAGATAGTGTCTTAAACCAATCTTTTTGAGATATAAAAGAGAGAAGCAAGCAGAGACACAGGGGAACCTCATTCCACCAAGAAAGCAGTGCCAGGAGCAGAGTGCATCCTTTGGACCTGAGGTTCCTGCACTCAGGTGCTCCCAGACCAAGGCAAGACTGATGACAAGGACCTTCCTCCGGAGCCGACAGACAGAGAAGGCCTTGCCCTGGAGCCGGTGCCCTGAATTTGGACTTGTAGCCTACTACACTGTGAGAGAATACATTTCGCTTTGTTAAAAGCCATCCACTTGTGGTATTCCTGTTATAGCAGCACTAGATGACTGAGACAGGGTGTGTGTCTGTATCTCTGTGTCTGTGAGTGTATGTATGTCTGTGTGGGCGTGTGAGTGTGTCTGTGTCCAGAAGAAGACGTCTGGCCCATCTCCGTATTCCTAGTGCCTTGCATAAAGGCCAGCATAGTAGAAATTTAGAAATATTTGATAAATGAACGAGCAGATAAACCAAAGGTGCTCATAAAAAGAAGGCATACAAAGACACACAAAGAAGTCAGAGCGGGCAGAAGAAGTGTTAGGATAGAGGAGAGTTCCGACTGGGAGCCGATTCTGCCCCCAAGGGACATTTGAGCATGCCTGGAGACATCTACCAGGGGATGCTACCAGCATCCGGTGGGGACAGGTCAGGGATGCTGCTAAACATCCCCCCAAGCTCATAGCCACCCCCTACAACAGGGAATTATCCAGCCCCAAATGCCAATGGTACTGCTGGTGGGAACCCTCTACCAGAGGTCTCACCAACGGCTGTCATTTCATTCATTCATCCCATACACCATCATCCCCATGATGAAGAGACTCTCGGGGACTTAAAAAAGTAGAGATTAATATTTCTACTCCTTTCATGCCTTTTCTATTGTGCAGCATTTGGAGGCTGAGACCCATCTGTGTAGGCTCAAAAGAAAGTTGGTGCTGGTCTCAGAAGCAGCGAAGCGCTCAATGGTTTGGGGTGCAGCCTTGGGGTGAACTCACTCACTAAGCGTCTGTTGTGTTTGGATGCAAATAACCGAGAAGAGGGTTTGAAGGAGCTGCTGTAAAGCCGGATCCGCTTTAGGATTGTAACAGCACAGTCCTAGGGGGAAGGCAGGATGTGAACAAACACACAGAGGCAGGCTTATCGTGGCCATGTCAGTGATGTCTCCAGATAATCATTAGTGGAAACACCACTTCGAACAGGAAGGGCGTTTAATCTCATTACAGCTTATCAAAAAGAAAGTTACAAATCACTTACTGGAAAAAGAATACGAGCACTCAGAGGCCTATCTGTCACGAAGACAGACTCAAGACTTGACGACATCCTTCCTACAGGTTTCCTGGGCTCACCGTTATCAAAGAAGTGTTTCTCTTAGCTCTGGAATGCCATGTATATTCCACTTCTCATTTCTGAGACTATTTATTTTCTGCTTGGAGGTACAAGAGAGCCTTCCCCCCGCACCCCAGTGTTACTCAAAAGGGAGGCGGGGACCAATGGGTTTGTTCATCCTGAATCCCCCTGAAGCCTAACATATGGTACCAAAACAAAAACCAAACCTGTTGCCATCGAGTCGATTCCGACTCATAGTGACCCTCTAGGACAGAGCAGAACTGCTCCACAGGGTTGCCAAGGAGTGGCTGGTGGACTCGAACTGCCAACCTTTTGGTTAGCAGCCGTAGCTCTTAACCACTGTGCCACCAGGGCTCAAATGCATGTTGGATGGAACTGAATCAGTCCCCACCTCCTTCTCATCTCTTAGACTTAAAAATAAAAGTTCCCTATAATTACTTTGAGAAGACCTGGTAGTGCAGCGGGTAAGCGCTCAGCTGCAAACCAGAAGGTCAGGAGTTTGAACCCACCAGCCGCTTGGCGGGAGAAAGATGTGGCAGTCGGCTTCCGTAAAGATTTATATCCTTGGAAACCCTATAGGGCAGTTCTACTCTGTCCTGCAGGGTTGCTATGAGTTAGAATCAACTAGACAGCAGTGGGTTTGGTTGTGGTTTATAATTATTGCTAGGAGTCTGGGTGGCACAAACAATTAAGCACCGGTACTAACTGAAAGGTTAGGAGTTCAAACTCACCCAGAGGTGCTGCGGAAGAAAGGCCTGGCAGTCTACTTCTGAAAAGTCAGTCCCTGAAAGCCCTACGAACCACAGTTCTACTCTGACATATATGGGGTTGTCATGAGTCAGTCAACTCAACGGCAACGGCTATCAATTTCGGACAAAAAGAATGTGAAAGCAGTAATGAGATCCTCCAAAAGCACTGAATTTATGCATGAACGTTGTTTCCTACATCAAAGAAACGCACCCAGAAGAGGAGCACAGTTGACTCTTGTTTTTAACAATTTCCCAAGATGAGACTAAACCTGGGGACAATGATTAACGACACTAGTTACAAAAATAATCACACATTACTTGACATGAAAAGACTTACGTAAAAATATTTTGCAAACTATAAACCATGAAACTCTCAGAAGGTATTTCCACTGTTAACGGGTACTTAGGCAAGAGCTGGTTAAACAGACATCAGAGGACTAGATACATAGCTAATAAGTACACGTTGCCAAACAACACTGAGTTTGTGGAGGAAAGGTCTCAAAGGGTTAAATCTTTTATTCCCTTTGTCAGTTGAATCTACACTCAGAAATGAAGAACTATGGAGAGCTTAAAATAAGCTTATTTTCCCCCAAAGATTTTAACTCTATTTTTAATTTTGCTTTTATTAGATCTACAATAGCTAACTTTTAAAATTCCCTTTAAACTGTGTCCTCAGGGACAAGCATGCCCTCCTTAAGCGGGTATCTTCTGGGTTTCTGTTCAAGGGTCTCTAGAATCACCTTGATTAGGAATTTAGGTAGCTTCATGCAAGAAGGGTATTCGTGAGAGACAGGTAACGTGCTCGGCTGCTAACTGAAAGGTTGGAGCCCAGAGGCATCTGGGAAGAAAGGCCTGGCAATCTACTTGCTCTAAGCTATTCAACTGGTTGTTGGGGATGCCTGGACTTGAACCAGGTCTTCTTACTTCTTGTTGTTGCTTCTCCTATGACCAGATGAGACCTCCGACATGAGAATGCTCCCTGAGCCAGCTCTGCCAGGGGGCTCTGTTGTTGTTGTTGTCAGTTCCAACTCACAGGGACCCCATGGAGCCCAGTTCTACTCTGGCACTCATGGGATCGCCTAAGTCGGAATGTACACGATGGCAACAGGTTTTTTCTTCTTTTTTTTTAATGCGAAATACTTTCACTCAGCTGAATTGACACCATCTGTAAACCTGACTCAACACTGGAACACAGCTCCACCTTCTCCAGCTGGCCCTGGGAGCGGAGGAAAGTTCCCAGGTACAAGGCAAGCAGTGCTCACACCAGCCTGCGTCACCTAGCAACGGTGGATCAGCAGCAAGGCTGGGGAAGCATTCACCTTGTCAAGTCAGGTGAAGCCCAGCAGGGGTATTAATTAACACAGTTAAATTAGCAGAATCCAAATAAAAAAGGCGATTTCCCAGCATCACTGCTGCTCCAAATATAGGTTCCGTTAATCCTATGGTGTCACTATGGAAATTCAGAAGGTTTTTCATAAATACATTTTGTAGTTGGCTACCTACTGATTGCCAGATCAATTTTTTATATTTGAAACTGATTAAAGGTCTAAATATGCAGCATCCCACCCACTCCCCTGCTTGGTGATCTGAGGTTCTGCTTTGGAATACTGACATGTTCTGAAAAACTCTATTTCAGCCCTGAACAAGGCCTTCCTTCTCTCTGAGAGAAAAACAAGATTTGCTCTTTCAGGTAACATCTTAAAGCACAGGCCCTCATTAAATTTGATATGGTACGAGTGTTTGGCTACTTAAAATTAAACCTTGCACCAACCAAACTTAGAGACTCTTGACATATTTTTCTCTACCTGAAAACCGAATACCTAATAAATAAGCAGAGATATTCTGGAAAAACTAAGTAAGGTCTGTCGAAAAGAGGCCATGAAAACTCTGTTGTTGTCATCAAGTTCACCCCGAATCATGGCTACCCCATTTTATATCAGAGTAGAACCGTGCTCCACAGGGTTTTCAGTGGCAAATTTTTCGGAAGTAGATCGCCAGGTCTTTCTCCCAGGGTGTCTCTGGGTGGACTTGAACCGCCAACCTTTCAGTCAGCAGCCTAGAGCTTAACCATCAGCACTACACGGGCACTCCAGAGAATGCTCTAACGGCCTTTACGTGCCAGGGGCACCAAATTGTTTGGCAAGTTCCTTAAAATCCATAGGCTTCAATTTCCTCAACTCTAAAATGATGGTTTTCAATTTCATTTTCTCCGGCCTCCTAGCTCTATCTTCCAATCATATGTTTCCATGATCTTACAACTCCCATTGCTTCCATTGCCCCAAATTAGATTTGCTGGCAGAACTACTTTTATCTAACATACCAAAGTCCAGAGTTTCAGGCCTCGGTGGTGACCCACATACTTCTAAGTCTAGCCAGGTCTGTAGCTGGCTTCCACTACAGGGGTGAAGGGGGAAGAGGAGGAAGTGAGTGGAGGATAAAAGTAACACAGAAGGCAGAGGAGGCGTCCGCGAACCCTTAGCATCCACTAGCCCGCCCCCACACAGTGTGAGGCTGTTGATTCCAAGGCCATGCACGCCTTACACAAGGGGTACATGTGGTCTGTGAGGGTGGGAGCAGCTCGGCTTTCCCTGGTGTGGGATCTTGCAGACACCTCTCCACGGCAGCAGTAAACAATAATAATTACTGGCAATAAAAGTAGGATAAAGCTGAATAAGACAAGGAGTCAAGTTCTAATTTCAGTCTTGTGTTCTCTCCAAAGAATACGTAGCCAGGGTAGCCTGTAATGCTCACTAGAGCTCCATGTAGGAGCCCGGGTGATGCAATGGTTAAGCACTCAGCTGCTAACCAAAAGGTTAGTGACTCAAACCCACCCAGCTGCTCTGCAGGAGAAAGACCTGGCAATCTGCTCCCATAAAGATGACAGCCTAGAAAATCCTATGGGACAACTCTACTTGGTCACGTGGGGTCACTATGAGTCAAAATCAACTCTAACAGTACACAACAACAACAAAGCCCTTGGCAAAGCTGGGTCAGGAAGCATTCTCATGGCAGAGGTCTCATCTGGTCATACAAGAAGAAGACCTGGTTCAAATCCAGGCTCCAGCAACCAGTGAAGTAACTTTAGAGCAAGCCACTTCGTTTCCCCTTCAGTAAAAAGGGAAATTTAAATGCGTGCCTACTGACTTGGATGCATGGGTTAACAGGGTTTGTACTGGGCACATACTCAGCATTTCCCCTCAATTGTAAGGAGCTCTAAAGACAATTTTCAATCAGGAAATAAGGCAAGCCTGTATCTCAAACAGAGCCCTGATGGCGCGGTGGTTAAGATCATGGCTGCCAACCAAAAGGTCAGCAGTTCAAATCCACCAGCTGCTCCTTGGAAACTCTATGGGACAGTTCTACTCCATCCTATAGGGTCACTATGAGTCAGAATCCACTCGATGGCAACAGTTTTGGTTTGTATCTTAAATGACGTTAGTGTTTTCAATGTCTTACTGTTGATATTGCGATTTGGGTAATGGATACAGTGTAACTGAGGCACTAGTCATGTGTTGGAATAGAGAGAGGGCCCTTCCAAGACCTCAGGGCCACAGACGGGCCTCTGGAGACTTAAGTTCCCCCCAAAGGGTCTCTGTTGTGAGGCAGCAGGAGGCCACCCTCACGAGGGTCGGTACAGGGAGCCATTCAGGCACGGAATGCTGACCTATTTAATACTTGCTTTCGTTAGTCCATGGATGGAGATAGCTTTACATTTGTTTTTTTAATTTGATATTTAGGTACAATGATAGCTGTCATTTCAACTTTTCCAGAACTAAACATACTGGAGAGGGGGAAGCGGGGAGCATGCGGAGTGAAGATGGAAAGAAGAAGCAGCTAAGACCTTGGCTTCAGTGGTGACGTATAATGGACCACACCCATAGTTTTGCTTATAACACCTGACACCTTACAGAGTCCTCTTGTAGTGAAAGGTCCATAATCAATTAAAATTAGGCACACAGATAGCTGCCACTGTGCTGATTCCGACTCAGGCGACCTTATGTACAACACAATGAAAACACTGCCTGGTCCTGTGTCACCCTCATAGTTACCAGCATGTTCAAGTCCATCGTTACAGCTATTGTGTCCATCCATCTCCGCAAGGGTCTCCCTCACTTCTCTGCTTCACCAGACGGGATGTCCTCCTCCAGCAACTGATCCCTCCCAATGGCATGTCCAAAGCCAGAGAGTCAGACAGCGTTCTGTTGTGGTCCATAAGGTTTCCATTGGCTCATCTTCAGAAGGAGATCACCAGTCCTTTCTTCCACTCTGTTTAGTCTGGAAGCTCTGCTGGAACCTGTCCACCATGGGTGACCTGCTGATATCTGAAATAGCGGTGGCCTAGCTTCCAGCATCACAGCAACATGCAGGCCCCCACAGTAGGACAAACCAACAGATGGGTGGAGGCAGTTCAAATAAGGGGGCTTCTCATGAGTAACGGTCGGGGGGAAAGTGCTAATGAGAGTCCACTTGTCTTGCCTTCCCTTCCAAGAACCTAGCTGCTAGATTTTATAGTCTTTAAGAGCACCTGGAGCCCTAGGGGTGCAGTGGTGAAGAGCTCAGGCAGCTCACCGAAAGGTCGGCAGTTTGAATCCACCAGCCACTCCTTGGAAGCCCTGTGGGGCAGTTCTACTCTGTCTTACTGCCATTTTCCCTGACGGAAACAAAACCTCAACTTGCAAGGATGAAGAAGCGGTTTTACTAATTGCACATTCGTTTCAGGTCAGAAGGGTTAAGTGACTTGCTCAGACTCACGAAGTAACACAGTAGCAGCTTCTGCCTGGAACCCCAACCTACTGAAACAAATCTGCAGCATGCTCCCCCCCACAATCATTATCTCCCTTAAAAAATCCATAAAACAGGCAGTATACACATATGTAATTGTGGGCCCTGACACAGTACAAAGGACCCACGCAAATAAAAATAAACTGAGCCCATCGAAAACGAACAAGCAAACCATAAAAAGTGGGTCCGTGAGAAATTTCTTGGCTCAGCCCAGATACGGAAGCAGGAGGCTCGGAGACCTGGGCAGAAGGATGCAGTCAAACCTGACTGGCTGAGGCAGTCTGAATCAGCAGCAGCCAGCACCCTCCCAAACAAATCACAGTGGCAGGCTTGGCAAGACCCTGGAGGAAACCTGGTGGAGACATCAGGGCAGGTTGGGACTGGCCCAAGGGGTCAGGCGGGTACCCGGGTCTAAGACATGGGCTCACTCACCTGGTTAGGGAAGACCAACACCTAGAAACCAAGCCCACTGCCGATGCGTTGATTCTCACTCATAGCAATCCCGTGTGCTACAGAGTAGCACTACTGCATAGGGTTTTCTTGGCTGTGATCTTTATGGAAGCAGGTCACCAGGCCTTTCTTCCTTGGAGCCACTGAGTGGGTTTTGAACCACTAACCTTTGGTTAATAGCCAAAGCAAACCACGTGCGCCACCCAGGAACCAAAGGTCCAAGTTCCAGTTTGGATATGTTATCAGCAGGGTCCAGTCCCTGGAGAAGGACATCATGTTTGGTAAAGTAGAAGGTCATCAAAAAAGATGAAGGCCCTCAACAAGATGGATTGACATCTTGGAGGTTTAAGTTCACCCAGTGGTGCCTTGGAAGAAAAGCCTGGTGATCCACTTTAAAAACATCAGCCATTGAAAATCCTGTGGAGCACAGTTCTACTCTGACACACATGGGGTCGCCAGGAGTTAGAATCAACTCAACAGCAACCTACCCCTGGAGCCCCCCCAAATTAAAATATGTCTGTACGGATGCTGCAAAATACCCTCATTTTTTACCTACTTACTCAGGTACATGCGGCTTTTAAAAATAACCACTGCTAAAAACAAAAGTAATCAAAACTTTAATATACCATTAGCCAAGCTTTGAGGCGTCCTTCTCCCTGCCACGTATCTGTGATCTTAATCACACACCCAGAAGAGCCATTTCGCTGATTATAAGAGATGAAATGGGATCGTCAAACCTATCAAATTTTGCAATTATAAAGATAAAACAAGGCGCACCTTTTCACATCCAGAGCGCTCACAGTATGCCAGGTGTTGCAGCTATATGGAATGTCTTCTGCGGGGATCCACTTCCACCAGCCCATCCCAACCCCAGATTCCAAACCAGACAGGTAACAATCTAACCGAGACTGGAGGGACCCCCGAAGCCGTGGCCCCCAGACGCTCTGTTAACCCAGAACTAAAACCATTCCAAAGCCTACTCTTCAGACAAAGCCTAGACAGGACTATAAAACAAAAAATAATACTCGTGAGGAGTCTGCTTCTTAGTTCAGTCAGATACACAGGACCAAATGGGAGGCTCCTTTCTGGAGGCAGGATGAGAAGGCAGGACGGGACAGGAACTGGTTGAATGGAGATGGGAAACCCGGGGTGGAAGGGGGGAGGGTGCTGTCCCATTGTGGAGACTGCAGCTAATGTCACATAACAATATGTGTATAAAATTTGGTATGAGAAATTAACTTGAGCTGTAAACTTCCACCTAAAGCACAAAAAAAAGAAAAGAAAAGAAACCAGACAGGTACGGACAGGGGTCCCGAGCCACAGGCGTGGGGAAAAAAAAATAAATCTAACCCAAACTATCATTTGAAGACACTGAATGGCACCCATTTTAACAGACCCAGTTTGCCGAGGGCATGCGACCTGAACAGACTTTATTTCAGACGGGGTCAAGACCTACAGAGGGTGCCAGGCAGTCTGGATTAGGCTCCTGGGTCTGCCAGGTATTCTTTGCTAATCACAGGCCTATAGCTTCATGTCTGTACGGCCTCAGTCCCTCATCTACAAAACACGGGGAACATAAACCCTCCCGGGACTGGGTAAGCAAAATGCTGACGATAACGAGCTGTAGCATTAACTGAGCTGCACACAGACTGTGAAACCACCGAGCTAGGGGCTGCTCATCCACTCTGCACCTGCCCCTCACAGCAACTCAACGAGGTGCCATCAGAAACCACACCACTGGTCGTCACTGAGTCGATTCTGACTCATGGTGACCCCGCGTGTGCAGAACAGAACTGTGTTCCATAGGGTTTGCAAGGCTGTGACCTTTTAGAAGGAGATCACCAGGCCTTTCTTTAGAGGTGCCTCTGGATGGACTCGAACCACCAGTCTTTCGGTCAGTAGTCAGGTGCTTAACTAACTGTCACCCAGGGACTCCTGAAGTACTATTCCAAAACCAAATCCATTGCCATCGAGCTGATTCTGACTCACAGTGACCGTAAAGGACAAGGTAGAACTGCCCATAGAATTTCTTTACGGAAGCAGACTGCCACAGCTTTCTCCCGAGGAGTGGCTGGTGGGCTCCAACTGCCAACCTTTCCGTTTGCAGCCGAGCGCTTAACCACTGCCCCACCAGGGCTCCTAGGGTACTGTCACCAGTCCCATTTTACGGATAAAGAAACTGAGGCACAGAGAGATTAGAGTGAACTGCCTGCCCAAGGCCATTCAACAAGAGGCTGGCGGCAAGTCTCACGGGGTCCCTCTCAGGCTGGGAGCCCAGCCCTCCTCCCACGTTGCTGCCTTTTGGGCTACAGCTTTGTTGTCATCACCGACCTCAGCGTCACTGTATTCATTTTTATCATTATTATCACCTTTAATACCATCAGTCACAGATCCTGGGCTCACAGGGTCAGACAGCTGAGCCTGATTCCCAAAGCCTGCACCTATTCACTGAGAATCTCATCCCCCTCTCAAGGCCAAATTTAGCCGGCAAGCAACATATTTCAGGGTTTGTCAGGAAGCTCCTGGAAGTTAATCATCATTCAGTCTGAGAAAGATGACTGAACGAACTACCTAACCTGAGTAAATTAAATTGGACAATAGGCACTGAATATACATAATGCACGTATAGGAAATTCAAAAGTGTATTCACCAGCCCCTTTCATAGAAACCAGGTCTCCTGTAAGGGGCATGTTTAAGGCCTGCACAGAGATAATTCACCATTAGATAGTATTATATTGATCTATCTTACAGTACTTTCCCGAAGTGCTAATGTTGGTTCACAATCCAAAGAAATATATAATGAGCAGAATTTTGCTCGAAGTTCAACCAGCTCGTCCTCTCCCAGACTTACCAGTTAAACATGGTGGTGACTCATGGGATGACACACTGTTCTCTGCACAGGTGCCCAGAGTTACACACGCCTACCGGTGTGGGGTGGGCTCTGGCAAGCAGGTTCACAACACACCCCCCACCGCCCGATCACCTGGACAACCACAGCTCAGCCTTCCACTCACTCCCAGCTCTCTGGTTCCTGAGAAAAGGCACTTCTCAGCCGTGGATCACTGTACTGCCAACCTGCCAAGCTGGGAACATTTGATGTCAGCTACAACCACGATACGCCATCTCTGACTTTGACTTTTCTCAGCTTCAGCAAACGCACACCGCTCGCTTAGGCTCAGGAGTCTGAGTCAGACTTCTCACCTCTCCCGAACCCTGGACTCCGGGAGCCTTTGTTCTTCTCAGTTCATTAACCAACAGCTGTAATCCCGTCCACACATAACTTTTCACTGGCTGGGTCTGAGGTCAGCCTTCTCCTACAGGAACACCCACCAGACACCCAAAAACTCAAAGGTAGCTGTTAATGAACTTCCCATTTCCACGGGCTAGTAGACATGTATTGGCACAGACACAGATCTGACTGATTCATTCCGTTTCAACAACCAAAAACAATATTCCTGGTCTCTGCCATTAACACAGGTTTTTGTTTTCATAAGGACACGCCACCAACTCATTTTATTTGCTCTTGCAGGAACCTGTCCTGGGTATTCACGTAGCTGTAGACTTGAGGTCTTTGTTCAATGTCACCTTCTCAGTGAGGACCTCAGCGCCTTCTCTCGTCCCTCCTCCCCGACCCTCGAGCCTCACTCCCACTTTCCTGCTTTATTTTTTCTCCTTTATAAACGTACTAAATATTTTCCTATTTTATTATATTTTCTTGTTTATTGTTTCTCCCCTCCCACTAGAAGGTAAGCTCTGTGAGGGCAGGGATTGTAATCAGTTTTGTCCCAACTGTATGGTGAATGTCTAGAAGAGTGTTTAGCACATGGTAGACCAGTTAAACCAGTTGCCATCCGGTCAATGACATACATGACAACAAGTCGTGTTGAACCATGTATATCAGAAGAGTAGAACTGGGATCCACAGGGTTTCCAATGGTTGATCTTTCAGAAGTAGATCACCAGGCCTTTCTTCTGGGGCATCTCTAGGCAGACTCAACCTCCAACCTTTCAGTTAGCACCCAAGCATGTTAACTGTCTGCACCACCCAGGTAGATATGGTAGACTCTCAATAATATTTGCTGACTCAGGCTGAATAACAGTGGTCCGTGACTCCCATGATGGTAATACAAGACTAGAAGCATGATCAAAACCACCCAGGCCTGAAATCTCTCCTCTAACCACAGACACAAAGTCCTCTGTCACTTCCTTCTGAACCCCAAACAGCAAGAAGAGAAACAGGGAACAAGGGGAGAGGTATACATTTATTCCAATAATATACAAACACTTGGGCTTTTCGACTTACACCCTAACACTCGCTAAAAATTTTCAAGACACTGCAGTGTTAAGTCTCTGAAATAGATAGGGTTGTTAACAAAAAGAGGAAAGATACTAAAAACCCTATCGTACGTCAATGTCACACAGCCCACCCGCAGCTCACCACCTCCTATCTTTCCAGACCACACCTCTCGGACCCAACCCCCCAAAATCCCCGTTCGTTGGCCGTTGTCCCGATGCCTCATCCTGAACAAATGTTGACTCCACGGCCTGTCATTACATTCCCTCTCTCACTGCATCACCCTCTCTTACTTAGTCAAGTTCATTTGGCAAAAGCACCAACCTGGTGAAACCCAACCACCTGCCTAGTTCATTCACACCTACAACCAGACAGTTGACTGTGACCAGAAAAACCCAAACAAGCAAGCCCGCTGACTGGCCTCACTTTTCACGACCACTAACTTCAAGTGACAGGGCACGGTGGTTCAGTGGTAGAATTGGTGCCTTCCGCACGAGAGACCCAGGTTCACTTCCCAGCCAAAGCTCCTCATGCACAGCCAACGTGAGTCTGTCAGTGGAGGCTTCCGTGATCCTATGACACTGAGCAGGTTTCAGCAGAGCTTCTAGACCAAGAGGGGGCTAGGAAGAAAGGCCTTTCTGATCTACTTCCAAAAGTCAGCCAATGAAAACCCTACGGATCACAACGCTAACAAGCAACATTAACTCCAGAACTCCCCGCCAGGTTCGACGGCACCCCAGTTTGACTTCTCCCTCTGCCCAGTCTTGCTTCCTCCCCCTTCCTTTCACAGATGTGGACCCGAAAAACATATGTTCCACACAAAAGCCATCTCCTTGTCTCCTTCTAGAAACGTCAACCTGAACCTTGGTGATCCCATCCAGTCTCACGCACTGAATACCATCCACAGGCTAACAACACCCAATGCCTACCTCCAGCCCATACTTCTCCTCCCAGACATCACCCTCAAATACCCGGCTGTGTCCTAACACTTCCATCTGAACATCTACCAGGCAACTTTCCCATCTCAGCTGAGGGTAGCCCAGCCTTCTCAGTCCTTCAGGCCAAAATACTTGAAGCCACGTTTGACATCTCTTTCTTTCACACAACGCATCAAATCAGTCAGAAATTCCGTTGAGTCTACTATCAAAACATAAGCAAATCTAAATCTCTCCTCAGCATCTCCAATGAGCCGCTATAACCTAAGCCACCATTGTCTCGCTCCTGGATTACAGCCAAAGGCTCCAGTGAGTCTCCCTGTTTCTACTGTTGCCCTCTTTATGGGTCCTTCTCGTCCCAGGAGCCAGAGAGATCCTTCTAAACTGTGGATCACATCACCCCCCTCACACTCAGGAGTAAAAGCCAAACACCTTACAGGAGCCCCCAAGGCCTGTGCCCTCTCTGACCTTGTCGTCACTTCTCCGACTTTGTCTCCTGATCCTTCTCCCCGTGTTCGTGTCGCTCCAGCCATACTTAGCCTCTCTGCTGTTTTCCAAACCTTCTAGACACACTCCCTCTTTCTGGAACATTCCAGACATTAAATTGGCTAATTCCTTTACATTTTTTCAGTCTTATCGTACAAATGGTGCCTTCTCAATACTGTCCGCTAACTTGGTCCACTTTCCCCCAGGGAATTGCCCTTCCTTCTAACGCAGGTGCATTTTTCGTTCTTCCACAGCACGCACCACCTTCTAACACACTGTATCATTTAATTGTGTGTTATTTTATTGTTTAATGGTAATTTGCTAAGCAAAGATCTTTGGCTCTTCCGTTCACTGAAGTATCCCAAGTACCTAGGACAGTGCCTGGCACACAGAAGGCCCAAAAAATATTTCCTTTTCTCAATATTAGGTTGGCAGAGTGGAGCGTGGAGTGACAGAAGGATGAAAAGAAGAAAAAGAGAAGGTAAGAGACACAGAATACGCTGGAAAGATTTAATACACAGAGAAAAGAGACTTGGGCAGAAGAGGTATGGGCTGGAAATACCTCAAAGCAGACAGAATAGAACTATCGGCAGATTCAAGAGGCCCTAAAAACTCCAGACAGAATAAATAAAAAGATATTGACACCTAGACGTGTCATAGCAGACCTGGAAAAAGCCAAAGACAAAAACCTTGAAAGCACAGGGAGACCGAAGGCCTAAAAAGAAGCAACAATTAGGCTGACGGCTGACTTGTCAACAGAAACGGCTGATACCTTCTAAGTGTTCCAGGAAAAGAATCGCCACGCTTCATTCTACACCAGGAATGAAGACATAAAGACAATTGGAGATAGAGAGATGATGATGATGTCGTTGACTTAGGAGGTTTAAAATAATGATAACAATATCATAGAAACCAACAGGCATGAAAGGAGTTAAAATATTCTAATGTCCTCACATTCTCTGAGAAGGGATAAAAGTACCAATTTATATAAAGCTTTATAATCTAAGGTAACCCCGGGAAATCGTAAGGCAGGGAGAGATTTTTTTACATACAATGCACGCAAAAGGGAAATGACTGATAATTCTGACTACATAGAAGGTTAATTATTTATTTAAAGAGAGAGAGAGAATAAAAAGGCAAGGCACTGTGGGAAACAATATTTGCAATTCATACGATCAACAAAGGCATATTATCAAGAACATGTTATACTGCAGGCTGCAAACCAAAAGGTTGGAGGTTTGAGTCTACCCAGAGGTACCTTGCAATAAAGGCCTGATGATCTACTTCTGAAAAATCAGCCACTGAAAACTCTATTGAGCACAGTTCAGCTCAGACACACATAGAGTTGCCATGAGTCAGAATCGACTTGACAGTAACTGATGTGTGTGTGTATCGTTGCTGTTCTTGTTAGCTGCTGTTGAGTCTGGTCTAACTCATAGCAACCCTACATACAACAGAACGAAACACTGCCTGGTCCCGTGCCATTCTCACAATTGTTGTTACACTTGAGCCCATTGTTGCAGCCACTGTGCCAATCCATCTTGTTAAGTGAGGGTCTTCCTCTTTTTCACTGAACCCTCTTCTTTACCAAGCATGATGTCTTTCTCCAGGGACTGACCCTTGTGTATATTATTTGCATATATATAAATATATATAAACAACACATATGTATCAATTACAAATCAATAAGAAAAAGACCAACAATTAAATAGAAGAATGACAAGTGAAAGTGTTCGAACGTGCAGTTCACAAAAGAGGACATTCAGATGGCCAAGAAACCCACAAAACAGCTTAAACTTACTGATTATCAGGAAAACATCTATTAAAACCAGCGATACCACTTATGACCAGAAGAGCTAGAATTAAAATCACTGATAATACCAAGGTTTCCCTGAGGACATGAAGCAACAGGAACTCCCTTATACTACTAGGGAGGGTGCAACTGGGTCATCCACCTTATCTATTAAAGATGAACACTCAGCATTTCCACTCCTAGGGGTACACCACAAGAAATATGTATGCATGAACGCTGGGGAATACATCCTAAAAAGTTCATTACAGCATGATTCATAAAAGACAAAAACAGGGGCTACATGTTTATGAGAGTAGAATGGGTGAGGAAGTTATACTCTATTCGTACAATGAAACTGTGTGATAGTGATGGACCACGGCTACCACAGCCTCCACCAGACTGAGCCCGGCACAACTAGATGGTGCCCGGCTACCACCACCGACTGCTCTGACAGGGATCACAAGAGAGGGTCCTGGACAGAGCTGGGGAAAAATGGAGAACAAAACTCTAACTCAAAAAAAAAAAAAGACCAGACTTACTGGTCTGACAGAGACTGGAGAAACCCCGAGAGTATGGCCCTCAGACACCCTTTTAGCTCAGTACTGAAGTCACTCCTGAGGTTCACCCGTCAGCCAAAGATGAGACAGGCCCATCAAACAAAACGACACTAAAGGGGCACACCTGCCCAGGGGCAAGGACTAGAAGGCAGGGGGGGACAGGGAAGTTGGTGATTGGGAACCCAAGGTCAAGAAGGGGAAAGTGTTGGCATGTCGTGGGGTTGGTAACCAATGTCACAAAACAATATGTGTACTGTGTACTAATTGTTTAATGAGAAGCTAGTTTGCTCAGTAAAGCTTCATCCAAAGTACAATAATTAAAAAAGAAAAACTCAAACATAAAGGAATGTTGAAGAAATTGTATAATAATGAAAACAGACAAAATAAAGCTACACACATAGGAAATCAATGTCACCAGAAGTAACTAAGTGAATGAAGAAATGAGTTGAGGAAGGAAGTCAGAACTGGATACTAAATGAAGCATGAGTCTACGTACAAGGTTCAAAAGTAAAAGAAGCTGAAGGACAATGCTTAGGGGTATGCACTTGAAAAGTCACCTCGTAAAGAAAAGCAAATCCATGATTCCATGGGAGGCAGGCCCTGCTGGTATCTGCAGAAGCTGGGGAGGGGATGGTGGCGGAGGCCTGGAGGCTGTCTGGAGAGACCTCCCTGCCCATGAAGCTGTGCATTCAGGTTTTATGTACATTTTTGGAGGTGTGGCATGTTGCACGATTTAAGAAGCGTTAATAAAATCTTGAGGTAAAATATTTCCCACTGAATATTAACAGCCTCCAGCTGAGAAAGCCTTTTAATTTTCAGCTATTGCAATAAAACGCTGTATACATATCACTACTTCACTACAGCTCTCAAAGTTTCCATGAGCCAGACCGCCAACGGCAAGTAAGACAACCTACTTGTTCTAAAGGTGATATTCAGTTCATCAAAACATTCTCCTCCAATTACTAAACTAATAGTCAGGCATATACTCAGATTCAAGTGACCGTTCTTTAAGGAATACAGTCATACATACGCATGAACATACATGTCCACGTGTATGTATATATGTAAGTGTGCTGTTATTGTGTGCCATGTAGTCAATTTTCAACTCACAGCGACCCCATGTGGCAGAGTAGAACTGCCCCATAGGGATTTCTAGGCTGTAATTTTTATGGGAAGGATCCCTGGTTGCACAGTGGTTAGAGCACTCGGCTGCTAACCAAAAGGTCAGTGGTTCAAACCCACCAGCCACTTCGTGGGAGGAAGATGTAGCAGTCTGCACCCCTAAAGATTACAGCCTTGGAAACCGTATGGGGCAGCTCTACTCTGTCCTATAGCATCGCTGTGACTTGGAATCGACTTGACGGCAGTGGGTTTGGTTTGGGGAATCTTTATGGGAGCAGATAGCCAGTCCTTCTCCCACAGAGCCGCTGAATGGGTTCAAACCATCAGCCTTTCGGTCAGCAGCCAAGTGTTAACCATTGTATCCCCAAGGCTCCTTATGTATATATACACGTGTACGTGTAACTGCTGGTGTAAGAATATACTCCTTGCCATGACTTTATTTTAAAAATGAAGACGTGGACATGGGCACAGTATGCCCATCACGTTCCAATCCCTCCTCTTTGGTGTCACTGGGCTGGATGAACCAACACTTCCATCCCAGTGGCACCAGAAAGGAACGGTCTTCCCCAACACTGGGCCAGAGATTCAGCTCATCCACACACGTCGGCCTTTCTCCTGGCAATAAATCATAGATACGTTACTTCTGAATATGCCTAAATTTTGAAATTTTTAGAGAAATGTTACTCTTTGGGGCAATAATCTTTCTTATCTGCACCGCAGGCAGCTAATCACTTTATTTTCTGATAAAGTATCCAGACGCTGAAGAAGCCCTGGTGGCGTGGTGGTTAAGCGCTCAGCTGCTAACCAACAGCTCAGCAGTTCGAACTCACCAGCTGCTCCACGGGAGCAAGACGTGGCAGTCTGCTTCCGTGGAGATGACAGCCTTGGAAACCCTACGGGGCAGCTCTACTCTGTCCTATGGGGTGGCCAGGAGTCCGAACCGACGCAAGGGGAACTGACACCACCACCAACGTGCAGATATCAAGTTCTCTGATCTTTTGGGTGGACTGATGGTGGGGACCGTCCCTCTCCCCTTCGTACCTGTTACTGTTTTTTCCAGCACAGCACCTCCATTCTTTCTTGTCCTACCACCCCTAACCACAAAGATGGGCACATGATCCAGGCTGCGATAATCACTGGCCCTCAAACCCCGCTCACAGTGATGGGTCCCAAGATGGGTGCCCGGTCCATATTAGCCAATCAGAGAACTTCCTTGGGAATTTTTTTTTAACTGAGAATGTCATCCTAGAGCAGCTGGCAGCCATGTCTTTGCTCAGTTCAAGCTGGTCTGAGAAAAAGTAATCTGAAACAGGGAGAAACAAGTGTGAAAGACAGAGAGGGAGGCCTGACAGTGCTTACTTCCCTGACCCAGGGGTCCCCAAGTTCAGCTCTGCCCTGATCCTAGCGTATCAGTGGCCATCAAGTTGATTCCAACTCACAGCAACCCCCCGTGTGTCAGAGTACAGCTGTGCTCCATCGGGTTTTCAATGGCTGATTTTTTGGAAGTAGATCACCAGGACTTTCTTTCAAGGTGTCTCTGGGAGATTCAAACCACCAACCTTTCAGTTAGCAGCTGAGCACATTAACCATTTGTACCAGCCAGGGACTCCAGTCCTTACAAAGGATTACTTTTGCCTTAAATCTTTACATAGGATACTTTTGCCTTAAATCATGTTGGGTTTTTAACCCTTGCAATCAAAAGCTATAACTAAGAGAGTTGAGATTTTCTGTTTGGTTTTTCTGATGGGTTTACTGGTTTTTTTTGTTTGTTTTTATGGGAAAGTTAAATATTTTTTTGTTTGTTTATTGTTGTAGTTTAAATGAAGTTTACATTTCAAGTTAGTCTCCCATACAAAAATTTATACATACATTGTTATGTGACTCTAATTGCTCTCCCCATACTGTGACAGCACACTCCTCCTTTCTATCCCTGATTCCCCATGTCGATTCAACCAGCTCCTAACCCTCTCTGCCTTCCCATCTCACCTCTGGACAGAAGCTGCTATTTACTCTCTTGCATCTACTTGAGCTAAGAGGCACACTCCTCAAGAGGATCACTTTATGTCCCACAGTCCAGTCCAATCCCTGTCTGAAGAGTTGG
>NW_004444113.1:584303-587406 GCF_000243295.1 Trichechus manatus latirostris
AGTCCAGTCCAATCCCTGTCTGAAGAGTTGGCCTAGGAAATTGTTTTAGTTCTGGGCTGATAGAGAATCCGGGGGCCATGCTTTCCGGGATTCCTCCAGTCTCAGTCAGACCATTAAGTCTGGTTTTCTTACTAGAATTTGAGTTCTGCACCCCACCTTTCTCCTGCTCCATCTGGGACTCTCTGTTGTGTTCCCTATCAGGGCGGTCATTGGTGGTAGCTGGGCACTCTGATGGGTTTATTGTTGATGCCGCTGTTCGACAGAGGTGAGAAGCAGAGATCTGTCCCTTTGATCCCCAGCACATGTCTATACCACATCTGTGAAAAAATATTTTCCTAGTCTCTGATTATGTCTTTTAAAACTGTACCTTACATGTCTTCCCCCTCATTGATATCCTTACTTATTTCTTTATTTAATCCTTGTTTTCCTTTTCCAAACGTTGAAGGACCCCGTGCTCAATGCTGTGGGTTTTTCTGTCTTCTCTGAAAATGCTTATCATCCCCAGATTAAGAATCGAACAGAAAGCAGCGGTTGGAGGCATTTTTGCAGTTTCCAAATTACAATCTCAGAACTCTTCCAAAAGAAAGCTCTCTGGTTTTGAGGAAACTCCACACTTGAAGCAGCCAACAGAAGTGCCTCTAAAACCACACAGTACGTACTGGAACCACAGAGAAAAGCCTCTTCCCGTATATTTTCTGAAACATTTCATTGAAGGAGAGAACAGTGAAGTTCAACTGCAAGAAAGTTACACCATGAGTTAAAGTATAGAGCAGAGCAGCCACCTGACAACTCTACAGAACGCTCCCGGCTGCTGGAGTCACCTGCATTGACTTGACGGCTGTTGTCGTCATTGAGTTGGCTGAAGTCACTTGCATTGACTTGCTGGCTGTTGTCATTGAGTTGGCTGGAGTCACTTGCATTGACTTGCTGGCTGTTGTTGTCATTGAGTTGGCTGGATTCACGGTGTTACCTACAGCACAACCAAACATTTCCAGGCCCTGCGCCATCCTCATGATTGTCGGAATGTCTGAGCCCATTGTTGCAGCCACTGTGTCAATGTATCTCGTTAAGGCTTTCCCTCATTTTCTCTACCTTCTTTACCAAAAATGATGTCCCTTGGTCTCAGGGAACATCTAGCTCAACTGGCATAACACAGTTTATAAAGAAAATGTTCTACATTCTACTTTGGTGAGCAGCGTCTGGGGTCTTAAAAAGCTTGTGAACGGCCATCTGAGATACTCCACTGGTCCCACCCCGTCAACAGCATGAGCAAATGAAGAAAACCAAAGACACAAGGGAAAGATTAGTCCAAAGCACTAATGGACCAAAACTACCACAGTCTCCACCAGACTGAGTCCAGTACAACTAGATCGTGCCCAGCACTGACTGCTCAGACAGGGATCACAATAAAGCATCCTGGACACAGCTGGAGAAAAATGTACAACAAAATTCTAACTCACAAAAAAAAGACGAGACTTACTGGCCTGACAGAGACTGGAGAAACCCCCGAGAGCATGCCCCCGGACACCCTTTCAGCTCAGTAATGAAGTCACTCCTGAGGTTCACCCTTCAGCCAAAGATTAGACAGGCCCATAAAACAAAACGAGACTAAAGGGGCACACCAGCCCAGGGGTAAGGATGAGAAGGCAGGAGGGGACAGGAAAGCTGGTGATTGAGAACCCAAGGTCAAGAAGGGAGAGTGTTGACATGTCGTGGGGTTAGTAACCAATGTCACAAAACAACGTGTACTAACTGTTTAATGAGAAGCTAGTTTGTTCTGTAAACCTTCATCTAAAGTACAATAAAAAAAATTAAATAAAAAAATGATGTCCTTTTAGAGGGATTGGACCCTCCTGATAGTGTGTCCAAAGCAGTCAAGACAAAGTTTCACCATCCTCGCCTCTAAGGAACATTCTGGTTGTATTTATTCTAAGACTGATTTGTTTGTTCTTCTGGCAGTTCACAGTAAATTCAATAGTTTTTGCCAACACCACAATTGGAATGTGTCAATTCTTTTTCTGTCTTTTTCATCATCCAGCTTTTGCATGCATCTGAGGTGACTGAAAAGACTATGTCTTGGGTCAGGCACACCTTAAGTCATCAAAGTGACATCTTTGCTTTTGAACACTTTAAAGAGGTCTTTTGCAGCAGATTTGCCCAACGCAATCCATTCCTCCATTATCTTGGTAACAAAGCACATTAATTTCGGCATTTTACAGAAAGGTAAAGGTGCATTCACAGCTATTCCGTGTGAGTAATTCCCTGTAACTTATTTCATGGTGAGCCACACAATATCTCCAGTTCCAGAGAAGGATTAGCAGCCCCGGCACAGTATTGTTTTACATTTCTATGGGCCACAAAAAAATAGAAATTATCCCAGGCAGAGTAAACTAGTTAAGCAAAAGATCTTTTAAGGATATAATTGCTTGCGGTGAGCTCTCCTACGTTTCTCAAACTGAAATTGTGATCAAATGAGAAGCCCTTCAAGGCCTCTGCTGCATATTCACTCTTGTTCTCCAGCCTCCACAGAGGAGCAGGTGAATGATCTCCCTGTGGCTCTGCAGCCAGTAACTGAAGGGGGTGGTGGGGAGAACAGGAGGTGATGGTTGCGTGTGGGATGGTGGCACCGGAAAACTACCCAGCCATCAGCCATGGAGAGAGAATGCAGTGCAGTTGACTTATAGGCATTGGTGCTAAGAGTTCTATATTCTCTTCTATAAACAAGTCCTGGAGCAGCTGATGAGCCCCTGCATGGTACAAATGGTTAAAGTGCTTGGCTGCTAACCAAAAGGTTAGGGGTTCGAATCTACCCAGAGGTTCCTCGGAAGAAAGGCCTGGTGATTTACTTTAGAAAAACCAGCCCCTGAAAACCCTATGGAGCACAGTTCTTCTCTGACACACGGGGTCTCCACGAGCCTCGGCCAACTCAATGGCAACTGAAGCGACTGAGAGGATGATGGACATGTGGACGAACACAGTGACAAGGAATGGTGGCAGTCCTCAATGAGTGGGTGTGTGTCGACGGATGTGTGGACGAACGCAGTGAGAAGGAATGGTGGCAGTCCTCACTGAGCGGGTGTGTGTCCATGGATGTGTGGATGAA
>NW_004444113.1:587506-635371 GCF_000243295.1 Trichechus manatus latirostris
CAGTGACAAGGAATGGTGGCAGTCCTCACTGAGCGGGTGTGTGTCCATGGATGTGTGGATGAACGCAGTGAGAAGGAATGGTGGCAGTCCTCACTAAGCGGGTGTGTGTCCATGGATGTGAGGATGAACGCAGTGACAAGGAATGGTGGCAGTCCTCACTGAGCGGGTGTGTGTCCATGGAGGAAGAAGGGCTGAGGCCAGACTGACCATATCACAACTGTCAGCTAATGGCACAGTCTGGGGGTGAGCAAACTAGTTCTATAAAGGGCCAGGTGGTAGATATTTGAAGCTTCGTGGGCTATATAGTATCTCATGACTACTCAAGTCAGCCGCCAGCCACAGGCAATACTTACATGAATGAGTGTGACTTTGTTCCAATAAAACTTTATTCACAACACTGAAATTTGGATTTCATATAATTTTCACATGTCACTAATTATTATTCTTCTTTTAATTTTTTTTCCCAACTATTTAAAAATCGGAAACCCTGGTGGCATAGTGGTTAAGAGCTACTGCTGCTAACCAAAAGGTCGGCAGTTCGAATCCACCAGGCGCTTCTTGGAAACCCTATGGGGCAGTTCTACTCTGTCCTTTAGGGTCGCTGTGAGTCCGAATCGACTCGACGGCAACGGGTTTGGTTTTTATTTGGTATTTAAAAATGTGAAAGGCAATCTTGTTTCACAGGCCTTACAAAAACGAGACGGGCAGGATTTGGCCTGCAGACAATAGTTGGAGGACCCCTGATATATTTTCCAAGAGTAACAAAAAGAGATCTCAGTAAATCCCAACACAATGAGCTTTCCCTACTCTGGTTTGTAAATACACCTCCTTCTGCCTTTATGTCACACAGTTCCCTCGGTGTTTGCTTAGTGTTTCTCGTCCACCAAGCTATCAACTCCCTGCCTCACTAGTTCTCCATCTCCAGTACTTGTTATAGCACCTGGAATGGAACAGTAGACGTCTGCTGAACTGAACCTATACCCCTCAACCGGAGAATTCTGCTGTCCAAGTATGACCTGAGGAACAATCCAGATCCATGCCAGGCACCAGACCTACCACTGTCTGGTATCACAGTCATGAAGGTTATTCCTCTGGGATAGTTGGCAAAGGTCATAGAAAGTAATTGCAACCATTACCCTGAAGCTGGGTTTTGCCCTTTGCCAAGAGCAGCTCTTAATCTGTCTCATTAAAAAGGCACCATATTAGACACTTAGGGATGAGATTTGAAACTGAAAAATCAATGAAGAAATTGAAGAAAGGACTATAGTCATGAAGCGACATGGGACGGGATAGAGTGTTATGGACTGAACTGTGTCCCCAGAATTATGTGGCAACGTGGCTAGGCCGTGATTTCCAGTATTGTGTGGCTGTCCTCCATTTGGTAACCTGATGTAATTTTCCTATGTGTTATAAATCCTAACCTCTGCCTCTTGCCTGAGGCAACATTAAGTTATGTTAAAGAGGATTAGGGTGGGATACAACACTCTTACTCAGGTCACAGCCCTGTAAGGGGAAGTTTCCCTGGGGTGCGGCCTGCATCACCTTTTATCTTACAAGAGATAAAAGGAGAGAGAGGACAGCAGAGAGATGGGGACCTCATACCACCAAGAAAGAAGAGCCAGGAGCACAGTGTGCCCTTTGGACCCCGTAGTCCCTGTGCTGAAAAACTCCTAGACCCAGGGGAGACTGATGTTGAGGACCTTCCCCCAGAACCTAAAGAGACAGAAAGACTTCCCCTGGAGCTAGCACCCTGAATTTGGACTTCTAGCCTCCTAGACTATAAGAGAAAAAATTTCTGTTTGTTAAAGCCACCCACTTGTGGTGTTTCTGTTAGAGCAGCACTAGATGACTAAGACAGAGAAGAATATAAAATCAGGAAATAAAAAAGACCGAAAACCAGGTACCTTATTCTTGTCATGGTGTCTTAGATGTTACTAAACTTAGGCATGTCTCAGAAGGAAGCATGTCCCCCACCCCGCTACCCTGTTCGCAGGGGGTGAAGAACACGGTCGCCTTGGCTCTTGAATTTTAGAATTAATGCACAATGAACACACAACGGCACCTTCCCCTCCCCTGGTACTCTTCTTTAGCAGCCAACCACCAGGAGAAGGGGCAACGTCATCTTCATGGCCAGCACTTGGTAGCCGTACCTGGTGACTCTCTTCTGTAATGTCTGTGTACATTTCTCAAGAAGACAGAGCCTAAGAAAAACAGGATGCTTAGGGACTATTTAAAAATAATTGATTGGAAATCTTGAATAAAAGTGTGCCAGGAATCAAATCTGTATACAAAGAGAACACAAAGGCCCACAGGAGAATCTGTAAAGAAATGAATCACGGCTACTCTGATCTGGACAGATTCCAGAGTAGGGCTCCAGGAGCATAACTATAACCCAAGGTGGAGAAGGGGGAAGAGAGCAAGGGCGGGAAGGGAAGGGAAGGGACCAACGCTACAACTCAGGCTGGTTCAAGCACTGACCCTCTCCCCCACCCATCCCAGCCTGTATAAGGGGACTTGACAGTATTTTTGGTTATGAGCACTGTGAACAGCAGACAGAGCACGCTCAGCATAGCTTTTCCACTTCTCCATCTGTCAGGATCCCTTTGCTTGATCTGAAACTGAGTTACACTATGATTGAGTTTCCTAACCTGCAGAATGGAACTAGAAGTACCCAGGCAGACGGTCCAAAATAGCATAATACATTTTAAAATTCACTAGCTATCCACTTTAAATGGTATATGTATCCTTCTTCTTTGTGAAGAAATCTCCATAGCAACTAAACCTGAATACCTTCGTATTTGACTCAAACTTACCTCCTAATAAGTTCTGCATGAATGGTTTTTTCCACATGAGGAACGTGCTTCTTAGTTCAGTCAAGTATACGAGATCAACTGGGCAACACCTGGCCAAAAGGAAAGACGAGAAGGCAGGAAGGGTCAGGAAAGCTGGACAAATGGGATACAACCAATGTTACAAAACAATTTATGTATAAATTTTTTAATGAGAAACTAATTTGCACTTTAAACTTTCACCTAAAACACCCAATAATAATAATAATAAAAGAATGGGGTTTTACTTATTAAAGGCACAACTCAGTTAAGAGCAGCGAAAAAAAAAAAAAAATCTGACAGCCTGGCTATTCTGCCTGGAATGGGGGAAGGGGCTCCAATAAGCATCCACTTGTTTATCAACAAAGGCAGAAACATTCCGTTTCTTCAAGGTTTTGGTAACTCCGTCATTTATCACATTATAGTCGTACATCAGCTCATTGTTCACATCTTTTATGGGTTGAACTATGTCCCCTAAAAAGATATAATGGGGCCCTAACCTCCAGTACCCATGAATGTGATCATGTTGGGAAATATGGACTTTGAAGATGTTATTAAATAGTTAAATTAACATGGGGTCATACTAGAGTAGGGTGGGTCCTAATCCACCATGACTGGTATCCTTACAAAAAAGAAGAGCCAGAGAGACACAGAGGGAAGACGGCCACGTGACGATGAAGGTAGAGAGTGGAGTGCTGCATCTACATAGCCAGGAACGCCAGGCATTGCCATGAGACACCAGAAGCTGGAAGACACAAGGAAGACTCTTCCCCAAGAGACTTCAGAGGGCATGGCCCTGCTGACAGCTGGATTACAGGCTTCTGGCCTCCAGAATCGTGAGAGAAGACACTCTGTTGTCTGAAGTCACCCACGTATGGTACGTCATCACAGCGGCCCTAGGGAAGTGCTGCGGCATTATTTCTTCGTTTGTCCTTATGTGTTGTGGTTTTTGGCATCCGCACCGACCACTGTATTATAATATTTTAACTCCAAATGATCGTATCAGTAGTATAACTTTAATCGTCATTCTTCTTCTCCCAACTGCCTCATGGACCACATATGAAGGCCTACAGAGCAAAGCTCTCATGTTGACTAAGAGTCGATGAATCATGGACTGAAACCCAAAAATAGCCCAACTACAAATATCCCAGGAGATTCATCTCAGTATTGTCAGACACTTGATGCAAAGCTCCATATTACATGAATTGATTTTGAAACAGTTTCTCCAAATTCAAGCTCCGTTGTTTAAATTATGTTAAAGGCACTTTAACCAACTTGATGGTACATTAACAGAAGAAATTCACTTTAACTAAATGAAAGCTATGAAGGGAAAATGTTTAAGACTGATATTAATAACTCCTTACTTCATTTCTATACTATGGACTTCCAGAAGAATGAATAAGTCAGTCATAGAAGAAATACAATAAGAACGTTCCTTAGTAGCAAGGACGGTGAGATTTGGACTTGCTTAGTTTGGACATGTCATCAGGAGAGACCAATTGCTGGAAAAGGACATCATGTTTCGTAAAGTAGAAGGTCAGGGAAAACGAGAAAAAGCTTCAGTGAGATGGACTGGCATAACAGCCCCAACTACGGGCTGAAACACACAGCAACCATGAAGACAGCACAGGAATGGACAACGCTTCATTCCGTCACACATAACAGAAGGTCACTGTCATGGATTGAATTGTGTCCCCCAAAAATATCTGTCAACTTGGCTAGGTCATGATTCCCAGTACTGTATGATTGTCTACCATTTTATCATCTGATGTGATTTCCCTACGTGTTGTAAATCCTATTACTATGATGTAATAAGATGGATTAGTGGCAGTTATATTGATAAGGTCTACAAGATTAGGTAATGTCTTAAGCCAATCTCTTTTGAGATATAAAAGAGAGAAACGAGCAGAGAGACATGAGGGACCTCATACCACCAAGAAAGCAGTGCCAGGAGCAGAGCACGTCCTTTGGACCTGAGGTTCCTGCGCTGAGATGCTCCCAGACCAAGGGAAGACTGATGCATCACAAGGACCCTCCTCCAGAGCCGACAAAGAGAGAAAGCCTTCCCCTGGAGCCAGCACCCTGGATCCGGACTTGTAGCCTACTGGACTGTTAGAGAATAAACTTCTCTTTGGTAAAGCCATCCACCTGTGGTATTTCTGTTAGAGCAGCAACAGATGACTAAGACAGTCATCATGAGCAGAAGCCAACACAAAGGCAAATAACAGCAACAACAACGTTTCTCAGGGTTTGTTCGTAAAAGGACTTTAATATTTGAAAATCGTTTATTTGAAACTTTCCAAATAACCTTTTCTAAACACCTAAGTGAATCTTTCCTGCAAGTTGTTACTGTTTGTAGATCAACAAATTATTCGCTAGCTAAGTTACATACGTAACATATTGAATCAGAGTGCCACAGTGTGCCTTGATTTTAAATCCCAAAGATTCCAGTCCAAAATTGTTCTTCAGTCTTCTGATTTGCTGCCAGGAGTTTCAAACGCTAAAAATAGCAACCAAGCTTTCACATCATGAGACAGCACAGAGCACTTCAGGAAAGTACACAAACTTCAGACAGATTCACGAACACATCCCAAAAGCCAGGTGCAGGCTGACAGGATCTTTGGTGTGATCATCTCCAATGCACTTTTATTTGTGAAGGAAAAATCGTATTACCGGGAGAAAAAAACCGTAACACAGGAACTCGTAATGGTAAAGGATATGCAGTAGTAAGAGGGAAATGAGGCGAAGCTGGTAACATACAAATATTTAGACTCTTTTGCATACTATAAAGATCATAAATTAGTGTACAAATTTTGAACAAAACCATAGGGATGCTGTCAGCAAAATCCAGAATGCAGAAAACGCTACAGAAGACATAGTCTCTTCCACAAGTCAAGTATAAGGGAAAAAACAGGAAGACAGGGTAGAGGGGCACCTATTGGCTATAAGAGACTCAGGACACATATCAGGAGACCCTGGGTGATGCAAACGGTTTGTATTCAACCACTAACAAGCGGTGGGTGGTTCAAACCCACCCAGCAGTGCCTTGGAAGAAAAGCCTAGTGATCTGCTTCTGAGAGGTCACAGCCTTGAAAACCCTACGGCGTAGTTCTAGTCTACACACACGGGTGACCAGGAGTCAGCATCCACTCAGGGGTAACAGGTTTTCATTGCTGTTGCTGTAAGATACACATCAGTCAGTTCCACTGTACAGGTGCTATTTGGCTCATGATTCTGAAAGATAAGCTGTTAAAAAATTATGAGACAACAAGGTAACTTGAAAACTGGATTTTGATAATATGAAGGAATTATAGTTAATATGGCTTTTTATGTTACCTTTTAATGATACATAAGGATGTATTTACAGATATGAGGATATGCTTCAAAACAATCCAATGTGTATGGGGTTGTGGGGAGTGTCATGTAGATGAAAAGAGATTGGTCATGGGTTGATAATTATTGAAGTGGGGTTATGGATACAAGGGGTTATGCATGGGGTTTCACTATACTCTTCTCTCAGTTTCTATATGTTTAAAATTGTCCATAATAAAAAGAGTTTTAAAAAACAGTATTTCAAGAAATACTGTGGTCTGCATGCCCACAAAATGTCTCCGGATGGCCTGAGGGTTATGTGTGTGGCCTGCAGACATGTTTTGTTTGGACTGTGGGCTGTTCAAAAAAATGGGTTTCTCTTTCCTTTTTGATCCAACATTTCAAAATAGGGAGACTTTACATAAAAATTAGGATTTCCGACTCCTCTTGAGAAATAGGAAGATCTGCCAACACTGGGTGATAGCAAAAGGACCTGCCCCCACCCACCCTCTCACTCGTTTACACATATGGCCGTTGGAGTCTGCCCCCGGGCCTACAGGGCCCTTTAGAGCAGCACCTGAGTGCCAACAACAGGGCTGAGGTCCCTATCGTCAGGCCAAACCACTAGAGCTTTGTTTGCTGACCAGCAACACACGTTCCTGATGACAACTTGGATACACGCACTTTGGGAGTTTTAGTTTGTACTACACGCAGCAGTGACTGGAAACAGATGGGTCGGCCACACGCTGCAGAAGAAAACCCTGGAGTTCCTGCAGTTTATCTGGCTTGAGAACTTCTGGGCAGCTCTGCTGACTTCGCTTATCATCCAGGCAACAGGATAGGCTCCTGTCTTGCTTCACAGACACCCAGAATGCAAAGGCGGGACGGGGGCTGCATTTTATAGACGAGGAGAGCCGAGCCAAGGGAGGCTGAGCAATCCACCCAAGCCACTTTCCACGGGGTCATCAGAGGAAGTCATAAAAATGAAAACATAATGAGAGATGGAGTACTGATCCTAAGCACTCACCCCGGAGTGACTAGATGACAATTTGTTCCTTCAAATTATTGTTCTGGCTTGACAATGGAACAAAAGCATTATTTCCCAGAAAAAGACAGGCTTTGAATCTTGAACAGAACCAAAGGTTAAATCACCTGGGTCCCGCTGTTCCTGTTTAATGGACCACTGTCACTATGAGTCAAATCAACTGGACAGCAATGGATTTGGTTTGGTTTTTGGTTTATGTAGAATGGAGTCCCTGGGTGGTGCAAACAGCTAATGTGCTCAGCTGCTAATCAAAAGGTTGGCAGTTCAAGTCCACCCAGAGGTGCCTCAGAAAAAAGGCCTGGTAATGTAATTCAAAAAAATCAGCCGTTGAAAACCCTATGGAGCACAGTTCTACTCGGACACACATGGGGTTGCCATGAGTCAGAATCGACTCAACAGCAACTGGGTTTTTTCCTACGTAGAATGAGTATTTACAAGATCTCATAGGAGCTGGCTGATGTTCTTCACTTGTACAGCTGCCAGTTCAGCCAACAGCAAGATATAAGCAGAGCTGGGGACGGTAAGTCCTTCTAACGCCTCAGCTTCTCAGAAGGTTCTTTCATATCCTAGATCCTCCATAACAGCTCTCAGATTTATGTCCTCCTGGGACCCAGCTTCACCAGGGTGAGTCAAGGGAAGTTCTCAGCGTCACACGCTGTTCACCATATGCTCAGATTCTGCCTTCTGTGACCTTGGGTTCTTCCCCAAGGGAGCTTACCCAGTTAACAACAGATAACTCCTGAAATTAATTCAACTGCAGACAAGTAAAAAGAAGAAAAATTAAAACAACCCTGGGACACTAGATGAGATATGTCCGTGGACTACAAGTAAAACTCCCAACTTCCAATAGGGATTCTCATTGTCCTCCAGTTACACCTCTTATGCTGGTGTATCTCATTCACTTTCTCTAACTTCTACCATGCCTAAAGGTAGTGCTACGGATTGAGTTGTGACCTCCCAAAATATGTATTACCAAGACAGCAGCCACAGAAGGCAAGGGAAGGCAAGGGAATGAAGAGAAAGGAAAGGGCTTCAGAAACTAGGTACACACGAAAATGCCATAAACCAATATGGCACGTAGATACAGAAGTGCCTTTTTTTATTCATGTAACAAATATTCTTGGGCACCTAACATGTGACAGGTACTGTGCAGAGCACTGAGGATACAATGGAAAACAGAATATAACAAGGAGTAAGCACACAAAGAGAATCACGATCGTTTCAGAAATTTTTTTGAAAGAGAGTAGAGATGAGAAAACAGTGAGCTCATTCAGAGAGATGCTGAGTTTGAGATAAAGTTCAAGGGGCAGAAGGAACTTGGGATGAATAATTCAAGAAAAAGATCAGACCTAGACTATCACCTACATAAATATGCTCAACCATCCCCATCTTTAAAATAATAATCCCTCCATTGGCCCTAAAACCCCATCTGGTTTCTGACCTCTCCCTCCCATCCCAACCCCCACAGTCACACTCGTAGAAGCCACAGTTCCCTGTAGATGGTTCCTTTCTCCTGATTCATGCTTAATCCCAGCAAAGGTCACCAGGGACACCAGCCTCCTCCACTGGCACTCCAAATGGACCCTTTGGATCTTCACCCTCCTTTATACCAGCGTAGCACATGAAATGACTTGCCATGCCCTACTTTTGGGAAAGCCTCTTCATTTGAATTCTGTATCACTTACAGAAAACCCTGAATGAGCTTCAGCCCCAATTTAACCAGAGCCCTGGCACTGTGAAGAATGACAATACTTAGTGGAGAATCAATTCCACCTGAATTGCACGGTTAGTGTGTAACGGACAGGGGTGACTCCCACAAATCACACACTGAGTGTTGGTAAGAAGAAAACGGAAGACGAATTCGGGGTAGACAACCAACCAATGTCCACTTCACTTGAGGGTTAGGACCACAGTCTCAGGGGACATCCAGGTCAATTGTCATAACACAGTCCATAACAACAAGGTTCTACATCCAACCTTGGTAACATCTGGGACCTTAAAAGCTTGCGAAAGGCCATCTAAGGTACAACTACTGGTTTCTTCCCACTCAGAGCAAAGAAGAATGAAGAAAATCAAAGACTCAAGGAAACAATTAGTCCAAAGGATTAATGGACCACAAGAACCACAGCCTCCACTAGCCTGAGACCAGAAGAACTAGACGGTGCCTGGCTACTAATACCAACAGCTATGATCAGGACCACAATAGAAGGTCCTGGACAGAGTGAGAGAAGAATGTACAACAAAAGTCAAATTCATAAAAAAAAGATCAGACTTACTGGTCTGACAGAAACTGGAGGAACCCCCGACAATACAGACCTTAGACACCCTTGAAACCTGGAACTGAATCCACTCCCGGAGATCACCTTTCGGCCAAACTATAGGCCTATAAAGTGAACAATAACACCTGTGAGGAACGTGCTCCTCAGAACAATCAACCATACGAGACCAAAAGGACAGTATTTGCTCAAAAACAAAGTTCAGAAGGCAGGAAGGGGCAGGAAAGATGTGTGGGTGGAAAGAGGGAACTCAGGAAGGAAGGGGGTAGAGTGTTGTCACACTAGGTGATTGCAACTAATGTCACAAAACTAATTTGCTCTCTAAACTTTCACCCAAACCACAGATGTCCATTACAGCATCTAAGTTTTCCTCCCACGGCTTTGGTAATTTCTTCTCAGATTTCCCTTGGTCCTTTTCTTCGTCCTACCTGTACATCTGCGTATATAGAGAACATTCTGTATGCATATATCCAAACGCCTACTGGAGTTCTCTCCCTCTACAACGCTGATACCATCTGGGGGACATTTTTATCCTCACACAGACACTCCATTCCACATACCTGACCCAAAGAATCCGATAAAAACCAGCTGCCGTGGAGTCAACTCCGACTCACGGCAACCCCATGTGTGTCAGAGGAGAACTGTGCTCCACAGAGTTTTCCATGGCTGATTTTCAGAAGCAGATCACCAGGCCTTTATTCCAAGGTGCCTCTGGGTGGACTTGAACCTCCAACCTTCAGGGCATGTTACCCTCTGAACCCCTTCAAGGATTCCAAGAATCTGACATACTCCCTATATTGATCTGAATCTCAGGGTAGGAAGAAGAGATGGACAAGAACAGGGGGGCTGTGTAATATGAGACTCCCTAGAACATTCCAATACTTGCTCTGTGTGTTCCCACCATCACAGGCCTCTGTTAAGAAGTTGGTCCTTTCAAAGTACCACTGAGCAGGAAAGAAAACACTGGATTCTCAGCAGGGAGACAAATTTCCCCCAAAGTAACATGGGACGAGATTTGGTTCCCAGAATTTATTTATTTAACTTCTAGGACCATAGCTACAAACAGCCTACTGATAATTTTGGAAAGCATTTATAAAAGAAAAACAAATATTCATTATTCCTCTGACCATTAGATTATTTTAAATATATTTATCCCCCCAAAAGAAGATGAAAACTCTGTTTTCAATGATTAAAAATGAAGTTGGGTCTTGGTTTAAGTGGTAAGAGAGGAGCCAAGAGAAGTTTAGCAAGAAATACTAGGGAACAGGTGGACTTTCTGATCTTCAGAACACCATGGTCAATATAACCAGCACCTTGGATTCTTCAGTTTGGGCCTTGAACTAGAATTCTCTTATTGTTTTCTACACAGAGAAATGTCCCTACTTTTGAACTCCTAATTTTGGATCTTTATTCTTTATATTTCCTCACTGTTAAATAATACTCTAAGAAGCAGCCAGTGTAAGGTTTGCTTTACCAACATTTAGATAAATAAAATATTGGAAAGCCACTGTTGAAAAGAGAAAATTTGACTTCAAGTTACTGACAACATACTAACATTTTATAATATAATCACCTACATCCAGGTAACTGAGGTATTTACGTGCAAAAATGTATATACATTTGTGTGTGTGTGTGTGTGTGTGTGTGTGTGTGTGTGTGCGTGTACATATTGCCATAGATTCTACATTTGTAGGTTCCAGTAATAAAGAACACAAACTAAGAAGCATAGCAAAGTATCAGCACACCGTCTCTCAAGGGTGGGTCAACAGGCGATTACTTTCCCCTTCCTCCTATTTTTCTGTTCTTGCCAAACTTTCCCCCGTGATCAGTCATTCATATAAAGGGAAAAAGAAAAAACCATTCTTTATTGCTTTACACAAAGGTTTACGTTTTTATAATGTGCACCTACATCTTGATAGTAAATAGATCCCACATGTCCTCTATCACCAAAAATAAACAATATAATAAAGAAATTTAAAAATTGGCTTCATTTCTAAATTAAATCTGTTTACTGAGAGTGAAAAGTAAATAAAAGCCCTTTTGCATCAATATTGCCATCTATACCCTTCAAGGGTCTTTCAGTTGTATAATTGAGTTTTGACCATCTGTCTCATAAATTTTAATGCCACACTGTTCGCTTGTTTTCTCCCCCATCTCTCACTCTCTATTTCCTTAATTGTGCTTCCCTAACAGAGTAAACACGCAGCCTGCAGACATGCACACGCATGCACGCTCGCTGACACACACGTTCCCGCGGGCACACCACTGCTGTTCAGGAAGCTGACTCTCCGGCCATAACAGCGATCCCCAAGAAAATGATTCTCCCCAAACCCCGGGTGCTCCATTGGGTGGCTGGTTCACCTTCCTGACTCAGTCGTACCCAGAGGCCCCCGAGCCTCTCCCAAACTCTATTTCACTTCTTCACAGAAAGGCCATGTGATGTTTAAAGTAAACTCCTGACTGCGCGCTAACGAAGGTGCTTTGGAGCAGATGCATGCACGCCACAAGATTTTCCCTAACTGCATTTTGCAGAGGCTCCCGTCAGAATTAGTTAGTGTCCCATCAAACACGCAAGTGGGGAGGGGACAACCGGAAGGATCCGGGCGCTGAGTGGCCGGCTGAAACATAAAATGTTCTTGCTAGCTGCCGCTCAGCTGGTCCCCAACTCACGGTGACCCCACACACAGTGGAATGAAACACTGCCCGGTCCTGCACCATCCCCAGGATTTGTTTTGGATCAGATCGTTGTGATCCATGGGGTTTTTACTGCGTGATTTTTGGAAGTTAATCACCAGTCCTTTCTTCCTATTCCATCTTAGTCTGAAAGCTCCACTTAAACCTGTTCAGCATCATAGTCACACGCAAGCCTCCAATGACTAAGGGAATTCAAACCAGGTCTCCTACATGAAGGCGAGAATTCTACCACTGAACACCAATGTCCCCTCAAAATATAAAACAGGTCCCAAATACTATAGCAAGAAAATTTTCCATGTCCAGTACACTGACAGTAGCTCATGTAAAAACAAAATATGTCCAAATGTACGTGTGTATCTCTCTCATACAGCTACATACATATTACATATCAATGTAGCCTGATTATAAGGGGCCCTGGTAGTGCAATGGTTAAGCGCTTGGCTGCTAACAGAAAGGTTGGCAGTTTGAACCCGCTCAGTGGCTCCACGGGAGAAAGACCCGGCGATCTGCTCCTGTAAAGATTAAGCCTAGAAAACGCTATTGGGCGGTCCTACTCTGTCGCATAGGGTCACTACGAGTCTAAATAGTTGATGACAACAGCCACCCAATTGCACTGTCTGCGTGCCGGCCAATGCCTTGATCACAGGAGAACCGAGGAGGATCCGAAGGTCAGCTATGGACTTCAGTCAGTAACAACGGATCAGTATCGCCTCATCAGCTGTGACAAACGTACCACACTAGTGCAAGGTGTTAATAACACGAGAAATTGTGTGCAAGGGGGAGGGAGGGTAGATGGGAATTCTCTCTGCTTTCTGCACTTTTTTTCCATAAACCTACCCTAGAACTGCTCCAAAAAAACAGTCTATTCAGAAAAAAATGTACAGAAGAAATCTAGAGTAACGTTTCCCAAAGAGTGAGAACACTTATCTCTAATATCCTGAACAAGTGATAATAATACAGCTCTAACCTGGGACCCTGGTGGCACAGTGCTTAAAGAGTTGGGCTGAGAACCAAAGGTCGGCAGTTCAAATCCACCAGCCGCTCCGTGGAAACCTATGGGGCACTTCTACTCTGTCCTATAGGGTCGCTGTGAGTGGGAACTGACTCAACAGCACCTAACAACAGGAAGTACAAAATGAGAGGCAGCTCTTCACTCTGTTTCTAAGAGCTGGAAAATCTGTTCTTATGTATGCATTAAAATCTGCCTCCCGTAAGCCCTGCCTGCTGGAGAAGCCCAGGTACCTAGGGGTACCTAGGGCTGCTTAGCAAAAAGTACCACAAACTGGGTAGCTTCAAACAACAGAAATGTATTCTCCCACAGTTCTGGAGGCTAGAAGTCTGAAATCAAGGTGGCGACAGGGCCGTGCTCCCTCTGAAGGCTGAAGGGGAAGACACTTCCTTGCCTCTTCCTAGCTTCTGGTAGTTTCGGCCATCCTCGGTGTTCCTGGGCTTGTGGCTACATCTCTGCCTCCCACATTCCCTCCGTCTCCGTCTCTACACGGTCAATATGTTAGGGCCCGCCCGACTCCAATATGACCCCGTGTCAACTAACTACGTCTTCAAAGACTACTTCCAAACAAGGTCACATATACAGGTACCTGGGATGAGGACTTCAACAATCTTTCTGGGGGACAACAGAAGCTGTCTGGTAAAACGGTAAAGGAAACTTTACCATTTCCCTCCCCGAGTTAGGCTTCTCTACCCATGGCAGGGTTTCCTCTCACCACGCTGGTCTGTTCCTCTGACTACTCCACCTTCTCCAAGTCCTCCTTAAAACGCTGGTCGAGGAGCGCAATACAGGCCTTAAGGGCTCAGCTGACCTCTGAAAACACAGTGGAATCAGGACGCCAAGCCCCACTTTGTCCACAGATGGTTTGGTCATTCTGTAATAACCGCATCGTGCTTCTGACCTGCACCGCTGCCGAGTCAGACCTTCCCTGCTCTGTCTGGGTACAGCCATGTCTTCTTTCTTCTCCTCCACCCCCAACTCTGTGTAGGACACCGCATTCATGCTTTTTAAATGTTATCCAGCAGGTTTCTGCCTGTCATCCTGGACTGCTGAGGTGAAAGTCTGTCCTGAACCTTGACAGGTTTCTCACCGAGATGGGACATTAAAGTTCAGAAACTGTTGGCAGCCACAATGTCAGTGGCGTCGATTCAAAAACAGAAGAAAATAATTTAAAACTGCAGGAGATACAGTTTTTAGTTGTTGTTGTTTTGTACTTTGGATGAAGGTTTACAGAGCAAATTAGTTTCTCATTAAACAATTAAAACACATATTGTTTTATGACATTGGCTGCCAACCCCACAACATGTCAACACTCTCCCTTCTCGACCTTGGGTTCCCCATTACCAGCTTTCTTGTGCCCTCCTGCCTTCTCGTCCTTGCCCCTAGGCTGGTGTGCCCATTTAGTCTCATTTCGTTTTATAGGCCTGTCTCATCTTTGGCTGAAGGGTGCACCTCAGGAGCGACTTCAGTACTGAGTTAAAAGGGTGTCTGGGGACCATACTCTTGGAGTATCTCCAGGAGTTACAGTTTTTGAATGACACCTGGATAGGCAAATCTATAGAGACCCAGGGGGCTAGAAGACTCAGTGCAGATCAGAGCACCGAGTACTGTAAGAAGAACCACAAGGAACCACTGCCTAAGATCAGAGACGACAAAAAGCATGACAATGAACGTGTACACCTTACAGAACACCAACCTAAAGGCAGGGTGGAATGAAGGACAGAAAAGTTAATCGTATATTTTAGCCAAGTTACAATTGGAAAGACAACACATAAAATCGCCAGTCTCATCATTCCTGCCCATTAGCTATCAGACTCCTCTGGATCTCATGAAAGAAATAGAATCATAAATTATCCCATAGCCTGACAACCTCCTGACAACTAACTCTTCGGTCTGTTTTTTCCCCTAAAGACTGAAGACGTCCATTAGCACTGTTCTCAGAAAAGATAACCAACGAGAGGAATACAGCAGACGGAAGGAGACAGTGCTGAAGGATCCTAGGCTTTTTCTTTTCACAATTCATAAAACAAATTGAGAAAAAGAAGAAAAAAAGATTGTCAGTCATTTGGAGATATTTAAAATGATGTAATAAAAGTCCAGGTCTTTGCTACAAAAAAACCACAGCAAATGAACTTAAAAAAGTAATAAAAGCACACGATACAAAGAAATGTAAAACAGCTACCCACGCAACATTATGGATTCAAGAGTCATGCTTTTGTGTCTTCAACATGGAAAATTAATCATTTTCACCTGGTGAACTATTATTATGTAACTAAACAAGTTGCCGTTGAGTCAGTTGCAACTCATGGCAACCCCGTGTGAGTCAGAATAGAACTGTGCTCCACAGGTTTTCAATGGCTGATTTTTAAGAAGTAGACTGCCAGGCCTTTCTTCAGATGTGCCTCTGGGTGGACTTGAACCTTCAACCTTTCAGTTAGCAGCCAAGCACATTAACAATCTGCATCACCCAGGGATGTTGAAACCACGTTTCTGGGTCTCATAGGCATCTAACAAAAGAAAGAAACATCATCACCATTTTCATAAACTTAGAACACTTCACAGGATAAAAAGTTGAAATGCTATCCCCTCGCAGTCCACATTTGGACTGCCTCCTCAGTGCCCTGGGCCACTGAGCAGTGCAAGGACTGCACAGAATGACATTTAGTGAACACCTGTTCTGGGCCTAACCCTGGGCTACAAATCAGCCACCGAGAACTTGAAGAGTGGGTGGGATAGGAGTCATCCAGACCAGGCACCTCTTCACACTCCACAGCTCAAGATGTGGTTTTACAGATTCCCAAAACTGACGCGGCCTTGCCCACAAGGCACACCTACCTAACTCAGGTTGTCCTTTGTCTCAGTCACCTAGTGCTGGTGTAACAGAAATACCACAAGTGGATGGCTTTAACAAAGAGAAGTTTATTCTCTCACAGGCCAGTAGGCTGCAAGTCCAAATTCAGGGTCAGCTCCAGGGGAACACTTTCTCTGTCAGCTCTGGAGGAAGGTCCATGTCATCAATCTTCCTTTGGTCTGGGAGCTTCTCTGTGAAGGAACCTCGGGTCCAAAGGATACGTTCTGCTCCCGGCACCACTTTCTTGGTGGTATGAGGTTCCCATGTCTCTCTGCTCACTTCTCTCTTTTATATCTCAAAAGAGATTGGCTTAAGACACTACCTAATCTTGTAGACCTCATCAATATAACTGCCACTAATCCATCTTATTGCATCATAGTCATAGAGTTTACAACACATAGGGAAATTATATCCGATGATAAAATGGTAGACAATCATAGAATACTGGGAATCATGACCTAGCCAAGTTGACAGGCATTTTTGGGGGACACAATTCAATCCATGACATCCTTTCACCTGACAGTTCCAGGTATGCTCAGAGAAAGAAAAGCTGTACCTACGGACACATCCAGGAAAACAAGGAATGCATAAGAAATGAAAAAACAGAGCTCGTTAGATTATTTAAGGTGCTTGATTTTATTAAGCCCAGCTACATGTGTTGTGATTTTCCACTCTCCAGAATGGAAATCTGGAATAGAAAATGAAGCAACATTTGCAAGGTTATGCAGGAAATCACTGGAACAATCTGGGACGATGGACAGGTTTCACGACCTGACAGCTGCCACTGTATCTGTTGGGACCTGCTGCTTCAAAATTATCATATGCAATTTAACACCGAAGGAGCAATGCAAATCGCTAAAAATCTAAGCAGAGCATGTGAAGACATTTGCTGCCTGACGACCATGTTTTTGTAGCTCGCTCTGGTCCACATACCCTGGTGTGTTCACAGCTGTGTCCCTGCACCTAGCACAGTGCCGGGTACATAGTACGTCTGTAGTGAATGAGTGAACTCAGCTAGGATAGTCAAGGAAATAGCATCTGAAGGGGCTCTGGATGAAACTGAAATTAACCAAACTGATTAATGAAATTAATCAAATGAACACATCATTACACGAAATATAATTTTCAGAGATAAAGAAGACAGGTATATAACTTTAAAAATTGTTTCCAACTGCCTTGAATCTGTATTTTAAATGAAAAAACCCTCTAAAATGAAGACAGGTACGTAAATCAATTTTTTTCCCAAACTTCCTTGAAGTTTTCTATATGTCATTTTATACTTCAGGAATGTACAGTTTGAGTTTACTCTAAATTTAAAGAACAGGAGTCTACAAACATCTGAAGGTTAAGTGTCTCACAAATAGGGCAAGAGTGGTGAGTAGACCCCAGACAGCGGCAAACAGCATGCCACCAGCACCACTAAAGGAACAGGAAACCATTTTAAGTGGTACCTGAAAACCACATTAAATCCTTAGAGTTGTAACTACTTTTCTTTCTTCTTCTTTTTTTTTTTTTTTTTGGCTTTAACAAATAGAAGTTCATTCTCTCACAGTTTAGGAACCTAGAAGTCCAAATTCAGGGTACCAGCTTCAGGGAAAGGCTTTTTCTCTCTGTCAGCTCTGCAAGAAGGTCCTTGTCATCAATCCTCCCCTGGACTAGGAGCTTCTCTGAGCGGGGACCCCGGGTCCAAAGGACTCACTCTGCACCTGGTGCTGCTTCCTTGGTGGTATGAGGTCCCCCAAATCCTTACAGTTATAACCCTTTTTCAATATATACGAAAAACAAATTAGCAGGCAATCAAACCCATGCTTTCACGGATAGAACACCTCAGGAATAGGTAAAGTAATTAACAGCGCACAGGCGCATACACACAGGTCACTTATATGAATGAGGCAAATCTGATAAAGGCGGCACACAGAGACTAACGTTTATCTCCGGGAGGCAGGGAACGCAGGGGTCGGCGGAAAGCGCAGGCAACCAGGCTGCTTGGGTTCGAATCCCATCTCAACGGCTGACTAGCTGTAGGACCTCGTATAGGTTACTTACGCTTTCTAAGCCTCGATTTCCTAGTCTCTAAAATGTGCCTAATAAATACACCTACTTCAGAAAGTTAGTATGAGGATTAAATGAATTGATGTATCAGTAAGACCGGTGCCTGGAAAACAGTAAGCACTCAACAAGTGTTGAGAAGAAAGGCGTGGTGATCCACTCCGAAAAATCAGCTAGTGAAAACCTTATGGAGCAGAGTTCTACTCTGATGCACATGGGGTCGCCAGGATCTGGAATCAGCTCCAGGGCAACAGTTTATATATATGTGTACGTGTTAGCTATCCTGAGAATTGAACACTAACATAAGGAAAAGGAAGGACGGACAGGAGAGCATAGGCATCAACTAGCAGCAACACTCCGGTTCGTTCAGCTAAGGGTCAGCAAACTTTTCCTGCAAAGGGCCAGACAGTAAACACTTTAGACTTTGCAGGCTGTCTGGTCTCCATTGTAGCTGCTCACTGCCAGTGACGCACAAGAGCAACACATGAACAAACAGGCACTGCAGACTTGCAATACAACCTCATTCATGGCACTGAAATTTGAATTTCATGTAATTTTCACGTGTCACAAAATACTTTTCTACTTGTGATTATTTTCAGCCATTTAAAAAGGTACAATCCACCAGAAGAACTAGATGGTGCCCAGCTACCACCAATGACCGCCCTGACGGGGAACACAACAGAGAGTCCCTGATGGAGCAGAAAACTGGGGGGCAGAACTCGAATTCCAGTGAAAAGACCAGACTTCATGGTCTGACTGAGACTGGGGAGACCTCCAGACTCTCTGTCAACCCAGCACTAAAACCATTCCCGAGGCCAACTCTTCAGTCAAAGATTAGACTGGACTATGGGATATAAAATGATAGTCCTGAAGAGGGTGCTTCTTAGCTCAGGTAGATACATGAGACTATATGGCCGGCTCCTGTCCGGAGGTGAGAGGAGAAGGCAGAGAGGGTCAGGAGCTGGTTGAATGGACACGGGAAATCCGAGGTGGAAAGGAGGAGTGTGATGTCACAGTATGGGGAGAGCAATTAGGGTCACATAACAATGTATATATAAATTTTTGTGTGAGAGACTAACTTGAATTGTAAACTTTCACTTAAAGTACAATAATAAAATAAAATTTAAAAAAAGGTACCATCCATTCTTAGCTCAAGGGATGAAAAAAAAAAAAAGAGGCAGCAGGCAACTTTGGCCCTCGGGCCCCAGTCTGCCAACGCTTTCGGCAAACAGCAGTCAGGCACTGGCTGCCCGGCCTTGTTTTATATTCATCTGAACAGACTGGTCAGCTGAGTAATCAGAGTCCCCTGCTTTGGACACTGCCATTTAATCTCTTACCTTCAATCTTCGCAGAGAGGGAGTTTAACCAGTATTTGATGAACTGTCTAACCCACTTAGTGAGAACAAGCTCCAATTTGTCTATTTTAGCGCTGCCATTCCTCTATGGAAATCAATTGCTAGAGTACATATTTATAACTATAAATGGCGGGCTGCCACTCCGAGGCACGGGCTCTTTTCTCTGCTCTCTGCCATTGGTGGCATTACATTATGTCCAGCGTGACAAATTTATTTCATTACATTCAGTAATCAGGAATATTTCCAGCAGAGGGGAAAAGCCCTGGAATAGATCACTTTTCTACGCAAGCTTTCTCATTTTAAACAGTTTTTGTTTTTATTTTTTTAATCTTTTTAGAGGAATTCTTTAGAGACCACGAAGACTTTCTAAAGCAAGAGAGAGAGCATGCAAGGGAGCGCTCCTGTGTTTTGGAGAAATCCTACCTGTTCGTCCTCTATACCGCCCACCCATTGTTGCTGCTAGCTGCTGTCCAGTCGGGCTCCAACCCTTGGGGACCTGTCGTGGATTGAACTGTGTCCCCCAAAAATATCTGTCAACTTGGCTAGGTCCTGATTCCCGGTATTGTATGACTGTCTACCATTTTATCATCTGATGTGATTTCCCTATGTGTTGTAAACTCTATCACTGTGATGTAATAAGATGGATTAGTGGTAGTTACATTGATGAGGTCGACAAGATTAGGAAGAGTCTTAAGTCAATCTCTTTTGAGATATAAAAGAGAGAAGTGAGCAGAAAGACATGGGAACCTCATACCACCAAGAACACAGTACCAGGAGCATCCTTTGGACCCGAGGTTCCTGCGCTGAGATGCTCCCAGACTAAGGGAAGATTGTTGACACAGACCTTCCTCCAGAGACAACAGAGAAAGCGTTCCCCTGGAGCTGACGCCCTGAATCTGGGTTTGAAGCCCACTGGACTGTGAGAGAATAAACTTCTCTTTGTTAAGGCCATCCACGTGTGGTATTTCTGTTAGAGCAGCACTAGGTGACTGAGACAGGACCCCGTGCACGACAGAACAAAACGGTGCCCAGTCCTGCACCATCCCCATGACCATTCGGGGATTGGACCATTGTGATCTATAGGGTTTTCACTGTCTGAAGTAAGTCGCCAGGTCTTTCTTCCTAGTCTTTCTTGTCTGAAAGCTCCTCTGAAACCCGTTCAGCATCACAGCAACACACAAGCCTCCACTGACAGACAGGTGGTGGCTGCATATGAGGTGCCTTGGCCAGAAACTTTCCCGGGTCTCCATCATGGAGGGCGAGAATTCTATCACTGAACCAGCGCTGCCTCATTCTCTGAGTACATTATTATGGCCATAATGTTTTCGGTTTAAATTAAGCAATTAATGGCATAAAAACCAGTCATTCCTTTAATGCTCTCTAATCACCAGGAGAAGAGAACTTGAAGATTCCCAGTTCCTCCGTTTTCCAAGCCTTTCTAAAGCATTTTGAGGTCCTCGCTAATAAACAGTTTGTAAAACCTTTCTATTATTATTGTTACCAAAAAATGACAAATGGTTCATCAGCATATATGAGAATTTCACTGTCCCGCTCTTTAAAAAAAAAAAACAAAAAAAAAAACCCTTCCAATTTAAACTTGATCTGTTTTGACTTTTCCAGAGCATTGAAATGACCTCTTCTCGTGAGAATCTCCCTCAAAGGTAGCACCGCGAACCCGAGGGCATCTGCACAATCACAGGTGTTTGCTGCATTAAGAACACCGTCAGGGATGATTCCAAGAGGGAGGTCATTCTGTCAGCTCGGAAGACAACCGTGATCCCCAGGACCAAAGACCAGCGTCAGATTTTCAGCAAAACTTCCTTATGGTAATTGGAAGGGGGCGGGGGGAGGGAGGAAGGGAGGAAACTTGTTATAAACGTGTATTGTTCCGTTTCATCAAGTGTCCAGGGCCTTTTACATGAATCTCTGCCGAGATACAGTGACGGTCAGCAATTCAGCCATGAAGAGTAACAGCTTCGGAAGTACAGGCTGCTCAATTCCAAAGCATTCTCACCTGGATGCTTCTCCCTCTACCTTCTTCATGTGAAGTGATGGCGAGCTTTTCAAGATCAGAGCCAGGCCAAAGCTCAAAGGTTGCCAGCAGCAAAGGACTCTGGATCTCTTCTTCTAGTCTCATCCCTAGTCCCAGGCAAGGAAGCCTCTGACCTCGGCCACTCACATCTGAGGGTCCCCTTTGCCCCTCCACCAGCCTTGCTCTTCCTTAATGGGGCCAGGAGACCACAGCTGTGCCCATCTGGAGGCCATACCCAAGCACCCTGGACCCCGAGCTCACTTCCAAGCTGTATATAAGACTCTTCCCCAGGTCTGTGCTATTTAAGTGAGGGTGGGCGCCACAGGCACACGCCTATGCCCAAGAGGTGGCCACAGACAGCCATTTGTGGGGTTTTGGAGCTTGTTTGTGTAGGCTGAGAATCCACACCCGTGCTGCCACACCCATGCTCCCACATCCCTGAACCTGTGCCCCTGCACCCGCGCCCGTACTCCCGCGCCCCTGCTCCCACACCTGTGCTCTCACACCCGTGCTCCCACACCTGTGCACCTGAGGCTCCACATAGCCCGATACAGAGCCAGGGGTAGGAGGACAAGGCTTGGACATGGGATGGGGCTGGCTCTCCCTCACCTCTAGCTTCCCTTGTAGACATCCAGAGTCCAATAACTTTCAATCTGAACCCAGCTTTCCAGGTTATTATGAAAGTTTGTCAAGGCAGAAGTATAAAACATACTTTATTTTTACAATGTGTTAGCTTGATTTACAACTTTTAAATATTTAGTAATACATGCCTTCATTTGTATTCCTGCCCCACGCCCGCTTTCCTCCACCAAAAGGAGATCACAGATATTAAAAGAGACAGACAGACAGACAAACAATGTCAAAGGCCCTAGGCATATACTCTCATTCACAGAAGCCACGAAAAGACAATGTTTTTCAGTTGAGTTTGGTTTTGTTTGCCTTGTTAGAAATGAAAAGTGAAAAGCAGCAGGATGCTTGGGTCAAATGACATCTACCTCTGGGCGGCTTTTCCGGCACTGGGGTCCCTGGGTGGTACAAAATGCTAATGCACTTGGCTGCTAACCAAAAGGTTGGAGGTTTGAGACCACCCAGAGGCACCTGGGAAGAAAGGCCTGGCAATCTACTTTAAAAAATGAGTCACTGAAAACCCTACAGAGTACATTTCTACTCTGACACATATGAAGTCACCATGAGTTGGGGTCAAATTGACTGTAATTGGACCAGTCTTTTGACTAGTAGCCAACAGGTTGGCAGTTTGAACTCACCCAGAGGCACCTTGGAAGAAAGGCCTGGTGATCTGCTTCCAAAAGGTCACAGCCTTGCAAACCCTACGAAGCAGTTCTGCTCTGCACACATGGGGTTGCCATGAATGGGACTCGACGCATCGGCAACCAATCACAACCACTCCCTTAGCCTAGTATTGCCCCTCCCTCCCAACAGTGACCTCCACCTCTCCACGCAGAAGATGACTTACCCCAGGAGAGATGAAGCGCCCAGAACCCAAAGCAGGCACATCAGGCTCTATAAAACATGCGTACATCGGGAACTGCTGGATTCCCATAATGCCGAGAATCCGCTCCCTGACACCGAGGGCCCTGCTCCAGGTTTTGTGAAAGAAGATTTCCAGTGTCTCCTCAGAGGTCCATTATTCAAGAGGATATCTAGGTTAGCTATTCTGTAAAGCTGACAATGTTTGTTTGGAAGTCAAGTATCATAAAAAGTCATGTAAGAAGCAACTTTAATGGAAACAGAACCAGCACTGGAAATGCCTTACGTCTTTCCTGTCTCTACCACTGACTGTTAGAACGTATAATATCCATATGTCCTGCATTTTCCAGGAGAGCTCCAAGTTCATGTATTCTATTACATTAAATTAATAAATAGACTGGTACCCAATGATTTTTTTAATTTTCTTCTCCTTTATATTTTCCAAATGTTATCCAGTTGACCGTGCGGGTTTTTTTTTCCCCATAATCAGAAAAAAAATAAATAAACTGCATTAAGAATATATATACATATATATGCATGGCTGGCCAGACACCAGAGCAGATACACGGCTCAAATGTATGATGACTTGAGTTGGCACTGGGAGACTGTTATGGATTGGATTATGTCCTCTAAAAAGAAATCCTGAAGTCCTAACCCCCAGCCTGTGAATACAACCTTGTTTGGAGATGTTACCAATTAGGTTATCACAAGGTCTTACTGGAGTAGGGTGCGCTCCGATTCAATGAGTGGTGTCCTATAAAAGGGCACAGCCACAGACAGACACACAACAGATGGAGGTCCATGTGTGTCTGCAGCGACAGGCCAAGGAATGCCTGGGGCCACCAGAAGGTGGGAGAGACACCACCGGATCGTCCCCTAGAAGCTTCTGAGGGAACAGGGTCCTGCTAACACCCTCCAGATCTGTGAGACGACAAGTCTGTGTTCCTATAAGCCACCTAGTTTGTGGTGTTTTGTTACAGCAGCCTAGGAAACGGAAACATAAACTTCGCTAAGCCTATAGGGGCGCCCTCATCCATCGCTGGTGTGGCTGTAAAACGTACAGCCGCAGCTGAGCAGGTCCTCAGAAAGACGAACATGGAACTACCACGCAACCAGCAGTCCCAATACTGAGCACATACCCAAAAGAGTGGCAAGCGGGGACGCAAGTAGAAACCTGTACACCAAATGGTCGTGGCAACACTGTTTACAACAGCCAGAAACAACCGTAAACAGCCATCAACAGGTGACCGGATACACAAGATGTGGCTCATACATACCGTGGATATTGTCCCATCATAAAGAGAAACGCCACAACAATGATGAACCTTGGAGACATCACACTGAGCGAACTCAGTCCGTCGCCAAAGGACAAATACTGTATGATCTCACTTACATAAACCAGGCAAACAGTTCCTAGAAGCCAAAGCTCATTAGCGGTTCCCCGGGCTGGGAGGGAGGGGGAAAGGGGGAACTATTGCATGGGAGGCACTGAGTTTATGTAAATGGTGGGAGGGGAATCCCTTTGGAAAAGGACAGTGAGAACGGCTATACAACACAAAGAATGTACACACAACGCAAAGAATGTACACACAACGCAAAGAATGTAATCGATGTCTCTGAATAACATAACTGTTGAATTAGCAAATGTTTTCTTATGTATATATATATAATATATAAATATACATATATATAAAGAAATCTTATTATTATTTATTTTTACCACAATAATACACACACACACACACACACACAGCCTGCCCCAGAACACACGAGCAGATATGGGGCCCGTGTCTATGATGACTGAGGCTGACTGGCACCAGGAAACCTTTCCCTCCACCTCACCACACATGCTGGTCTCTTCTTTCAGGGCACAGAGTGATTCTAGTTCCTACCACAAACTAGAGACATTATCACAAAACTAGGAAGGCTGAGCTCTCTGGAGCTGGCCCTGCTTCCGAGGGTCTCCCTCTAGTGAGCTAATCAACAGGCCTCCTGATGTAAGGTCACTGCCTGCCCAACACTGAGACAGCGAGCACACGCCCCTGGGGGATGTGACTGTCAGGACAGCTTTCTCCACGAGAGGAGCAGAGAAAATTAGACAAGCCCTCGGAGGCTGAGGTTATCCAAACACAGCAAATCACCAGATATGCCAAAGAGGCGAAAAGGAGGACCATCTCTGCGTTTCCCGTGACATGAGAACTTCTTCTCAACCTAACTGAGAAAACTATCTGTCTGGTTTCATTTCTCTACATACATGAGCTCATGGAGAAGGCACGAGGGTCGGAAAAGGTGCCAGAATGAGAGTAAATATTGACTAAGACATCTATCTTGGGGAGGGGGCGGATGAGTTCCCCAGGGCTGTCAACTGAAAATTTTTGTCGACAAACGTAGAAGGTTCCGAGACGGGCTTGACACACACAGAACTCATTAACAACTGTCTGAGAGTATACCCTAATTAGGAAAAAACATATTACACACCAGGAGTGCTGGGGCAGAGGAGCAGACACCTTATAAAAAAAAATAAGGGAGGCCAGCAGAAAGTCTTGCTTACTACAGTCACCCCATCAGGAAAGACCAATTCCTAGAAAAGGACATCATGTTTGGAAAAGCAGAGGGCCTGCGAAAACAAAGGAAATCCTCAATGAGATGGACTGACAAAACAGGCACAACAAAGCACTCAAACAGATCAAATCATGAAGACGGAGCAGGACCGGGCAGTGTTTCGTTCTGTTATACACATGGCTGCCGTAAATCGAAGCCAACTAGAACAACGAACAGCAACGAAAGCAGAGAGGGAAAATAAAGAGGTGGGTTGTTCTACTGCTAGACTTAAAATTCGACAAGAACATGCTTTATTTCCCCTTAATGGCTGTGAAATTGATGGATATATGGGCTAACAGAGGTCCCAAGGGTGCTAAACTAAATTACAGGAAGCCCTGTAATTAAAGTTAACAGTTAATTATTATGATGGGAATTGTAATCAAAATAACAGATACACTGACACACTGCTGTTTTCCACCTTCCCTGCAAGACACATCTAACAGTCTGTTCAGAGTAGCAGAGCACCTCTCTGTGGATCTACTCGGCCTCTTTCGGTCCTACTTAAGTAAAAGGCAAGCTCCTCACAAAGCCTCCTGCAGGGAGCTATGGGATTTGGCCCCGCCTTAGCCTCTGATCTCATTCCCTTCCCCTTCCAGCCTTTCTCCCACTAGCTGTCTCCCAACTCTTCAAACTCACTCCCGCCTCTGGGTCTCTGCACTCACAGTTCCCTCTGCCAGGGATGCTCTTCCCCCAGATTTCCATAAGGCTTGCTCCCTCCCTCCATGCAGAGCCAAGATCACACCTCCTCCGAGAAGTACTCCCAGAGCACCCTCCATCTAAAATGGACACCACCATCAGCTCCTTGTCTATCCTCTTTGCTGTTCTTGTCAGCTACCGTGAAGTCAGCCCGACTCATGGGACCCCGTGCACAACTGAACAAAGCGCCATCCCCACAATCAGCTGCAGATTGGACTGCTGTGATCCACAGGGTTTTCACTGGCTGATTTTCAGAAGTAGAACACCAGGCCTTTCTTCCTAGTCTGTCTTAGGCCAAAAGCTAACCCATTCAGGATCACAGCAATACTATCCTCTGACCTCACTTTACTCTTTGTCACACCACTATTGCCAGGGCACCGTTTTTCACTAGCTCTGTCTCCGGGAACACCAGCTCCATGACAGCAGTGATTCCATCACCGTTATTTCCACTGTCACCCTAGCTCCCAGAACATGGCCTGGCTGAGTCAGTCCTCAATTAATAGGGTTAAATTAAAGGAAAAAAATAACTTGTTCTGGCCTACCAGCTTTTTACAATGGGATGAGACAAAAGCAAAGGGAGCCTTTGATCACTGTAATGGCACCATTTAAACGAACACCATTCTATCAAGACCGATATGAAGGCCAGTCTGGGAGAGACATCGATACTGAATTCAGGTACAGATTTGTGCCCCGGCATCAAAACGGTAAGGAGAAGGAACTCAGATTTTTTGAGGTGCCTGCTATGTACCAAGGTTCCTGGGTGGGACAAGCGGTTTGCATTCGATTACTAATCCAGCGGTTGTCAGTTCAAACCCACCCAGCGGCTCCATGAAAGCAAGGCCTGGCAATCTGTTTCCAAAAAGACCACAGCCAAGAAAACCCTACGGAGTCAGTTCTACTCTGTAAAACATGGGGCTGCCAGGAGTTGGGATCGCCTCAACAGTAACAGGTTTGGTTTTGGGGATAGGTTATGTCCTAACTACTGTGTTCGCCTCTAAAGAGATATTACCTCATTTCTTCTCCTGAACAAGTATCATGCCTGCTTGCTTTTTAATTTTTTTGTTTTTTGGTGGTAAAACATATGTATAACACTTGTCAATTCAACATTTTTTACATGTACAGTTCCGTGACACTGATGACATTCATCATGTTGTGTCACTCCCATTTTACAGATGACACAATGGAGGCAGAGAAGTTGGCTTGGCCAAAGTCACACCTACAGTTAAGTGTCAAATTTCCAGGCAGGTCTTTTTTGCCTTAAAAATGCACTTTGAAGAGCCTGTGATTTAATTTATTTGCTGTCTTCGTTCTTCCCTTTTCTTCCCTTCCTTTCTCTCCAGCTCCTTCTTCCCACCATTTTTCTTCCTTTCTTTTGAAAAAAATTCAGACAAGTAGAAACTGTTATATAAACATCTTTATGCCTGCCCCTCCAAAATGGACACATGACATTTTATCAGATTTGCTTCAAGTCACCTTTTTTCAAACAGAATTTTAAAATCATCAAGAAAGCCAAATTTCATTTTCTTAAAAATGAACCAGAAATCATGTCACCTATTCTCTTTCTTAAAGATTAGACGAAGAAAATGTTGGAAAGACATTTTACCACTTGTAAAACTATGCGCACCACCACCAACAAAAAAAAAAACCATTGCCGTCTATTCCGACTCATAATGACCTGATAGAACAGAGTAGAACTGTCCTATAGGGTTTCCAAGGTTAGTGGTTAAGAGCTCGGCTGCTAACCAAAAGGTCAACAGTTCAAATCCACCAGCTGCTCCTTGCAAACCCTATGAGGCAGTTCTAGTCTGTCCTATAGGGTCACTGTGAGTCAGAATCAACTCGATGGCAATGGGTTTTTTTGGGTGACTCTTAACAGGAGCAGACTGCCACATCTTTCTCACATAGAACAGCTGGTGGGTTCCAATCACCAACCTGTTGCCTGGCGACTGAGCACTTTAACCACTGCACCACGAGGGCCCCTTTATCTGCTTTATCTTTTATCTTACTAAATCAAAAGCATTCCTTAGAATCGACCTGTACTCATTATTCCTATTTTTTAGAATGTTCTGTTAACTGCCTGAATACCTCACCTTTTTAATCTAACATACTGCAGGTCTCAACATGGCATCCACAATACTGCCATCACTTCGTCCAAAGCTGCCCTTGCTTTAATAAGCACACCATGCACAGCCAGAAACGAGATGATGGGACAAAGCCTCGATGAAACCTCATTCCGATCACAATTTCAGGCCATCCTTCCTGGCCCAGTGCCATGCTTTATGTTCTAAATCTGTTGGGGGGAGATCACCCCCATCAAAGGACGCTCTGTGTAATACAAACCTCTGTATTCAGAAAGAAAGCCTTTCATTCCATTCCAGAAGCAGAATGTGAAGATGCTGGCGCTGCTTTCTGCCTGAGAAAATGGAAGGGCAGGACAGAGGGCAGGGGAGATCAGAGGGGCAGAGGCAGGAGGCTTCAACACTGACCGATTACCAAGAACAAAGAGTACAGACTCCCTCACTGCTGGCTTACAGGAGGGACAGGCACAGCGAAGACCTGACAACTATCTGAGTGCACTTCAGCCCACCTCTGTGCGAATCTGTGGGGTCCTGAGCGCATCCGGCTGCAATGGGAGGAGGCACCCCAATGTGCTGGCTGTGACCTCTCCCACTGCACCCAGGCTCAGGGCGACAGGAAGTGCCCAATCTCTGCTGGCCAATGGCAATCTCAGGGCAAAGAAAACGTCTTTGTTCCTTAGAACCAAGGTTGAAACTGGGTTGAAATGACCATATAAATTCACTCGCTTGAACTCACAAAGGGAGCACCTGTTTGGGGGATGGTGTGGAAATTTTTAAAACACTCTTACTTTTTATGCCCTCATTTGGACTGAAGGGAGCCCTGGTGGTGCAGTGATTAAGAGCTCAGCTGCTAACCAAAAGGGCAGCAGTTTGAATCAACCAACAACTTTGGAAACCCTATGGGGCGGTTCTACTCCGTCCTATAGGTTCACTATGAGTCGGAAACAACTTGAAAGCAACTGGATTTTGTTGGTTAGGACTGAATAACTATGGACACGACGGGGCTGAGGAAGATCTGACCAGTTGGCCCGCACAATGATAACGGTTCATATTATTGATGGAAATGTGAAAAGTTTAAAAAAAACACTAAACACGAAAAATAAGTGCTCTGGTGGTGCAGTGGTTAAGCGCTTGACTGCTAACTGAGATGTCAGCGGCTCAAACCCACCAGCCGCTCCAAGGGAGAAAGATGTAGCAGTCTACTTCCGTAAAGATTAACCCAAAAAAAACAAACCCATTGCCGTCGAGTCGATTCCAACTCAGACCGACCCTATAGGACAGAGTAGAACTGCCCCGTAGGGTTTCCAAGGAGCAACTGGTGAATTCGAACTGCTGACCTTTTGGTTAGCAGCCAAGCTCTTAACCACTGCACCACCAGGGCTCCTCCGTAAAGATTACAGCCCTGGAGCTCGAATTGACTCAACAGCAACGGTTTTGTTTGTTTTGTTTTTTTTCCCAAACATGAAAAATACTACAGCCAAGGAAGAAGCCCACAGCTTTTCTATTCTCCCTCACACTTCAAACGCCTAAGGACCACAACGTTTTCATGCAGCTGGGAACACAGATAAATGATGGCAATGTTGTCACCACTGGTGTTCCTGCAGCAGGCAGAAGCCTACTACGATCACAGCAAAGGTCATAGCTCCTGGGCCTGCAGTTTATTCAATGAGGGAGGAAAAATATAACCACATACAATAACAAGGGCATCAACCATTTTGTGAAATTATTTACTACTGGGGTTGGGGGGCAATGGTGGTTCAGTGGTACAATTCTCATCTGCCACATGGGATACCCGGGTTGGATTCCTGGCTAATAGACCTCATGCCCAACCACCACCTGTCAGTGGAGCCTTGTATGTTGCTATGATGCTGAACAGGTTTCAGAGGAGCTTCCAGACTAAGACAGACTAAGAAGAAAGGCCTGGTGATGTACTTCCAAAAAAATGAGTCAATGAAACCCTGTGGATCACACAGTTCAATCCCATTGGGGTCACCATGAGTTGAGGGCCAAGTCCGTGACAGCTAACAACATTTACTATGGTATGAGAATACTGAGCTGATCACATGTCCTGTGTAACGATGAGTAAAACAGAGAAGTGTTAAACATCAGCATCTCTTTTCACCTAAGCTTTGTCTCTTCTCAAATAATTAAAAATACACTTGCCAGACATCAAAAAGAAATAGAGAAGCCAAAGTTAATTCCACATGATGGAACTGGTTGCTTGGTTGCTTCAACTTATTAATCCTAACTATGTATTATAAGGAGCCCTGGTGGCGCAGTGGTAAGAGCTCGACTGCTAACCAAAAGGTCGAATCCACCAGCCACTCCTTGGAAACCCTATGGGGCAGTTCTACTCTGTCCTATAGGGTCGCTATAAGATGGAATCGACTTGATGGCAATGAGTATGGGTATGGGTATGTATTATAAACAGTAATAATTTACTATTATTATACATCTTCCTTGACATTTTAGATGACATTGATGTCCCCCATAGGTATAGATACAATTTATCTATAAAGTAACGAAATTATTTTTTATTGTGGCTGGGAGAAGCTCTCTCTTTAAAATTTCATCCAGAATATCCTTAAATTCTTTGTATCATTTAAAACGGTAATGATTTGGATTTAGGGTATAAAACAAACTGCAAATGCAAAAGAAAACAGACTGCATTTTAAGTAAACTAAATTAAATAACTGTATACAATATATTACTGTATCAAATCCCAAGGCAAAAAAGGAAATTGCTTCCTTTGGTTTGAAGAATGAATATTTGGATCCACTGGGGAGGAAAAAAAACAGCTTCCTTCCATCTACAAGAACCTGCCCACAAAAGTTTCTATTTCTCATAGTAAAGGCTGCAAACCGTGAAAGTTCTATACTGGAGGAGTCTCTGTCTTTAGGTATACGTCACGGCTCAAGAGATGTGTAAACCACAGCAGCTACAGAGAGGTGATATCTGAAACTGTCCAAGCTCAAATTCAGGACAACACTTAGGATTATTAAGACCCATTAAGATTTTTAACTCTGACTTTAGAAAAGCACAATGAGCAACCCCTGCCCAAGCAGGAATGCCTTTTCTTGGGTCATCAAAGCCACGGCATCGGCTCGTAAACGTCTCTCACAAGCTTTATTTACTCCCTTAACTCAAATAAAGCCAACTTAACATTTGCCAGAAAGTGGACCTTTTTCAAAAAACGTTGACATTTTCATTGATTTTGAATATCTCAAGAGCACACACACACAAATTTCCATAAGACAAATAAACCTGCCTCTCTGCTACGTGGTCTTATCTGCAAGAAAAAAAGGAAAGAAAGAAAACTCTAAATTTTTACACAACTGGAAGGAAGTTTATAAAGAGGAATAGCAGCACATACCGGAATATCAGCTCCAGAAGGACAGAGACCTTTGTGTATTTTGTTCACTCATGCATCCCCAGTGACTACAAAAGGACCTCTGAATAGATCACCTCATTGTATCCTCTCAGCATTATAGGATGGCTGCTATTCTTACCCCCATTTTACAGCTGAGGTAACTGAGGTTCAGAGAACTTAGTTACCAAGGTGACACAGCTAATTAGTGGGGAGGTGAGCCTGCAGGTCTTACCCAGCCCTCTTCTCCTTCTCTCCACCCTGTTAACCACTGACTCCAACACACGGCAGAAGTTCTTGGCTGCAAAACTAGAATCCCTGCACAGTGAGAATTTTTTAAGTCAAGGTTAAGAACCCAAGAAGTACTAAACTTAAGAAGATAAAATCTAAATGCATTAATTTAATTCAAAGGCATGAATTAAAGTCATCTTTAAATTAAATACTGATTGGTGACATCATATATCCAGTGAATCCTGTCCCTGATCAGCGTCAATAACCAACTCTTCATTACCTACAGAACAGCCTACGGCGCTTCCGCACCTCTTCGTCATTCTACTGCCTACACCTGAAATTCCAGCTGGGAGAAGCTGGAGGCTAAGACACTGCCAAAAATGAATGGGTCCTACCTTCCTAATGCAATCTAGAGCCAAATAAAACAATGGTGAATTGTTCTTTATTGGGATATGGTAGCCATGCCAACCATTGCCTCCCACAAGCTCTGTCTTCTTAGAGAGCCTGCCTAGACAAGCCTCAGGCCACACAATGTACGTAGGATGTCTTCATCCCAGCAACAGCTGGGGTGGGGGGGGTGCCAAGGATGGACACGTGACTCAAGATGGGTCTATTTTTTTTTAAATTGTGCTTTAGGTGAAAGTTTACAGCTCAAGTTAGTTTCTCATACAAAAAGTTATACACACATTGTTATGTGACCCTAGTTGCTAACCCTATACTGTGACAGCACACTCCTCCTTTCCACCTCGGACTTCCCGTGTCCATGCAACCAACTCCTGTCCCTCTCTACAGTCTCATCTCACCTCTGGACAGGGGCTATCCATTTAGTCTCACGTATCTTCCTGAGCTAAGAAGCACACTCTTCACGAGTATCATCCTATGCCTTAGAGTCCAGCCCAATCTTTGTCTGAAGAGTTGGCCTCCGGAATGGTTTTAGTTCTGGGTTAACAGAGAGCGTGGGGGCCATGTCTTCTGGGGTTCCTCCAGTCTCAGTCAGACCATTAAGTCTGGTCTTTTTACTAGAATTTGAGTTCTGCACCCCACTTTTCTCCTGCTCCATCAGGGACTCTCTGGTGTTCCCTGTCAGGGTGGTCATTGGTGGTAGCCAGGCACCATCTAGTTCTTCTGGTCTCAGGCTGATGAAGTCTCTGGTTTATGTGGCCCAAGATGGGTCAATCTGGAGTCTTATTTACAAACTTGGAACTGGGACAATGGGGGACCAAGATGGATGTCTGAAGGATAGGCCTTGCAGTGTCAAGCTAGAGCAAAGTTTACTAAGTCAAAGCCATTTGGCAAGCAGGAAATTTGAGACTCCCAAGGAGCCATAGGTCAGGAGAGAAAGCCAGTCTGTAGACAGAGGCAGAGCTTCAAAGAGAAAAGCAAAAATTACAGACGCCGTGGGCCTATGAGAGATGGAGGAACAGCGCCTCTTCCTGATTTTCCAACTCTAGGCCCCACGTATCTTGCTCATGCTTGGCTATGCACGGCCTTTCTACGTACACCGTTCAGAAACGCCATTTTTATATGCGTTCGTGTGATAGGGCTTCTTTCCATTTCATTATAACCAAAGGATCCCAAAGACACAGTGTTTACCCTCCCTATTGCTTTCCTATAGGAAAAGGAGTCATCCCCGGGTGGCGCAAATGGCTAGGTGCTCAACTACTAACCTGGAGGTCGGCAGTTCAAACCCACCCAGAGGTGCCTCAGAAGGCAGGCCTGGCAATCCGCGTCCAAAAAGGTCACAGGCCTGAAAACCCTGTGGAGCAGTTCTACTCCACACACACGGGGTCGCTATGAGTCCGAATCAACTCAACACCAACTAACAACAGCAACATTGGAAAATGTGACTGAGAAAGCGGTCTTCTTACAGGTCTCGAAGACCCCAGGACATCACTGACAACCTGGAGAGGGCACGATCACAGACCACTGCCAACATCCTTGAAAAGCTCAGTCCCAAAAGGCAGCCATGAGTCAGAAGAATTTGAAGTAATTATCCTAAGTGTTAGCAGTTAAGTATAAAAAACATACTTTTTTAAATTATATGCTACGGGGCAAAAAGAAGCAAACAAAAACTTTCCACTGCTTTTTTGAGGAAGAAAATCTACCAAGCTCTCTGACTGTTACAATGCCTGTTAAGATAGAACCGCAGAATAAGGCCAGCCTGACCTATGATGATTCAAAACTGCATAATAATTTATCATGAGTTAAACCAAACCAAACCAAACCCAGCCTGATGCTGTCAAGTGGATTCCAACTCTTTGTGACCCTATAAGACAGAGTAGAACTGCCCCATAGGGTTTCCAAGGAGCGGCTGGTGGATTCGAACTGTCAACCTTTTGGTCAGCAGCCGGGCTCTTAACCACTGTGCCACCAGGGCTCCTGTCATGAGTTAAGCCTTGTTAATTTCAAGTACGCAAACAGATGTGTGGTTAAACGTATAAAGAAGTAAAGCTGAATAAGGCATAGTCTGGAAACTGCTGGAGGCAAGAGAACGCAGAGCCCTCAGGCTCAACGCAGGTCACCGAGAGGCACAAAGGGTTTGCATTCAACTACTAACCTAAAGGTTGGCAGTTCAAACCTACTCAGCGGCTCCGTGAAAGAAAGGCCTGGCAATCCGCTTCCATAAAGATCACAGCCTTGAAAACCCTATTGAGCAGTTCTACTCTGTAACACGCTGGGTCTTCATGAGTCGGAATCAGCTGACAGCAATGGGTTTTTTTGGTTATTCACAAATCATCTTGCTTGACACAGGAAGAAAAAAAGTGGGGGAAAAGTCAGAGAGTGAATTAGACATCCCTGCCTTCAAAGAATCCCTAGTCTAGCCAAGAAGCCAGGCACCCCCACAAACAGCTCGAATTCAGGGCAGAGAATGACAGAGGCTAACTGGGAGTTTCAACAACCGTGATGGGACAGCACAGGCAGGAACCATTAATCACAGAGAGCCAGGCTGGCACCACTTACCCCAGCTCAGCTCGAGCTGTCGTTCTAGAAAATCCACTCTAACAGTTATCACGAAATTGCAACCATGATCCCTGAGTCCCATCAGCCCATACCTTTTACTGATTAATCAAAATCCCTCCCTTGTCCAAGGAAAACAACATCTGTTTATCATTCCCTCCTGGAGATCTTAACATAACACAGCGACCTTGAATTCTCCTCCAGCTCTAGAGCTAAATATCCTCCCTCTGAAAACGCAACAAAAATGAAGATAACATCCCTCCCCAAAAATCCAAGAGTGTAACTGACAATAAGCAAATTGCTGGGTTTCCAGTCCACAACCCGGCTGCTAAGCTTCACATTCCACACACCTGATGGCTGGGTTAAGGACATTCAAGACTCAAATTCCAGTCAAAAGACCAGACTTAATGGTTTGATTGAGACTGGAGGTACCCCAGAAAGCACGACCCCCAGACTCTCTGTTAGCCCAAAACTAAAACCATTCCCGAAGCCAACTCTTCAAAGATTAGACTGGACTGTGGAACATAAAATGATACTTGTGAAGGGTGTGCTTCTTGGCTCAAGCAGATACATGAGACTAAATGGGCAGCTCCTGTCCGGAGGTGAGATGAGAAGGCAGAGAGGGTCAGGGGCTGGTTGAGTGGACACGGGAAATCCGGGGTGGAAAGGAGGAGTGTGCTGTCACCGTAGAGGGAGAGCAATTAGGGTCACATAGCAGTGTGTGTCTAAATTTTTGTATGGGAGACTAACTTGAATTGTAAACTTTCACTTAAAGCACAAAAAAAAAAGAAAAAGAAAAGAACACTCGAGAGAGAGCAGCGCCACGCTAAACCCAGGTGTCTATTCACTACAGCCTCATTCAGAGGTTCTCCTGCCCTCCGAAAATCAGTGGTCCAATTATACACAAAGACCTAATAAAAACAGAAAAAAATGCTTGCAAAACTTGTGAAATCTCAGTAAGGTCTAGTCTAGTTAATTATATTGAGCCGACATCAGTTTCCTGGATTTGATAATAAGCTACGGTTATGTAAGACGCCGTCACGGGTTGGGGGGTGACGGTACACAGCACCTTCCTGTGTATTATTTTTCAACTTCTTGTGAGCCAACAATTATAAAACAAACAAACATGCATCACTTTTATTGGTTTGCAGAGTTTTGCCCACGTTCAACAGTACCGTTTTCCTTCTGGGATTTTAATACTCTGATCTTGACCGCCAAAGCTTGCAGATACAATTCTGCAAACACGTGACCCCAGTCCTGGCAGGGGCAACCTGCAAGGGGGCTGAGTTCACACTGTCTTCAAAGAATCAAAGAAAGTAAATTCCTAGCCTAACCCCACACGGGGGCAGGGGCGGGACAGTGACAGAATTCTCGCCTCCAGTGCAGGAAACCCAGCACAAAGGAGCTTGTAGCCTGGGTGACGTATGCAGAATCTGAGTCGCAGACAGTGAAGCCCAAAGACTCAGAAATATAAAGGTTTGGGCCAAACCCCAGCAAGTCAGGGCGGTAAGTATCGCCCTGCCCCTCCCTGGCTCATCCTTCACCTTAAAAGTCAACAGGTAGCCCAAATACAAGGAATACACCTCACTGTCTGTCACAAAAACCCGCACCGCCAGTCGAGTTAGTCAAGTTCCACAGGTGATCTACTAAAAACCACCCAGGATGACAGGGAACACAACAGAGAGTCCCTGATGGAGCAGGAGAAAGGTGGGGTGCAGAACTCAAATTCTAGTAAAAAGCCAGACTTAATGGTCTGACTGAGACTGGAGGAACCCCAGGAGACATGGTCCCTGGACTCTCTGTCAACCTAGAACTAAAACCATTACTGAGGCCAACTTTTCAGACAAAGATTAGACTGGACTATGGGATATAAAAGCATACTCGTGAAGAGTGTGCTTCTTGGCTCAAGTAGATACATGAGAATAAATGGGCAGCTTCTGTCCGGAGGTGAGATGAGAAGGCAGAGAGGGTCAGGAGCTGGTTGAACGGACACGGGAAATCTGGGATGGAAAGGAAGAGTGTGCTGTCACAGTATAGGGAGAGCAACTAGGGTCACATAACAATGTATGTATAAATTTTTGTATGAGAGATTAACTTGAATTGTAAACTTTCACTTAAAGTACAACAATAAAAAAATAATAACAAGGAGACCGAGATTCTAGGAGAAAAACACACAGAACATAGGAAAAAAAAAAACCACCCAGGAACAGAGACTCCTGGCCTCGCCATTCCTTCCCCCAGCAACTTCCCAGCGAGGCACTGTAATCAGACTGGCCCCGCTCCCTCTTCTCAGAGGGCGCTTACCTGGTCCCCATCACCAACATCTCTGCCAGCCAGAGTGGGGCTCCCAACAAACAATCTAGCAAAGCTGAACCCCACAACACACATAGGGTTCCCGCCGAAACAACTCTGAGAAGCCCCAACCCTCGTGCTTCTGAAACGTTGCAAGTCACACACGGGGAGCGTGACACATGATTTTTCACACCGGCTTCATGCAAGGATTCCAAACTCCTGTGTGTGTAAAGCCCAATTATCAGCTGCTAAAGCCCCCAGAGCTGTTTAATATTGTCACAATTCCTCCTGGCACCCTAGAAAGTCTCTCGTCCTGGGCTCTTGGAGCACTTGATTAATTCACACACCTCGGTGGCGTTCCCAGCTGGGGAGACCAAACACAGAGAAGTGCCTTGGCCAAAATCCCATCGACTTGTAAATAAACATAGCTCTCAGCGAAGGACCGAGAAGTCTGAACCTTCAGACCCAAGAGAGGAGGCGTTTCTTGCAACCGCTGATGCTGGGGTGGGACCCAGGTGAAAGGTCACCAAGCAATCAAAGCTATGGGGAACAGACTCCAAACCTAAGGGCCGGTTTCCAGGGCTCTCCTTTTCAAACAAATCACTCACACCGAAACTAATCCTTATAAAGAGTTTTAAGCAATCAATGGACTACTGCTCTGCCTGAAGTGAACACAAGAGTGAACTGAGCTTCTGAAATTCGCACGATTGCATTTTAAAGGGCTCTCCCTCCCTTAAAGAAAGTAAGCCCTTCTTTAGGGTAGAGACATCCCTCCTGTTAAAGACCTAGAGTTTATTTCCAGAATACCCAGGATATTCTTGAAGCATATAACAAAACAAAAATCAAATCTGTTGCTGTTTAGTCGATTCCAACTCACGGGGACCCCATGAGTTACAAAGTAGAACTGCTCCATAGGGTTTTTTTTTGCTGTAATCTTTCCACATGCAAATCACCAGGCTTTTCTTCCGAGGTGCTGCTGGGTGTGTTTGAACCGCCCACCTTTAGGTTAGCAGTTGAGTGCAGAACACTTGGCGTCACCCAGGAAGTTCTTTGGAAGCATGTATTTATACTTCTTTTTGTTATGCGCCTGACTGTCTAATAGTCTGATTTATTTTTGTTGTAGCCAAAACTTAACATGAAGTACTTGTTATGGGCAATCTACTTCTGATTAACCAGTCACTGAAAACCCGATGGAGCACAGTTCTCATGAGTCACCATGAGTCAGAATGGACTTGACGGCAACTGGCTTTGTTTTTCCGCTACAGGAGGAAAGGAAAGAGAAGACATGAGTTTGTCGAGTGAATACTTAGGCCCACAGACCGACAGTATCAACATCTTGATACTGAGCAGAAGAACCTGGATGGTGAAAGCTAGGATGCAGTTAAACCGTTGAATTACCTTCTTATAAATGAAAGTTCAAATGAAGAGCTCTCTTTACCGAGTCAGCTAAAAAGATTCAAAATTATAAGGAGCCAACGCTCAGTTTGGAAACACTCTTCCTGTTTATAGTGAATAAACTCCCAAAATGCAGGGGAATTAGACTTTAATGAAAGTCTCTACGATTGGCACTGTGGCCGAGCTAGCTTAACCCTTTGTAGAACTTATAGACTTCGATAGGGTGATGAGCCTGATTGGGATCAAACTACTGTTCTTCACATACAAGCGGCTTTCAGTGTCAGCTTATCATTCTGAGGATGCTGAATGGGGGTTCGGTGGTAAAATTCTTGCCTTCCATGTGGGAAACCCAGGTTTGATTCCCGGCCAATGCATCTCCATAGGCACAGCCACCACCTCATCCGTCCTCAGTGGAGGCTTGTATGATGCTGTGATGCTGAACAGGTTTCAGTGGAGCTTCCAGATTAAGACAGACTAGGAAGAAAGGCCTGGAGATCTACTTCCAAAGATCAGCCAATGAAAACTCTATGCATCACAACGGTCCAGTCCAATCCGCAACCAATCATGCAGATGGCATTCTGTCTTGCATGGGGTCACCAGGAGCCCGGCTGACTCCACAACAGCCAATAACAACAACTTCACTCCTGTTACACCAGGCGAACGGTTCTCCAGGTGTGGACCTCAGCAGCAGCAGCACCTGGTAACTTGTTAGACGTGCAGACCCCCCCGGGTCTATGTCAGAAACTCTGGGCTTGGGGCACGTGCACTTAACAAGCCCTCCAGGTGACTGCTGCACACTCAAGTTTAAGCCCCACTGCTCTTGGCCACCCAAACCCCCGTCATCTGTGTCACTCAAATGTCCCTTAGGCTTCCCCGGTGTGAAGGACGCTAAGGACCTCTCGAACACCTTGGCCCCCAAGTCATCACCCCCCTCACCAAACGGCAGAAGCTCAGACCTTCTCCTTTCTTGTCGACCTGCACATCTTAAAACTGGGTTGGCTCACAGACTGCCCACCTCCGCTCTAGCTACTGCTCCCCACGTCTCTCTGGTTGATGTTCTACCGTCCAGTGTCACTCTGCACCCCGACTTCATGGCACTCTGGTGCCAATCACGTTGACCCTCTACTCAGCTCCACCCACGGCCACTGCCACCCCCCTCACCCCACTCAGACATGCACGCCACAGCCTGGGCTTTCCTGCCCCCAGTGCCCCTTGGGAACATCCTACTCCCCTCCACTGCAGCCCTGCCCCTGCCCCTGTCTACCTCTCTCTCCTCTGGGCCTTGCTGCTTTCTGGGGCTGCCGGAAACCCCTCTCCTCTCCTAGGCCTCACAGGCCTCGTTGGCGGGAGAGGCCCAGCTGGCTTCCTCTAGCTAAAAGCTATCAGCCTGCCCCAGGCGAGCAGAGCCAGGTGAGGGGGCGAAAAGTTGAAGAGACGTTTGTTTTCTTTCCAAAGCAGGATTTACAAAGGCCCACGATTCCTGTGAGAGAGGAACAGAGGTCCAAGATTCCTCCAGCACTTATACAGGCAGCCAGGGAAATAAAAGAACATCCTGTGCTGGGAATTGACTAAAGCAGACCATCAGAGCTGACGGCAGGCAGGACTGAGGGAGTGAGAGAGAGAACGTGTCAGCCAGTCTCCATGCCCCAGGACCTCCCCCGTCAGAGCCAGGTGGATAAGTTACCTGACAGCAGCTACACGACGTAAACATCTTAGTTAGCTAAGTGCTGCCGTAACAGAAATACCACAAGTGGGTGGCTTTAACGAATGGAAATTTATTTTCTCACAGTTTAGGAGGCTAGAAGTCCGAATTCAGGGTGCCAGCTCCAGGGGAAGGCTCTCTCTCTCTGTCAGCTCTGGAAGAAAATCCTTGTCTCAGCTTCTCCAGCATCTGTTTTCCCCCAATTGTGCTTGCTTACTTCCGCGCCTAATTAGCTCTTTTAAATCTCAAAAGTGATTGGCTTAAAACACAATGTAAACTGATATAGTCCTATTAACATAACAAAGAAAACCCTATTCCCAAATGGGATTACATCCACAGGTATAGGGATTAGGATTCCAACACATATTTTAAACCCTGTTGCCATTGCTATGGAGTCGATTCCGACTCACAGCGACCCTACAGAACAGAGTAGAACTGCTCCCTAGGGTTTCCCAAGGAGCGGCTGGTGGATTTGAACTGCCGACCTTTTGGTTGTTAGCTGAGCTCTTAACCACTGCACCACCAGGGCTCTGGCACATATTTGGGGGACACACATCAATCAGTAACACTAAGCCACAGGCCAGCGTGAAAGCAGCTGGGGTGTAAAGCATTGAGGAGCAGACCCGTCTCCTTAATCCATGAAAAGATCCCGTGAAAATCTTACATTACAGGTACCTGCTCCTCAAGGTGAGCATGCACCTGGAACTCAGGTGCAGCTGTCCTGCTACTGGGAGTATGCAGAATGGCCAGCAGTGGTGGTCTCCCCCCACCCCGCCCCCACCCCACACAGTTCCAAATGTCCTCAAGGGGGAAGTACAGCCGCTAACAATGAGTCCTGAATAACCTGGAGGCTCATCGGAGGGCTACAAGGAGGCGCCGTGGGTAGACTTTTAAAAATAAGCAGCAAATACTAAAAACTGGAATTTCCAAATGCAGGGGATGCCCCAGACTTCACTGTGAGGACCAAGAGGACAGGGCTGGCACACCTGTGAGGGGCCAGAGAGCAAGTATTCTAGGCCTTGTGAGTCACGTGGTCTCTAGACTACAACGATCACTGGAGCACAAAGCAGGAAAGTACATAAATGAATGGGCACCGCTGGGTTCCAATAAAACTTTATTTACAAAAACAGGTGAGGGGTTAGATTTGGCCCAGAGACCACAGTTGCCAACTCCTAACATCAAATGTAAGCATGTAGGTAATGAGGATGGCTCAGTGGTAGCATTCTTGCCTTCCACGTGGAAGAAACTCAAACACGCTTCCATCAAGTCGATTTCAACTCATAGCAACCCTATAGGATAGAGTAGAACTGCCCTACAGGGTTTCCAAGGAGCGGCTGGGGGATTCGAACTGCTGACCTTTTGGTTAGCAGCCAAGCTCTTAACCACTGCACACCAGGGCTCCCCATGTGCAAGACCCAGGTTCAATTCCCAATCAATGCAGCTCATGCACCCATCTGTCAGTGGAGGCTTGTGTGTTGCTATGATGCTGAACAAGTTTCAGTGGCCTAAGATGGACTAGGAAGAAGGGCCTGGTGATCAACTTCAGAAAATTGGTCAATGAAAACCCTACGGATCACAACGGTCCAATGCAATTGTGCATTGTGTATGAGGGTACCATGAGCTGGGGGCTGATTTGACAGCAGCTAACAACAATGAGGGACAGGGCCGCATAAGAAAGTATGTTTCACCTGCTTTTCTGATGAAACAGGATGATAATCAACCCACATTTTTACAAACATAATGCGCACGTTCTGCCAGAACTGTTTCTACGTAATTTCATCATTTCTGCGCATTATATGTGTGTGCGTATCGTATACATGTGTGCGTTATTTGAGAAAATACAGGATTATAATATCCTTTTCTCAGATACTTCTGCCTCTGGATGAGAAGGTCTCATCACCTACGCTAATCTGTATCTTCCTTGCCCCTGGCTTGTCCACCCCTTCCCGTTTCTACATATCTCACTGCAGATACATTGTCCTTTCCTCACCATGCCCCTGTCCTTGTGCCCCCAAGACAGGAATATTATAAAACTGATTACAATGCTGTTCCTTCAAAAAAAGATGATGATGGAAAAATCTGGAAATGAACAATGGTGGTGGGGGTATGACATGAACACACTTAATGTCACCGAAATGTACATGTACGAAATGTAGAAATGGCAATTGCTGTGCTATATATATTTACCGCTATAAAAAAAACTTAATTTTTTTTTAAAAAAAGCAGATGAAGACATACTTTCTGGTGTGCATCAGAGCCTTCATCACTTACGTATTTGTACTCGCCAGCAGCTCCGGATCACCGTTTTGGGGAAGACTGAGGCAAAGAACGAGCAAACACAAACCAGCCAGGCGTGGTCTCCTCCGACGGGGTTTCTGCCTCTGAATGACAAGGAGTTTCAATCCCAAAGCTTTCAGTTTGACTCGGCCAGTCCCTCTGCGACACCAGCTGGGGTTACGTCACCTGCCCAAGCTCAAAATCTGGAAATCTGCAGAACAACCCCGGGCCCAGGTGGATGGAAGCCATGCTCGGGGAGCATTCTTCCAAGTTCACAGTCACTGCAAACACTCAGCAGATGGCAAAGGCCTTAAAAGGGAGTTATGATTTGGCTTCTAAATTCTGCACTTCACCCCTCACCGGAGCAAAGCTCTCAGGAGCCCATGGGCTTGCCACTCTGAAACAACAAGAAAGAAAATTCCAGAGCTGCAAGGAAAACTTTGACAAGGCTCACGAACGGTCAGAATACATTTTCTTTGTAACATGAAGACGCGTGATCTAAGGGTCCCAATGCAAAGGTGCCCATCTTATATGGATTTCCTTAACAACCAGGGGAGCAGTTACACGTCCGTAAGAAAAGCATAAATCGACGGCATGTGTATGTATGTTCAGATGGTTTTCATCAGACTTAAAAGAGAAGTTGTCCTTTTTCTTCTCTCATCTAACAGTGAAGAATCCCAAAGGACATGAAAAGCTCTCAGGATGAATCAGCCGCAAACGGGAAACTCTTAAGAACAAGGCCAAGTCTAGGGGCCAGGTGGGGATGCAGGTGGGGAAAAGGCCCTTCCTACGCGTCAAATGCACCATCAATAAAACCATCCCGGGTCAGATGAGGGCCCTCCACTGCCTCCTCCGCATCTCACTTCCAACTTGATGGTTTCCAGAACCAGGACAGAAAGAAAAGCTTTGCGTCAGGAAGTGATACCAACCAGAATAACATGAGCCCGTGAAGGACGGGTGTCTGTGCGGTTGGAACTGGACCACAGAAACGAGAAATTCTCTCTTCTCTCGCCACTGGTGCAGATGGAGAGGATCTGAGGGTCATTTCCTCAGCAGGCAAGAACCCAGGAAAGAGGAACTGGGAAAGGTCACGTCCAAACAAATCCATCAACACAAATGAAGACATCCCCAAAGCGCAGAGGCGAACACAATGGTCCCCAGGAGGAGGAAATGGTGACCACTGATTTGAAACGGCCAACTTTTGCTCTGAAGATTGTTCCTCAAATGATCCCTGAGGAAGCCCCCTGTGGTTGTGTGGCCCCATGAAGGCAGGAAGCAATTAGAGGAGGTTTGCTCCTGAGAGACGGGGAAATGTTCTTCCAACGAGGGTGTCTCCTTCCACCTGGACAAGTAAAACTATCACCAAAATAGCCCTTAAAATAAAACAAATGGACGAGCCTCAGTTTAGAAGGTTTTCTTATCCATGAGGCTCCAAAGAGTGAGAGTCCCTTCCTGCATAAGATGCCTTTATAAAGCACTTAGCACGAGGCTAGAAATTCTTAGTAAAGTTCATCAGTAAAAACCAGTTGCCAGAGTCAGCTCTGAATCATGGCGACCTCACGTGTGCCAGAGTAGAACTGTGCTCCAAGTCATTTTTCTAAGGCAGATCATACATGTTGCTCTTCCCTACTGAAAGATTTTGAGTGGTTTTTCATTGCCTGCTAATAAATTCAAGCTCCTCAGTGTTATCTTTAGGGGGCAGTGGTGGTTCCGTGGTAGAATTCCCGCCTTCCATGCAGAAGACCTGAGTTCAATTCCCTCCCAATGCACCTCATGCGCAGCCACCAACTGTCCATCAGTGGAGGCTTGTGTGTTGCTGTGATGCTGAACAGGTTTTAGTGGAGCTTGCACACTAAGATGGACTAGGTAAAAAGGGCTGGCAATCTACTTTTGAAAATCAGTCAAGAAAAACCCTATAGATCACAACGGCTCCGTCCTGCTGTGCATGGGGTCACCGTGAGTAGGGGCCCACTCGATGGCAGCTAACAATGAAGTGTTACCTTTAAAAAGCCCACAACATGACATCATGAAATTTCTATTTTCCTCTCCTGCACAGTCCCTCACAAATCCTATCCCCAGCCCTGTATGACAACTTCTCCCACTCTACCGCGTCCTGCACCTTCACACCCCACCAGCTCCCTAATAGCGCTCATCCAGCCCTGCATGCCTCCCCTACCCATGTGGGTTCCTCCCCAGCCATTACTGTGGAGCTTCTACTTCCGTGCAGGGTCTGCCTCATGCTGTGTATCCACAAATGACTTTTCATCTCTGGACAAAGTTGATCACCACCTACTCTGAGCTTCCACCTCACTTTGCTTACAGTTCATTCGACACACACGAGGGCTTAGGTTATACTGCAATAACTTAGGATCGTGTCTATTTCTTCAGCAAATCATAAGCTCCTTGAAGATAGTGATCCTCAATCACCAATACCCACCAGTGGAGACCAGAGGACTCCCTGAGGCTATCACCCTGAGACACTCTTTAAACCTTGAACCTAAACTATCCCGAGACACCTTTTAGTGAAATAGCAGAGTGGCACACAGAATAAAGGGTATTACCCGTACGATCGGCGCTCTACTAAAAAAACCATCCGTATGAGACCAAAAGGTCAACAGTTACTCCAAAGCAAAGATGAGATGATAAGGCGGCAGCGAAACCAGATTACTGGAAATGGAACAAACAGAATACAAAGAGAATGTTAACATGTTGTAAAAAATGTAATTAATGTCACTGAACAATTTGTGTGGGAACTGTCAAATGGGAACCTAACTTGCTGTGTAAACTTTAACCAAAAACACAATAAAACATTATTTAAAAAAAAAAAATCACCAATACCCCAGCACCTACTTATTCCACTGCCACATACACAGTAAACAATCGAGAAATACACAAGAAAGCAGAAATGAAAAGATTCAATTAAAACACTGGGAAAGAGCATTGTTGTTGTTGTTAGGTGCCGTCAAGTTGGTTCCAACTCATAGAGACCCTACGGACAACAGAACACACGCTACTTGGTCCTGCACCATCCTCACAATCATTGCTATGTCTGAGCCCGTTGTTGCAGCCACTGAGTCAATCCATCTTGTCAAAGGTCTTCCTCTTTTTTGCTGACCCTCTAACCTTACCAAGCATGATGTCCTGCTCCAGGACTGGTCCCTCCTGATAACATGTCCAAAGTCTGTAAGATGAAGTCTTGCCATCCTCGCTTCTAAGGAGCACTCTCACTGGACTTCCTCCAAGACAGATTTGTTCATTCTTCTGGCAGTCCGTGGTATATTCCATATTCTTTACCAACACCATAATTCAAAAGGCATCATGCTTCTTAGGTCTTCCTTAGTCACTGTCCAGCTTTTGCATGCATATGAGGTGACTGAAAATATCATGGCTTGGGTCAGGGAAAGAGTAAGTAGTCAAAATATACTCTTAACCTCACCTTGGAATCTGCCTAGAGTGTATCAAATAGTTTCAAAGCTTTCTACCTGCATACTGGGATTCATAAAGAGATGTTCTCATTCTATCTGAAACCTAAGGCCAGAACCATCTGTCAGTTTTTTGGGACCTAAATATTTCCACAAAGCCAAGATAAACGTGGGGAATTGTTAAACACACACATCTCGCCAGAACCCATCACTAATTAGAGACTTAAATTCTACAAACAGACTTAACAGCCTGCGATGGCCTCAAGGCTTGAACTGTAAAGATCTTCCAAAAGGACTTCAATTTGGAGGCTCCTTCAACTATTTGGGACACCTGGATCAAATTTACATTTAACATGACCCAAACAAAGATCCTGGTCCGGAGCTGAATCAATACGAGTCACAGGAATGAAATGCCTGCTGTTCAGTTGGGATCCCGCCATCATATGCAGGAAGAAGAAAGCTCTTGCCATCAAGGACAGCCGGGGACAAACACCTATGTTCCAGAATACCTGCAGGTCAGTTCACACCTACCATCCCTGGGGATGCTCCAGGGGATCCCAGTTCTCTGTACAGTCAGGGATGTGGAGGACAGGCTCATGGTGGTTTTCAACAGGATAACCAGGAACAATCTCATTGCCAAGAGACACTAGAACCCACACCTGGAGGCATCGAGGGGGCACACCACGTGGCTGCCTCAGACAAGGGCACTTCAGGTATAAACAACAGCAAGTACAAAGGCTCTGAGGCAGGAGCGTGCCTAGTGATAAACCAGGAGTGGAGTGGACAAGGGGGACGTGGCAGAAGGCAGGCAAGGAGGCGGCCGCTCCCACCAGCCCTTTAACCCCCCTGTAAGCACAGCGGCTTTTATGCTGGGGGATTTGAAAAGCCACAGGAGGGTTCTGAGCTGAGTGACACTGTCTGGAACAAAAGGTGCACTCTGGCTGCTGTTTTGAGACAGAATGGTGGGAGGGCAAGACAAAAGCAGAGGGTCCAATCAGGAGGGAGTATAGTTATCCAGGGTAGAAGGTTCTGCAGCATCCACATGCAGACTGGACGGCTGTTGTCAGGGTTGATGCAGCAGCTGTCCACCCGCATCCAAGGCACAGCAGCAGGAACAGATGAGAGGGAGCACACAGCTCAGATGAAAGGGATGCTCTGCACCTTCTCGGGCCACCGCCATGGAAGCCATTACCAGAGAGACTAGCAATGAGTTTGGCCCAGCATGAAACACGGGCAGTTAGAAGGGTCACCTCAAATGAAAGGAAATCAAGAAACAACCTTCTCTGGGAGCACCCCCAGAAACACACACACTGCCGGAGAACAAAGGCGCCCCACAAACACCAACGGCTCAGACTCTGCGCAAAAGTCAAAGGGCAGCCCTTCAGAGCGGCTGGGTGACGCAGCCTCTCAGAACTATCCCCCTTTCTAGTGCAGCTGAGGGAGAGAAAAGGGGACAAGGTCACATGTGCAGGTGGCTCTGACGCCCAGCTGTGTCTCGGGCCACTCAGCCCCCGACCACGTGGTCTATACCGGGAATCATAGGCAGAAGGTGAGGGCAAACGCTCTTCCCTGCACTTCCCAGGGTCTCCCCCAGATAAGACAACACAAGCCTGGAGTCAGGGTCACCAGAGCGGGCCAGCGCCCCAAGGCATCTTGGGTAGGAGCTTCCACTCTGGAGTCAGCTCAGTGTTGACTTCGTCTGAGACCCTGGGCAGGGGACTAAACTCCCTTAGCCTCTAGTTCCTCTGCTGTGAAAATGAAAAAACCCAGCCTGTTTCTACTGAGATGACTCCACTCATGGTGACCCCATGCGTGACAGAGTAGAACTGCTCCACAGGGTTTTCTTGACTGTAATCTTCACTCATGGCGACCCCATGTGTGACAGAGTAGAACTGCTCCACAGGGTT
>NW_004444113.1:635900-653597 GCF_000243295.1 Trichechus manatus latirostris
TGACAGAGTAGAACTGCTCCACAGGGTTTTCTTGACTGTAATCTCCAGTTATGGCGAGCCCATGTGTGACAGAGTAGAACTGCTCCGCAGAGTTTTCTTGACTATAATCTTTACGAAAGCAGATCGTCAGGCCTTTCTTCTGCAGCATCTATGGGTGAGTTTAACCCACCAAGCTGTAGGTTAGTGTCCGGCACAAACCCAGGGACCTCCTCGTCTATAAAGTGGGGATTAAATGAGATCACCCATGAAAAGCACTTAAGTACAATGATGGGCACCAGTAAGCCCCCAATAAATGGGAGTTATCACTGGGATACAGAGCCCTGGTGGAGAAGAGGTTAAGCACTTGACTGCCAACCGAAAGGTCAGTGGTTCAAACCCACCAACTGCTCCATGAGAGAAAGATGTGGCAGTCTGTTTCCGTAAAAATTATAGCCTTGGAAACCCTATGGGGCAGTTCTACCCCATCCTATAGGATCGCTCTGAGTTGAAATCAACTTGATGGCAATGGGTTTGTTTGTTTGTTTAATTCTTGGGATCATTATTATTATCTCTCTTATCTGTCCATGAATGAAGGAGAAATTAATTTATTTTAAATTAAGTAAAATAATGAAAATATTCACTGTGCCCATAAAGGAAGGATGCAACATCATTAAACAATAGTGATCAAAATGGGAGGTTAACACAGCTTGTATGTTGATGTGCCACTTTAAACCCGTATGCCAAGTCTAATTCCAACAAAGGGAAGGCCCACCTGGGGCTAAATGCCACCCTCTCCTCCAAGATCGTAACCCTTCATGAACAGATAATCCTCGTCAGGACATGCAAGTCAACTAAAACCAGTACAGTCAGACGCTGTCACGACAGCATTTAAAACACTCTTTATGGACATTAATTCAGCAATAATACGCATTAGAAGTCTTTCAAAAGTTCCTATCTTTTGACCAAGTCAATCTGTATCTTGTCATTTTAATCTAAGATGCAAAGATTTACATACAAGGAAGTTCACAGGCCCACAGTTTTGGAAAACTAAATATTGAGCCAGAAGAAACAGTTAAATAAACTATATTGCAACCTTAGAAGAGATTGTTGTCGTTGTTATTAGCTCATGGCGGCCCCAGGCACAGCGGGATTGGTCCACTGTGCTTCACAGGGTTTTCACTGGCTGACTTTTTAGAAGTACATCGCCAAGCCTTTCTTGCTAGTCTCCAAACTCTCATAACCAATTTGCGGCAGGTTAAGATCAAAAGTCAAGTCACCTAACTCCTGTCCTGAACTCTCTCCACCGTGGCCCTTCCCAGATCAAATGGAACACAAACAGTAAAGAAGACATATTTCTCCGTGGTCAGATTTCACTAGTGGAGGAATCAGGGGCTGATGTCACTGTTCCAGTGGAATGTCAAGAATTTTCACACAACTCCTAAAGACCAATCATTACATAGATGGATAAAATGGAGGCCACTCCACAGCTCCGAGTGTTCCCAAAACAAAGCCTGCCCGAAATGAGGCGGCTGCGGCAAAAGCTATGCAGAGCTGGGTGCAGAACAGGCCAAGCTTAGCAGGCCAAGCAGGGCACCAGCAGCTTCCTCCAGGACAAAGCTTCTCAGACTTAAATAAGCATAAGCATCAACCAGCAATCTTGGTAAAATCGAGCTTCTGGCCAGAGAGCTGGTGGATCTGAGAACCTGCATTTCTAGCAAGCTCCCAGATAATGCTGATGCAATGCTGGCTCCAGGGACCACTCTTGGACACTCTGAGTGGCCAGAGCAGAAATCAACCACCACACCACACACGAAAAGCCACCTTCATGGCCTTGGGGCTCCACGGGACCGTTCTACTTTCAGCAGAACCGAGCACACAAACACAGCCAATAAGTTGTAGTTCGTTTTATGTTTAGTTAGAAAATGTACATTTTTTAATTTGATGGTGTATGAAGATGTAAGTTTGATTGATGTTAAAACTGGGTCAGTGCGTTGGTTGCTTGATTCCGGGGGAAGAAGAGAAATCGACCACAGTGCATCCTTTCAACCAAAAAAAACTAAACCAGTTGCCGTGAGGTTGATTCTGACTCATGGTGACCCCAAGCGTGTTTCAGGGTAGAACTGTGCTCCATAGGGTTTTCAATGGCTGTGATCTTTCACAAATAGATCTCCAGGCCTCCCTTCTGAGGCACCTCTGGGTGAAATGGAATCTCCAACCCCGTTTGCACCACCCAGGGAGTCCGCCATTCTTTAAAGGGAATATTAAATATGACTTAAAACTCAGAAATCAGTGGAATTTGTTGTACTATTTGATTCATAACATCATTCATGTCCTTTTGTAAAAGACATACTGTCAAGAGCTGCAACAGAGTGAGAGTCCAAACATTCTGCTTTGCATAGAGTCATAACCAAAACCAAACCCATCCCAGTGCTACTGAGTCAATCCCGACTCATAGCGACCCTACAGGACAGAGTAGAACTGCCCCCATAGGGTTCCCAAGGCTGTAATCTTTACATAAGCAGACTGCCACAACTTTCTCCTGCGGAGCTGCTGCTGGGTTCCAACCACCGACCTTTTGGTCAGCCACTAAGAGCTTAAACACTGTGCAACCAGGGCTCCTTAAATTTGTGTTAGAATCCTAAAATAACTTTTTTCTAATTTAAAATAAAAGTCCTGGGTTGTTTTTGTTTTCTGTTTTTGGTAGATATTCAACAAAATTGCAGATCTGATGATATTACTTTGCTTCACTGCTAAAAAAAAAGGCTTTAAGTCATTTTCCAGGATAAAATCCAAACTCCTCAGCATGGTCTGGCCACTGATCTTGCCAGCTTAGCTCATCCCATGACCCTGACATCATAATAACAATAATAAGGACATAATAACAATAATCACTGTGACCCCTAGAAGTGAGCAAACCCTTTGACTGCTGTGTGCTTTTGCACGCGTGGTCTTCTCAGCCTGAAATGCCCTTGTGCTCCCCCATAGCTGCCTAAACAACCACTCTCCGCTGAGGACTTCACTCGACCTGGATGTCCGTAAATACCTACCTGACTCACAGCCATCAACTTCATCTATCCAATGACTCTGCAATATACTCAATGCACATTGTGGCTCTCAATAAACCGTACTGTCATTATATTTTTATGTGTCTATCTCTCCAGTAAAAAAAAAAAAAAAAAAAAAACAGTTGCCATTAAGTCGACACCAACTTACGGCGAACCCACATGTGTCAGAGTAGAACTGTGCTCCGTGGGGTTTTCAGTGGCTGATCTTTCGGAAGTAAACTCGCAGGCCTTTCTTCTGAGGCACCTCTGGGTGGACTTGAACCTCCAATCTTTTGGTTAGCAGCTGAGCACTTAACCATTTACACCACCCAGGCATTCCTCTCTAGCTAACGGGCTTGTTAAAATACAGATTGCTGGGCCCCACCCCACCCAGATGCAGCAAGTCTGGGGTGGGGCCTAAGAACATGCATTTCTAACAAGTTCCCAGATGGTACTGATGTTGCTAGTCCGGGGCCCACGCTGTGAAAGCCACTGAGCTAGACTACGAGCTCCTTGAAGAGGACAACTATGTTTTATTCATCTTTGCATCCCAAGGCCCAAGAACACTGCCTGACACTTAGCAGGTGCTCAGGATTGGTTAGGAATATCCTTATTTACAAATGTGACACATATTGCTTCATTTATTTATAAATACAATCCTTCCCACACACATGGCTAACATCATCAGAATGCACCACGATGTGATGTGCGCTGTTACGCGTAATCTTACAGCTATTTGCTGGGTCATTTCTGTGAAATTTGGAAACCTTAAAATATGGGGTGAAACATCCAAAATCTAAGAGTCCTTTTTTTTGAGCACAGTCTGCGAAGAAGTCCCCGCATTATACATAATCTTTGCACTCTCTCTGTTGCTCCAGGCAAAGGGGGAAAAGGCGGATGTAAGAGGCAGTAGACCATGACCTCCACCTACAAAACATCCAGAACAGGCAGACGTGTAGAGATCCAAGTTCCCAGTGGTTACCAGGGGCAGGAGGAGGGGACAAGGGACTCACTGTTTAGGGAGCACTGATTTTCTGTTTATGACGACAGGAAATTTGCAAATGGATGTTGGTGATGGCTGTACCACATGATCAATGTAATTAGTGTCACTAAATTGTGCACACGAAACATCTTGAATTGGCAAACGTGTTGTATTTATCTTTACAACAATTAAAAAAAAAACGAGGAGATGGACGTAGAAGACTCGGCTGCTCTTTTGTTCCCAGCTTCTCAATATTAAAAGTGTAAGCCATTTTCCCAAGTGCCCTTCGATCTTCTTTATTCTGCCCCTCCTCTTCTTCCTCTGCATTATGATGGGGTGACAGCAACACACCCAGGAGCACGCTGGTTAATCACCTCTCTGGCAGAAGTGACCATTACCTTCCCAGATACACCCTCCCGCAAGGCTGTGAGATGTGAGAAAGCCAGACCAAGGATGAAAATGATGTACCACGGAATCCATACAACAGAAGAGGCAATTCAATGGGAAAACCCAGGAGGACGGCAAATCAATGCACAGGGCATGTTACCATGTCATTTTCAGCACGCTGTGGTTTAACGCTGACACATCCACTAATTATGGGTGATGGTTGACCATGACCAACATCATTAATGTCACTGAACTGCACATGTGAAGACTGTGCAAATGTCAAATGTTTTGCTACCTACATATTTACCGCAATAAAAAGAGAGAGAGAGAGAAGAGATCATTTCATTTGCAAAGGTTGGGAAGATGTCCCCACACGTATGATTTGGGAGGGGAGGGCGCAGGGAGGAAGATTTTAACCAAGAGGTGTTAAAGTATATGGCGTGTCCCAACAATGTTAAAATGCTTGCCCTGTGGTGGAAATGTAATGCGCAATGGGAGACAAGACTGTAAAAGAACTTGGAGGTCAGACTGTGGAAGGTCGTAAATGCCGTGCCACAATGACTAGGCTTTGCTCTGCAGGCAGTAACTCATGACGATGATCGGACCAACACACTGGAAAAGGACTCGGTGGCTGCATGAAGGATATACTGAAGAGGTGTTGGGTTAGACATATTCTGCTGTTGTTGTTGTTGCTAGGTGCCGTCAATGTCGACTCACAGCGACCCCGTGTGACAGAGCAGAAGTGCCCCATAGGATTTTCTAGGCTCTAATCTTTAGGGGAACAGATCACCAGGTCTTTCTCCTACAGAGCTGCAGGGGGGGTTCGAACTGCCAACCTTTCAGTTAGCAGTGGAGCGCTTAACCATTGCACCACCAGGGCTCCCTGCTCTGCTTCACTGGTGATCAAAGAAACACCAGGGGCAATAACAAAGGAAACACGTATCGGAACTAAAATTTATCTGGGTGTCTCTTCACCCAACACTGAAGCGAAGGTCTGTTTTCTCTATTTATTGCATCTCACCTTGTTTCAGAGCCCTGGTGGTGCAGTGGTTAAGCACTCACCTGCTAACCAAAACGCTGGCAGTTCAAATCCATCAGCCACTCCTTGGAAACCCTATGGGGCAGTTCTTCTCTATCCTGTAGGGTTGCTAGGGGTTGGAATCGACTCGATGGCAACAGGTTTGTTTTTTGTTTTTCAACTTGTTTCAGAAGCATAAGATAGGTAAATAAGCAAGAAAAGCAATAAGCGCTAGAGAAATTGAGAGCGAGACCTCTTGAGAGCTGGGAGGCAGGCAAATCTTCCTAGATTTGATCCTGGCCTTTAAAGGGCAAGAATGACTTCGCCAGGATGAACAATGCCATTTATAGTTATTGGTATCGTTAGAGACTTTGCAGAAGAGCCAAATTTACCTTGCTCTTTAAAAGCTAAAATCTTCTGAAATGTGCCTTCATCCCAAATTAACAACATTTGGTTGATTAGACTGAGCAAACCTGCGTAAGGAGAATAAAAACAAATACATCAGTTGCACCATTTGCGAACACAAGCTCTGGAAACAGATTAAGTAATCTGATTTATACTTCAGCTGCAATTATGTTGTGCAGTTGATCCATTTAGTCAAAACATAGGGTACTGCATACCAACTTTGGAAACTCAAGCTTTTCTCTTAGAAAAAATTCTAAGATCACAGGAAGATGATGCAGACAGTTTTAAAAAAAAAAGAAGAGGAGTCCTTCATGGCTGAGAAGAGAGATTTTATTTATGCTTTAAAATGAGAGTGACACGTGGCCTCATCTACCCTGAGGCCAGAAGAACTAGATGGTGCCCGGCTACCACTACCAACCGCTTGAATCAGGCCCTGATTGGACCTGGGAAAAAGTGGAGAAAAACACGGAACAGAACTCAAATTATTAAAAAGTCCAGACTTACTGGACCAGTTGAGACTAAAGGAATCCCCAAGTCTATTGCCCTGACATACTCTTTAAACCTGGAACTGAAACTAGCCCCTGAGGTCACCTTTTAGCTAAATAATAGACCGGCTCACAAAATAAACAATTATCACCTGTGAGGACTATGCTACTTTAAAAAATCATCTATATAAGATCAAGAGGTCAACAATTACTTTAAAACAAAGATGAGAGTGTAAGGGCGTAGGGAAACTACATTAATGGAAACAGAACAACCAGAATGGAAATATTGAGAATGTTCACACATTATGAAGAATATAACTAATGTCACTGAACAATTTGTGTATAAATTGCTGAATGGGAACCTAAACTGTTGTGTAAACCTTCACTGAAAACACAATAAAATATTATCCAAAAAAAAGAGTGATAATTGACCTATGCTCCTATACATCTGAACTCAGAGTTCATACACAAAAGCAACTAAATTACCAAAGATTGTCAGGAAATAGGCTATTCCACATATGTGAATTTACTGAGTAACTGAAGCTTATTATTTTTTAAATGTCCAAATATTTTTTTAAATTTCCTAAAATCTGTAGTTGAAGGGAAAGAAAACTTAAGTATATGACAGAACTTCCACATCTAGACAGATGGAGTCACAAGGGCTGGATGTATACTCCCGCCCGAAACAATTTTTAAAGACGGACAAAATATATGAAACAATGGTCTCAGACAGGTGACATCAGTTAACAGGACAGGTCTCCAGGACAGCGGAAACAAATGAGCCCTACAACTGCCACAGGTTACTAACTGCCAGACTTTGGCAGAGGGAGAGGGACCCAGGCGGAGCCCTGTGGTCTCCCTGAGTTAAGGAGAGAGAGAAATTTGAAATAAGCATGGTAAAGAGTTTACTGAACACAACCATTTGTCTCTTTGCTTCATAAACTTCTACTTTGCCATCAAGATCCTTCCCACATGCCACCTCCTCCATGAAGCCTGCCTTCATATCATCAGGAAACTTGGCTACTCTGACCTCTGTTGTCCCATACGGTTTTATTCCCATCCCTACACCAGACTAAGACAGGCTAGGAAGAAAGGCTTGGTAATGTACTTCTGAAAATTAGCCAGTGAAAACCCTATGGATCACAACAGAATATTGTCTGATACAGTGCTGGAAGATGAGCCCCCCAGGCTGAAAGGCACTCAAAATACACAGCGGCTGCAACAATGGACTCTAGCATAGAGACAATCATGAAGATGGCGCAGGACCAGGCAATGTTTCATTCCGCTGTGCATGGGGTTGTCATAGTCGGGGTCAGCTCCACGGCAGCTAACGACACCTGCATGAACCCCACTATGATTGAATGTATCTGTCCATTTATTAACTGTGACTCCTCAAGGGGCACTGGACCACGTCACATACACATCTTGGAATTACTAATGTCTGCCAGAGTCCTTGGCACACAGTAGCCACTTCATAACTTATACACCTGCTTATTTTAAACATGGAAACTTTAGCATTAGAACGAACTCTACAATATTTACATTTTCCTGATCTCAAAAGTAACCCATCTTCATTAAAGAAAATTTGGAAAAGATATCAAAGTACAGAGAAAAAAGCAAGCCATTTGCTTCCAGTCTATTTTTATGTAAATATATCCAAGTTAAGATCTAATGTGTTATGTAACATTTTCCATACATGCCCCCATGTCCTTAAAATTTATTTACATGATGACAGATGGATATTTCATGATTCACTTAACCATTTCACTGGTTTCTGGAGGGCTAGATGGTTTCCAATAGCTTGGAATGACATCCATAGGGACGGATCTTTGTCTAAATCTAAGATTGCTTTCTGAATACCTTTTGGAGATACAGGGCAGTAACATATGAAGGGAGCAGGGATGCTCCTAAGCTACTCGTTACTACTTCCCTGAAACACCAGGCAACAAGAGACCCAGAAGTGCTCACCTCACCAGGCCCTGAGTATGTGCTTGTGTCTGCCATCTTCCCCATGGGGTGACACTCTTTACTGTGTTTGTCCAGCAGGGCAATGGAGAGAACTTACAGACCTGTTCGCAGACCTACCTGAAGCTGATGTGTTAAGCTCTCACTCCTTCTCTTCTAGGTATCCTGCTCTCTCCCCCGGTTGTCTTCTGTACCCCACTCACTCCCAACTAACCATCAAGAGACCCTCCAAAGGTCATATTAGGGTTTCTCATCCTCGGTGTTACAGCCTTTTTAAGGGACGAGTAACTCTGTTGCTGGGCTGTCCTGTGCATTGTAAGATGCTTAGCAGCATCCCTGCCCTCTGTCCACTAGATGCCAGCAGTACCACCTGAGCTGTGACAACCCAAAATTTCTCCAGACTGTGCCCAATGGAAAGAGCCCTGGTGGCACCATGGTTAAGCACTCAGCTGCTAACAGAAAGGTTGGCAGTTCAAACCCACCAGCTGCTCCACAGGAGAAAGATGTAGCAGTCTGCTTCCAGCCTTGGAAACCCTACAGGGCAGTTCCACTCTGTCCTATAGGGTCACTAAGAGTCGGAATCAACTCGACGGTCATGGGTTTGGTTTTGGCTAGGTGCCAAATGGAGGGCAATTTTATCCCCAGCAGAGGACCTCTGGTCTAAATTGATCATTTAGTTGTTTGACAGTAAAAGGTACGGTCATCCAGGGATAAGAACTAAGTTTCAACTAATATGCTAATTACGATCGACTGGGAATGGCTCCTGATATCACATCCAGGGAAAAGCACTGTGACTGATTAGAGAAGGGTGGTTTGCTGTCTCCAAGAATTCACTAGAAGCAGCTGGATAGGAGGAAAGGGTTGGCACAATGTCCAAAATCGGACTTGACCCCAAAGAGACCCAATACCATCTTCCCTTGATCCCGTGAGAAGAATTCTTTACAATGTACTTGACTGGTAACATCCTATGAAATGACTGCTGAAAGAAACTACAGCAGACCAGTCATTAATACTGAGAAGCTTCCTACTGTACCCGAGCAGGCAGTACACTAGCAGAAGCAAGGAAGACACAGAGCTGACTCTACCCCCAGCCTCAAACAGGCGGAAAGTACTGAGCGCTAACAGCAAACATAACTGTAATGAAAGGAAACCGAACCACTTTCTCCTGCCATCTACGTGCTAGGAACAGGGGAAGGCAGGGGAAGGCAGCGAGGGAAGGAGAGAGAGAGAGGAAGAAAGAGCAATCTCTCCAAGAACCACACTGGCTGTGTAAGAACCACGGATTACTCATGCCTGTGATTGTCAACAGGGTCTTAATTACCCACAATGCGACCTTGTACATTTACTGTGCCTGTCACCCTGATCTGGTAAAACAGGGATAAAATAGTACCCACACCTCCTAGTGCTGTTGGGATGGGTAAATAAAACAAAGGCCACATACGGTACGTATTCTATAAATGTTAGCTGTATTGTTTGACGTCTATATTGTATCAGTGGAGAAACATCCACCAGCCTGTATCATATTTGCCAGTAGCTTAGCAACCAACGGTATTGAGAAATTAGAAGCTCAAAAAGCCTCATTCAAAGACTCTGTATTCACAATTTAGTTTTCTTTAACAATTGAAATTTGCTCAAACCATATGTCATGCAGGTCCAACTATTTCCACTTACTCTGTCCTTGATGTTGTTAAGCTGCCAGAGTTGGCTCTGACTCATGGCAACCCAGGTACAACAGAACGAACCACTGCCCGGTCCTGTGCTATCTTCACAATCGTTGGTGAGCTTGACTCCTCTGTAGTGGCCACCGTGCATTTTGACTGCCTTCCAACCTGGGACTCATCTTCCAGCACTATATCAGACAGTATTCTGTTGTGATTCATAGGGTTTTCACTGGCTAATTTTCAGAAGTACATGACCGAACTTTTCTTCCTCGTCTTAGCCTGGAAGCTCTGCTGAAACCTGTCCACTATATGTGACCCTGCTGATATTTGAAATATCAGTGGCATAGCTTCCAGCATCACAGCAACCTGCAAGCCCCCACAGTACAAGAGGCTGACAGAGGGGTAGTGGCTGTCCTTCACAGAGCTAAGGCCAACCAATCACCACGCTGCCACCCTGAAGTCAGATTACAGCCTAATTCTTGACACAAAATAAACCCAAATTCTTGGCCTTAAAAAAGTCTCAACATAAATAACCAAGTTAACAGCAAATGCTGTCCGAACTGGCTTCACCCCCAATCAACGATTCTCAGCTGAAGAGCCTAGGAAACCTACAATAAAGATAAACCCTTGCGTCTTCAATGGACTGAAAAAGACAAATGAAATCGCAAACCCTCCACTGTAGTTAGCTGCGAAGACAGCCAGGTATTTACATCTTCTGTGCTCCCCATTTTGGTCCCCCGCACCCCATCATGGAACAGGCACCATCAGGTAGTATCCTGGTGGGTTCCAAAGGAGAAAAGTCACACCAAGACAACCAAGGGGCCCCTGGAAAGAGGAACGGTAACCTGCCCAGCCAATCAGCTCATCCAAACAGGTCAACACGCTTTTCCAAACCTGGGATACGGGCAAAAATCCATTGTGATTTTGTTTGTTCAACTTCTCTATTCAGTGTGGAAGCAGCTGCTTGCTTTTTTCCACGTAAAAAGCCCCAGTACCACGCAATCATGGAACACTGGGCTAGAAAGCACTTAGCGATCATTGCGTAACCAAGTGTCTGCCCAGCACTCCTGCATCAGAATCGCATGTGACGTGTTTGAAACGCAGATGCTGGGGTTGGTGTTCAATAACCCATACCCTCCTTTTACGGCACGTGTTTCCCAGACTCCTTTAAAGACAGGTGGCCGCATGACTTAGGTCTAGCCAGTAGAATGCCCAGGTGAGCACACAACACCTCCCCCACAGACACCTCCATGACCTAACTTGACGGACTGTGGCAACCTCGGGAGGCCCACGTTGGAGATGGCAGAGCAACAAGTTGGGAGGAGCCTGGGCCCTGGGATCAACATTTGGGAGAGGGGCCTCATGTGCACAAGGCTTTGTCTGGGTTAAGCCACTGCAGTTAGCCTCCCCTTCTAATGCCACCACCCGCCTGTCAGTTTGTCCCACTGTGGTGACTTGCATGTTGCTGTGACGCTGAGAGCTGTGCCACCAGTATCTCAGATACTAGCAGGGTCACCCATGGTGGACAGGTTTCAGCAGTTTCCAGACAGACTAGGAAGACAGGTCTGGCTATCGACTTCCAAAAATTAGCCAACGAAAACCCTATGGGTCACAACAGAACACTGTCCCAGATAGTGCTGGAAGATGAGTCCCTTAGGATGAAGACACCAGCCACAACAATGGACTCAAACATCTGGACGATCGGGAAGACGGCACAGGACCGGGCGACATTTCATTCCATTGTACACGCGACTGCTGAGTCGGAGCCAACTCCATGGCAACTGCCAACAGCACCGGGTCCCACCTTGGCCGCACCATGTAAGAATCAGGAGGTGGGGGCCTGGAATTCTGCAGCTGAACAAGCTCACTGAAGTTTAGGAAGGAAAAAAAGGAGAGGGAGAAGCACCCTGTAACACGCCACACAGGTGCTACAAGGAGCCAGGACTCAAAGACGTCTCTGTGATTTTCTGGGTATGGTCCAGTGTTACGGATGAATTAAGGTATTAACATATCAAATTCAGGGGCCCTGATGATGCAGTGGTTAAGAGCTCGGCTGCTAAGCAAAAGGTCGGCAGTTCAAATCCACCAGTCGCTCCTTGGAAACCCTATAGGGCAGTTCTATTCTGTCCTATAGGGTCGCTAGGAGTCGGAATCAACTCAACGGCAACGGGTTTGTTTTTTTTTAATATACCAAATTCAAATGTATCTCAGTAGATACATGTGGCCCAGGCCTGGAAGGAACTTTTACTACCTTGGAGCAATTTAAGCAAAAAACATACCTGCCTAAGAAGGAGACTTGGACTCTACCTCTCATTTCACAGCTTTAACAGAGGGAAGCAAGGACGGAAAGGAATGGGTTACACAGGACCCAGTGTGGACATGACCAGGCCTGCTGGATTCCCCTACCGCTGCCGTCAGTGGGAGAAATTAAAGCCTCCAGAACTGGACAAGAAATAGTGAAAAGGCACTTCAGGGCCAGCTCCCCAGAGGTTACAAAACAATGGGAAGTGGAGAGGCAACTTTTTCCCATAACATCATCTTCTTAGAAAGCCAAAGATGCCCCATCTAGCCCAGAACCATTGTAAGAATTAGGCTGGAGCCTGTGGACAATTCTGCTATAATTCTCAATGGTTTAACTCTTTGCCCTTTGAGGAAGGGTGTGATGTTTTAAAAGTGTTTTTTTAAAAAAACAATCATTCATCAGCAATCGTCCACCTAGGTATTTACCCAAATGAAGTGGAAACTTACATCCACACAAAAACCTGTGCAAGAGTATTTATAGCAGTTTTATTGACAATGGCCAAGAACTTGAAGCAACCTGTGATGGTTAAGATTGTGTGTTAACTTGGCTGGGCCATGATTCTCAGTATTTATATGTGATCACTTCCATGATGAGATCTGCTGTGAGCAGTCAATCAGTTGAAAGGGAGTTTCCTTGGGGGTGTGGCCTGCATCTGAATTTAAGCAGATGTTCTGCCTCTTTGCTCGCTCTGGATCCTGCTGTTCGTCTGACCTCTGGTTCTTTGGACTTGAGCTATCAGCTTATGTGCTGATCTTGGGATTTGTCAATCTCCACAGCCTGTGAGCAGGAGCCCTGCTCTCTGACCTGCCGATCCTGGGTTTGCTGGTCCCTGTGGATACGTGAATCAAGAGGAGCCTCTATCCTGATCTACAGACTTCGGACGTTGCAGCCTCTACAATCAAGTGAGCTGTTTCCTTGATATAAATCTCTCTATGTGGATTTACACACTTTACTGGTTTTGTTTCTCTAGAGAAACTAGCCTAAGATACAACCAAAACTTTCTTTAATTAAAAAAACCCAAATCCACTGCCACCAAGTCAGTTCTGACTGTGACCCTACAGGACACAGCAGAACTGCCCCCATAGGGTTTCCAAAGCTGTAAATCTTTACGGAAGCTGATGGTCACATCTTTCTCCTACACAGCAGCTGGTGGGTTCGAACCGCCAACCTTCCGGTTAGCAGCCAAGTGCTCCTTATTCTTCAACAGGTGAATCCACAAACAAATGGTGGTACAACAATTCAGCAATAAAATAAATAAATAAGCCACCAAGCTTTGAAAAGACATCAAGTAACCTTAAGTGCATTTTGTTAAGGGCAAAAGCCAGCCGGAAAAAGCTACACACAGTTTGACTCCAGTTACACGACATTCTGGTAAAGACAAAACTATAGAGACAGTAAAAAGATCAAGGTTGCCAGAGGTTCAGGGACAGGGTGAACAGGTGAAGCACAGGGCATCTTTAGGGTAGTGTCCGTATGAAGGGGTCCCTGGGTGGTGCAAATGGTTAAGCATTGGACTATTAACCAAAACATTGGTGGTTCGAACCCACCCAGACACACCTCAGAAGTAATGCCTGATGATTTGCTTCCAAAAGGTCACAGCCTTGAAAACCCTGTGGAGTGCAGTTCTACTCTGCACATTTGGGGTCGCCCATGAGTTAGAATCAACTCAACTGCAACTAAGGACAACAATAACCTCTGCTGGATACTATAATGGTGGATCCGTGACATTACGCATCTGTCAGAAGCCACAGGGCTGTATAACCGGGAGTGAGCCCTAATGTAAACTAAGAACCTCAGTTAATAATGTATCAACACTGGCTCATGGACTGTATTAATAACAATGTACCAACAACCGTAGAATACATATGCAAGATGTTAGAGACACTGTGTGCAGGGTTCCCTGGGCAGTGCAAATGGCAAATGCACTTGGCTGCTAACTGCAGGTTGGAGGGTGTAATCCATCCAAAGGTGGCTCAGAAGGAAAACCTGGTGATCTACTTCTGAAACATCCGTCACTGAAAACCCTGGGGAGCACAACTCCACTCTGACACATGTGGGGACACCATGAGTCAGAGAAAACTCGACGCCCGCTGATAACCTGGTGTGCAGATGGGAGGGTTTATATGGGAACTCTCTCTACTCTCTGCATAATTTTTCTGTAAACCTGAAACTGCTCTAAAAAATTAAGTGTATTCAAAAAAACCAGCCATCCAGATTTAAGTATTAATACCCTTCAGAGCACTCTCTTTCCTTGAGCCTCACTCTGCGGAAGCCACTTGCCAAATCTGCCTGTTGATGCCCTACTTGACCTCTGCTTGCCTTGCAAATCTGCCTGGTGATGCCCCACTTGACTCCAAGGACCAGTATAAATGTCCTCTTGTAAGAAATCTCACCTGACCTTCCCACACCACCACCACTGGAAGAAAATCCCAGACCCCACACTTTCGTGGTGCCTCAGTTGTGAGTCCCCTGCAACTTTGGAAGTCTAGTATCTGATGTGCTTATAAAGGATAAAAAAAATCATGTTTTGTAGCCTTGGTTTTTACAATCAGCCCTGAATTATTACGGCTTTCCAAGTTTTCATTCTCCAGGAGGCTAACTGGGGACAGTGGTGGTTCCGTGGTAGAATTCTTGCCTTCCCTTCAGGGGGCCCAGGGTTTGATTCCCAACCACTGCACCTCATGTGCAGCCACCACACATCTGTTAGTGGAGGCTCACGTGTTGCTGTGATGCTGATCAGGTCCCAGCAGAGCTTCTAAACGAAGACAGACTAAGAAGAAAGACCTGGTGATCCACGTCCAAAAATCAGCCAATGAAAACCGTATGGATCACGATGGTCTGATCTCTTCTTGCACGGGGTCGCTGTGAGTCAGGAGTTAACTCGACGGCAGTGAACAAAAGAGCAGGCTAATAGCATCTCTATCACTCTTGCAAATCCCTAAAAACTGGGATTTGAAATGCATGCTACGCGACACAAAATCTGACCAGTTACATAATGTGGAACATCAAATGGAGCTGGCTCACACACAAGTCACTTGGAACAGATTTCATAAGTTGGACCTCGTGGGGTGCAGCCTCCCAAACGGCAAAGGGAAGCCGCAGCCTTGGTAAACTGTTGGGCTCTTCTCGTTCTCAAATTAAAACAGACAGCAGGATAGAACCTGAAGAGATTTCATTAAGCGGAAATTTTCAGGAAAATCAATCCAAACCTCTTTAGCTCCCAGCCGCAGGACCTGTGTTTATATGGAAGGCATTAGAGATCATCCGCCCCACAGAAATTAAAACAGCAGGCATCAGACAACTTTAATATATTTTTAAGTGAAGGCACTAAAATGTAGAATCTGTGCTGGCTTCCCTGTCGCACGCAGGCAGAGCAGCGCAGGGCCAGCCTGCATCAACAGGAGAGACACAGCCACTGAGAAGCGCGTGTCCTGAACGAAAGATAAACAACTAACTAACTCTGCATTCAGCTTCAGAGCAGGAGTGAAATATCCACACCACCACAATTTTAAAGCACCGGAGGTCAGGTGCGCTGAATTCCATAGTTACGCTATCGGAATTTACGAGGAAAACAAAGTCAGGCTCGATGATAACTGCTGCAATATTCACTTCACACTTCTATTCCCACAAAGCACTGAAGTGACATTTATCAGCATGGGGAAAAGGGGACTGGACTATTTGTTAGAATCTCAGCCAGATAACGATACAATATCCTAATAACCTGCTTGTGGGTGTTGTTAGTTGATGTCAAGCCCACGCCGACTCACAGCGACCACAGGTGTGCAAAATAGACCTGCTCCCTAGGACTCTCAAGGCTGTGACCTTTCGGAAGCAAGATCACCAGGACTGTCTTCTGAGGCACCTCTGGGTGGGTCTGAACTGCCACCCTTTTAGCTACTAAACCAAACCAAACCAAACCTGCTGCTGTCTGAGTCAATTCTGACTCACACCGGCCCGCAGAAGCACCTGCAGGTTTCCACGACTGTGAGCTTTACGGAAGCAGACGGCCACATCTTTCTCCCGCGGAGCAGCTGGTGGGTTTGAATTGCCAATCTTTTAGTTAGCGGCTGAGCACATAACCGTTTGTGCCACTCAGGGGAACAAGTACACTGGAGTCTACTATTAAATATTTAAAAAATCAGCAACCTTTGCTGAGAAATGAGAGAATGCAAGAACAGCTAGTGTCTTTGCTATAGAGAATTTTGTGATTAAAAAAAAAAAGTCAGTAACGTTTCCATGGGGAACGTCTCCTCACATATGAAGTCGATGTCAAAGGTTACTGAAAACCAAGGTCCGAAGCCGTCTATGGTGGTGAGCGAATCTTAACACTGGACAAGACCCCAGGGCCTCCGTTTCTGCAGCTCTGAAACGAAGGGTGTGGACTCATTTGTCACCATGCCTCTCCTGGCATCCTGTAAGGCCATGACAAGCCTCACTTTATTTAATACAAGTGACTTCTAGAATGTTCTTTAACCACTGTTCTTTTTTATTACACTTCCCTGATTTTAAGAGTCCCTGGGTAATGCAAACAGTTAAGTGCTGAGCTATTAACGGAAGGTCGGTGGTTCCAATCTACCCAGAGGCACCCCGAAGAATCGCCCGGCCATCTACTTCCCAAAAACTCAGCCACTGGAAACCTGTGGAGCACACTTCCGCTCTAACACGCGTAGGGTCGCCAGGTGTCAGAAGCGACTTCATGGCCACGGGTTTGATTGGGTTTTTGGGTTCCCAGGTTTTGCCAAAGAGAAGCAACAATCACCCCAAAAGACTCCTTTAGAGAAGGTGTAAATTTGGTGACAAAAATTTGGTAAATACACAAGATGTTAAGTTTCCCTTGCCACTCTGGATGCTGTCTATAATTCCGAATAAAACTGACTCAGAACTTTGGCAAATGCACACAGTTCTGATTATGATCACAAACACTGCCCACAACTGCCTGGTGGCAGAGGTCACGGACACCCACGCCCCAGCAGCAGCCCAAGGCTTTATCTTCATAGGAGACCTAGGAGATTCCAAATCCTTGTAAAATCCAAGAGCTAAGGCTATGACGCCTTCCTGAACTGGAATATTTCCACTCAATTTTCAACCACACAGCTAGTCTCCCCTGAGCAGGGAAATGAAGGCAATCAGGGTAAAGAGAGAAGGAGAAAGGGGCACTGGGAGGAGAAGGGGCACGGGGAGGAGAAGGGTCACAGGGAGGAGAAGGGTCACAGGGAGGAGAACGGAAACTGGGAGGAGAAGGGGCACGGGGAGGAGAAGGGGCACGGGAAGGAGAAGGGGCACAGGGAGGAGAAGGGAAACTGGGAGGAAAAGGGGCATGGGGAGGAGAAGGGGCACTGGGAGGAGAAGGGGCACGGGGAGGAGAAGAGAAACTGGGAGGAGAAGGGGCACGGGGAAGAGAAGGCGGCACTGGGAGGAGAAGGGGCACGGGGAGGAGAAGGGAAACTGGGAGGAGAAGGGGCACGGGGA
>NW_004444113.1:654064-680496 GCF_000243295.1 Trichechus manatus latirostris
GGGGAGGAGGAGGGGCACGGGGAGGAGAAGCGGGCATTGGGGTTTTGTTGGTTGTTTTTTGGGTTGGGTTTTGGAAAGTTGGTCTTGTGGTTGTTTAGTTTTTTGTTTTGTCTTGTTTTTTCTTAACTAATGCAGCTTTTAACCAAATTTCTGCAGCCAGAAAAGGTAAGCAACCTCCTGCTGTTATCTGTTGAAGCCAGAAACGCACACTCTGGCTGGACCGCACCTACGGCCCAGCCGCCCCTCCAGGGCAGGGGTGCAGCCGCACAGTTCCACCTGTCTGGTGCTAAGACTCACAGGTGCTGGGTCTCAGACAGCACCCTGAGCCTCCAGTGAGACCAGTCACACTCACTGTAATGGTGGACCAGGACTGCAAGCCAGCACCCATCTGTCACTTTGTCATACTATGGTGGCTTGCGTGTTGCTCTGACACTGGAAGGTATGCAATGATATTTCATATACCAGCAGGGTCACCCATGGTGGGCAGGTTTCAACAGAGCTTCCAGACTACGACAGACTAGGAAGAAAGGCCTGGAGATCTACTCCCAAAAATTAACCAATGAAAACCCTATGGGTCACAACAAAACACTTCCCTATGTCATGCTGAAAGATGAGCCCCCAAGGAGGGAAAGCACTGAGAATACACCGTGATCACAGCAACAATGGACTTGAGCATGCCAAGCACACCAGCGATCGCACAGACGGCGCAGGACCAGGCGGCATTTTGTTCCCTCTTGCACAGGGTGGCCACAAGTCAGAGCCGACTCAATGGCAGTTAACACCAACCACCTCCACAATGTTTCCAGCCAGAAAAGTACCAGCCACTTCCCTAGAGAAGCCTGCCAGGCACTTGTCACAGCTCCCTTCTCTTTCTTGGGGAGGACTGTGGGTTTGGAGTGAAGGCAATCTGCTCTGCAAAGGACAAGGAGAGCTTCCTGCAAACTGGCCAGGACTATGCAAAACCCGTCCCTGCCTCGGTATAACTGGATTTGGCAGAAAGACAAACACCTGGCAGGCTGTGCATAAGAAGAAAGGTGAGTGGAGCCTGGGGGACTTCCTTTGGGCCATCAGTCTGGTATCAGGCAGCAGGCACACACCTGGCCTTGCTTCCGACCTGCCAGCAGAATATGTGGGATGATGGAGAAGCTCCTTGGGAACAGTCAGCTGTAGAAACCAGGACTCCCTGGCCCCGGGAGCAATGCTCCCTTCCCCACAGGCTGGCAATAAACAAAGGCAAGATTCCACTCCCTTCTCACCATAAACTATCAACACAACCTCAATCTCCACAAAACTCCTCCTTTCAATGACACCCAGCCCCAGCTCCTCTATCATGAACAACGGTGCCTCCCTCCTTGTTATGGGGTGAATTGTGCTCCCCAAAAAGACATGTTGAAGTGCTAACCACAGGTACTTATGAATGAGACCTTATTGGGAAATAGGGTTACTACAGACGTAATCAGTTAACACAAGGTCATTCTGGAGTAAGGCGGCCCTAATCTGACTGGTGTCCATAGAACGAGATGAGGAGGGAAGGAGGAAGGGGCGAGCGGGAGGGGGTGAGGGGGGCAGAGGAAGGGGCAGGAGGGGGGGGGAGGGAAGGAGGGAGGGAGGGAGGGAGGAAGAGAGGTAGGAAGAGGTCAATTCCAACTCATGGCGACCCCATAATGTTTAAATAAGAAAATACTTGTGAAAAAGCTAAGTCAACAGATCATCCTGGGGTCTGGAGCCAAAGCCACAGCCGGTCCTAAGCGGGTGGGAGGGAAGGAGGGATTCGCGGGGAGGAAGGCCCTGGCGTTCCCTCCCCCAGGTCCTCCCAGGAACACTGGGGGTTCTCTACATGCACAGGGCGATGTCTGGCAGAAACCAGCAGCCAGGTGTGCGGGGAGAGGCAGCACCTGCAGCCCTGGAAAGCAGGGCTTCCTTCAGGCCTGCTGCCACATCCGCCTGTCACTCAGGGCACAAGGCCTTTGCCAGAGAAACGGGGACACATATGCCGGAAGATTCTCCTGGAGATCAGATCAAAAACCTTGAGAGTTTCTCACAGTTTATTTGTATTTTTTCGTTGCAAAGAAGTTGAACGATTTTCAGTTTCTTAAACTTTTTGTTACGGGTTTTTTTATCATCGGTACGTAATCCCCATGTACCCATAATCCAGATTCAATTGTTCAAACCTGGTGCACTATGCACCCTCCATATCGGGTTACTTATTTTCAAGAAAATCTCTAAGCATCATAGTATGCCATCCACAGATCAGGACTCCCCCCACAGAATTCAAAGCACTGTCTTAGACATTAGCAAATGCGATCCTCAGTACCAGGTAAGGGATGAAGCAAGTACGGTAAATTGTTAACGCAGAGGCAGATGCATGGTGACGGGTTATGCGGGTATTTCACTAGGCCAAGGCTTTCAACAGGGCGATTTTACCCCTCAGGGGATATTTAGCAATTTCTGGAGACATTCTGATTGTCACATCTGGAGCAGTGCTACTGGCATTTGACACCTTCAAATGAGCTCTGGGATATTTGTTTTGAAATCAGCCTCTTTCCAGTCACACAGCAATTAACTTCCCATACAGGCTGGGTCTCAGGTACGCTGCCACCAGGGGGTGGTCAAGAGCACCCACCACTACCACCTCTCTGAGAAGTAGCCCCAGCGTAGGGGTTCATGGGCAAGGAGCTCTTGAACCCAAGGAGTAGTGAATAAAAGCTCAGATACTGCAATGTTCTCTCCCAGTATTTTTAATCTGTGTTGTTGGGAGTTCTGGTCTCCTAATCCTCAAGCTGCTGAATGGGACCAGAGTGGGATACAGGAATCTGGGGCTCAGGCTCTGAGCCTAGGGGTTGTTCTCTCCTTTTCCTGGGGGTCAGCCTCCCTGGCCATCACAGCAATGACTCCACAGGGCTAGGAAAAGGGTGAGGGTCTGGAAAACGAGCAAAGGAGGCGACTCAGCCTGTTTTAAACATAAGCCTCGGGCTAACCTGACACCTGGGCAGATGTGTCCTACACCTGGTCTACTCCAGGGGAAAAAAAAAAGTTGCCCCATGTATGTCAGAGAACTGTGCTCCACAGGGTTTTCAATGGCTGATTTTTCTGAAGTAGATCACCAGGTGCCTCTGAGTGGACGTGAACCTCCAACCTTTCGGTTAACAGCTGAGCACATTAACTGCACCACCCAGGGACTCCTGGTCTACTCCAGCTCCCCGGGAATTGTGGTGCTAAAGCCACAGCCAGTAAGATGTCCGTCTTCTCTCCCTCACAAACCTGAGCCACTCCTTGGAAAACCTATGGCGCAGCTCTACTCTGTCCTATAGGGTTGCTAGGAGTCGGAATCAAATCCACTCAACGGCAACAGGTTTGAAGAGGTCCTCTGCCTGCCCAAACTGAAGCTTCACACTTCAAAGCAAGATTGTTAATTACACATTATGATGCCAATTATATCCGAATGCATTATGAAACAGGATCTTTGCTAAGCAATTTTACTGTTTTAATTCTTCTATCATTTTTAATAATTACACTCTGGTTTTTACTATATTAAGATGCAATTAAGAGAGAAAAGTCCTTTATATTTTAAATCTATTTTAAAAAAAAATTTTTTTAACACAAAGAATTCCACACCCATCTATTATAATGTAGCACCCAATATAGCCAAAAGACAAAAGGAATAAAAGTAGCTGGGTTCCATTTCGGCAGAAAAATGCAAGTCTACTTACTTAGCACAAGGCATTCATTAAAGGATGGGGAACGCTCGATCACACTAAGGCAGAACAAACCACAAACGAGCACACTAAGCTGAAAAAGAAAGCTTTATGGTATCTAAGGAGAGTCTGGGGCACAGGGGCAATGGTGGTTCAGCAGGAGAATTCTCATCGTTGGCGTGGGAGACCCGGATTCTATTCCCGGCCAATGCGCCCCATGCGCAGCCACCACTCATCTGTCACTGGAGGCTCGCAGGTTGCTATGATGCCGAACAGGTTTCAGAAAAGGTTCCAGACTAAGTGATGTCCAAGTGATCGTGAGGACGGCTCAGGACGAAGCGGCATTTGTTCCATTGTACAATGGGGTCCTCGTGAGCCAACTCAACAGCAGCGAACAACGACAACAAATATTCAACCGTCTACCCAATTCAAACTCACTATCTGTAAAGATTCATAAACATTACAAAAAAAAAAATCACGGATCTGGGCAATGATCGTCAATGGCTGCTAAAACCCTGAGAGAAAAAGCTGATAATGAATGAGCATATCAGACTGACCACACCTGTCAGTGTACCATTTCAGAAGGTGACCAATGTGCCACCTGACGGAAGTTGTACCATCAGCTACAAAGTATTCCTGCCCGAAAATGTGCACCTGAGTGTGATCCAGCCTGTACTGGAAATACACATGTTAAATGACACCACAGGGGTGTTAGCAGCAAAATCAGATGCTGTGCCACAATGCCAGACAAATGGCTCAGCTTCCTGAACAAATAAATTACAAGAGGGAACAAGCGAGGGACAGGAACTTACTTATTAAAAGTAAGAAACTTAAGAGACTTACTGACCAAATGCAATGTGTAGACTTTGTTCAGATCCTTTGATTACCCTGAGATATTTTTAACTGTTAAAAAATATTTATAATAAGTAAAATTTGAATGTGAATATTCAGTGATATTAAGAACTGAACTGTTCATTTTTTTAATGTGTGGTTGTATTGATTTTTTTTAATATTTTGATTTTGAAGGAAATTAGGTTCTCATTTAACAATTTTTGGAGCGTTGGTGGTGTAGTGGTTAAGAGCTCGGCTGCTAACCCAAAGGTCGGCAATTCGAATCCACCAGCCGCTCCTTGGAAACCCCTCTGGGGTAGTTCTCCTCTGTCCTACCGGGTCCCTGTGAGTCAGAATCAGCTCGACGGCAACGGGTTTGGTTCCGGCTTATACCTGTTATTCAGTGACGCTGGGTATACTTTTCACAGTGTGTCAGCATTCTCATTATTTCCATTCTGGTTGTCCTGTTTCCATTAATCTAGCGTCCTTGTTCCCTCTTACCTTCTCATCTTTGGTGCAGGGTAAACGTTGACCGTTAGGTCTCACTTAGATGATTGTCTAAAGGAGCACAGTACTCACGGGTGATATCATTTATTTTAGGAGCCACTCTGTCTTTTGGCTTATAGGTGACCTCTGGGAGTGATGTGAGTTCCAAGTTTAAAGGGTATCCCAGGAGGACAGTCCCTCGGACTCCTCTGGTCTCCACCGGTGCAGTTAGCCTGGCTGTTTTTAGGAATTTGAGCTTGGTTCTACATTTTTTTTCCCATTCTGTCCAGGGCCATCTACTGTGTCCCTGGTCAGAACCATCAGTAGTGGCAGCCGGGCACCATCTAGTCCTTTTGGTCTCAAGGTAAGTGAGGCCCTGGTTCCTGTAGACTATTAGCCCTGTAGACTGGTTTCTACTTTTAGAGAACCGTGCTGAAATAGTTACAAATGAATCAGATTTTTTTTAAAATCCGCCCCCCACCAACCAATACTCCTTTTCAAACAAAGATACAAATGACCTTAGCTTATTTGATCCTGTTTTCTGCGGAAGTCACTGTCTTACAAATATACCCATGAATGAAGTGATGTAGATGTAGAAAGAATACCCAAAAAAACCCATCAAACTCATTGCCGTCAAGTCGATTTCTACATATAGGCGCCCTACAGGGCAAAGAAGAACTGCCCCATAGGGTTTCCAAAGAAGGAGCAGCTGATGGATTCGAACTGTCGACCTTTGGTTAGCAGCCAAGCTCTTAACCATTGTACTCCCAGGGCTTGCAGCAAGAACAGAAGGAGAAAATCAGCAAATATAGGCACAGATACAGGACTATATGAGATACGACATAAATGAAAAAGGAAATTTATCTGTATACCCTAAAAAGTCCTTCAAAGCACATGACAGAGCATTTATGACAGCATGAACTGCTCACCGTTGTGGAGGTCAGGCTTCTGACAAGGTTAACATCTGGAACACAGCCATGAACCTGAGAATTAGAAAAAAAGAAAAAGGCATCTGAGTGACACAGGCTTCTGAGCTTTCCGAAAGCCCATGCACTTCATTCCACGGAAGAAAAAGCAGCACGTCATTTTCAAAACTGCATCAACTACGGCATCAGCAAGAGCTGACAGCAGAGAAGGGAGCAAGGGAGGGAGAAGCAGACGAGCAGGACAATCCAGGACTCTGGAATAAAGGTCAACAGTCCTACAGAGAGTAAATCCCAGAGGACACCACCCTACCATCGCCTTTAATCATAGCAATACCCCAGAGTCACCTGGACAGGTCAAACAAGGCTCAGAAATCTGTGAAAGGAAGCAGAAGCAACAAAAGAAAGCATACATAAATTGCGTATCACAAAATCAAAAAATTCTGTTTCAAAGGACATCATCAAAAGAGTAAAAAGACAATCCACAGGATAGAGAAAATACTTACAAATTATATATATAAGGGACTTGTATCTAGACTATGTAAAGAATTTTTACAAGTCAACAATAAAAAAGATAAAATAATCCAATTTAAAAATAGGCAAAGGATTTGAATGGACCTTTCTCTAAAGAGGGGCCCTGGTGGTGCAGTGGTTAAGAACTCGGCTGCTAACCAAACGGTTGGCAGTTTGAATCCACCAGCCGCTCCTTGGAAAGCCTATGGGGCAGTTCTACTCTGTCCTACAGGGTTGCTATGAGTTGGAATCAACTCATTGGCAGTGGGTTTGGTTTGGGATTTATTTTTCTCTAAAGAAGATATACAATCGCCAACAAGCACATGAAAATACACTCAACATCATTAGCCATCGGGGAATGCAAATCAAAACCACAATGAGGTACCACTTCACACCTGCTAGGATGGCTATACCCAAAAAGACAGATAATAACAAGTGTTGTGGAGGATGGGGGGAAACTGGAACCCTCATACGCTGCTGGTAGGAATGTAAAATGGTGCAGCTTCTTTGGAAAACAGTCTGGCAGGTACTCAAAATGTTAAACATAGAATTACTCTGTTGTTGTTAGGTGCCGTCGGATTGGTTCGGACTCCGCGACCCAATGTACAACAGAAGGAAGCTCTGCCTGATCCTGCACCATCCTCAAGATTGTTGCTATGCTGAGCCCATGAAATTACTCTATGACTCAGCAATTCCACTTCCAGGTATATACCCAGAAAAACTGAAAACATTTGTACACAAACATTCAAAGCCACATTATTCATATTAGCCAAAAAACTGGGAACAACCCAAAAGTCCATCAACTAATAGATAAACACAGTATGGTATGCCATTACAATGGAGTACTATTTGGGAATAAAAAGAATAAAGTACTAATACATGCTAAAACACGGATGAATCTGGAAAACATAATGCTAAGTGAAAGAAGCCAGTCCCAAAACACCACATTTTATAAGATTCCATTTATATGAAGTGTTCAGAACTGGCAAATTCAGAGAGACAGAAAGCAGATCAGTGGTTGCCTAGGGCTTGAGAGAACAGGGAATGGGGAGTGATTGCTAACGGGGACAGGGTTGTCTCTCTGTGATGATGAAAATGTGCTAAAATTGACTGTGGCAATGATTGCACAACTCTGTGAATATGTTAAAAGCCACTGAATTATATGCTTTAAATGAGTGAGGTGTATAGTATGTGAATTATATCTCAACAAAGCTATTTAAAAAAAGAAAGCGAGAAAGGCAGTATATGATATAGCTTAAAAATATTTTCAGTTAAAATGGTTATGATTTTAAAACCTTATTTATTTGCTTCATGGGGTAGGGGATCAGGATTCAGGAAGGAGCAGAATTAAGATCAATGAGGAGAAACTAAAGCAGACTTCAGGTTTCATATCAGGACTAAAAAACCAGCCGCCATCAAATCGACCCCAACGCACGGTGAGCCCGTGTGTGTCAGAGTTGAACTGTGCTCCATAGAGTTTACAATGGCTGATTTTTCAGAAGTAGATAGCCAGGCCTTTCTTTCAAGGTGCTTCTGGGCGGACTTGAAAGGCCGATCTTTCGGTTAGCCGCGTTATCAGTTTGCACCACCCAGGGACACCTGATATAAAGGCAGAACTTTCTAACGATAAAAACCAGCCCACAAGGGGGTGCCTGGTCTCCTCCTGTGCTGCAAAGCAGTGAGCTCCCCGTCTCTGAGGTGTGGAAGGAGACCCTGCACACCTGGGCTCCAGGCATGGGTGGGGGTTGCAGCAAAGGTCCTTGAGGATCCCAAGCAATTGCCAGGTTTATACTGGATAAGAAGGAGCCCCGGTGGAGCAATGGCTAAGTATTTTGCTGTTAAGCAAAAAGTTGGCAGTTTAAACCCACCAGCCACTCCGTGGGAGAAAAGACCTAGCGATCCACTCCCATGAAGATTTCAGCCTAGTTACTCCTATGAAGAAATTCTACTGTCCTCTAGGGTCGCTATGAGTCAGTATCAACTCGATGGCACACAAGAACATGCTGGGTACGAGTAACTCAACTTTACAGACGGGTCCAGACCAAGTACAAGCAGAACCCGGACCTCCTAGCCCCAAGCTCAGTGGTGTTGGTTCCACCCACTGCATCTTAATACCTTACACTGCATAACACTTAACTTCTCGCGTGCTTCCCCACACATTATTGCCCTGTTTTGCAAAACCTAGAAATGCCAATTTCTATGCATCGAACAACCATTTGATAAGGTAAAACTTAGCTTTGAACATAACATGTGAGCAATTTATATATAATTCCCTGTGATACCGAGACAGACTGGTTCATCATCATCAAGCATAATGAAGCCTTTCAAACTGGCATTGTGAAGACAGGCATGCAAATGAAATAGATGAAACTAAAAAGCTGAATTTAAAAAACATATGACCAAAAAAACAGAAGTGCTAAATCCCTAACGGGATTACAAAACCGCCAGAGAACAAGCTAAGCAATTTCCCAACGTGCCCAAATACCAACAGTGCATTTAAGGAAAACAAAGCTGCCTCCCTTGTGCTCTCGAAAGCGCCATCTACTGGATAAACATTATTTAGGAATCTAGAATGGCAATGTGCTAAATATTCTCTAGCTGCCTATTCAGGTTACTTTCTATCTTTTTCCAATGTGCTCTGTGCCCTGGAGGCTAAGCTCCATGGCCTGAACCAACCAAGCTCTCTTGCCCTCTGGCCCCGTGGGAGGAGGGAAAGAAGGTGTTGTTTTAGTTGCTGTCGAGCTGGCTCCAGCTCACGGCAACCTTGTGTATAACACAACGAAACACTGACCGGTCCTGCGCCATCTTCGTGATCACTGGCATGTTGGAGTCTACTCTTGTGGCTGTTGTCTCAATCCATCACACTGAAGGTTGCCTTCATTTTCGCTGGACCTCGACTTTACCAAACATACATTTGAACTGCGGTGTTGGCAAAAATATTAAATATGCCACAAACCACCGGAAGATCAAAAATCAGTTTTAGAAGAAACACAACCAGAATGCTTCTTAGAAGCGAGGATGGCAAGACTTCGACTCACTTACTTTGGACACGTCATCAGGAAAGACCAATCACTAGAAAAGGGATTCAAAAAGACGGTAGGAGCCTTTATTCCTCTGCTCCCTGCCCTCAGGGTCACCTGGGGTCCCTCGGTCACAGGTCACAGATCCTCCCAGGTGGTATAAACTTTGGAGGGGCTTCCTACTGTTGCCCCAATGTACCTCACTCCCCCCTTCTGCTTTTCTTAGCCCGGTGACTCTAACATCACTTCCATCACCCCTCTGAGTGCACCATCCATCTTCCCTCGGGGTCTCTGACTGATAACCATGGAGAGAGAAGGCAGACACAGGATCCAAAATTCTACGTCCCACTGCCCTCAATTGAAGGGGGCAGGGAAGAACCCAATTTTTAAGCTAGATATTATCACGTGTCTCTAAGAGTGTCAATGAAAGCCCAAATTTATACGTAGAATTTCGTGTACACGTTCACTTTGCTGAAAAGAGGGTCAAACATTTCACTGTATTCTCAAAAGGTGACCAAAAATTGTGCAAAAACAAGGATGCAAGAGAAACACAGCCCAGAAACAGCCATTGTTTGTCTGCCCAAGAGAAGAAAGATGCCCAGGGATGAGGCGACATAGAGCTTCTGGGAACGGTGATGGCAAACTTGGGGAATGGTGATGGCTGAACAACAGGAAGAACGTATTTAATGCCACTGAATGGTACATGTGAAGATGGCTGTCACACCAATCTCTATGTTACCCATATGCATTTACCACAACAGAGAAAAAAGAAAAGGTGCCCCAGCAGATGGTGGGCACCCAGGTCCGCTGCAAGCAGGGGAACACCGCCTGCTACCCTTCTTCCCCCACTGCGGGAGCTAGGGCTGGAGGAAGACGCACCGCACGCCCTCCTGCCCTCCACCCACCCCGAGGAAGCAGCTGGCATTGTGCGTTCCAGGCATCACTCACAGCTCAGCAGGTGCCCGGATGCACAAGCAGTGGCAAAAACAGCTCCGGGCTGAGGGGAATCTCCTCCTGCTGTTCTGAAGAGCTCTGGGCTGCGGAGGCATAGGAGAGAGTTGAGGCAGCTTACCAGGAGGAGGAACGCTCCAGACTCTCCAGAATGGCAGAGCTGACCCTACAGCAAAATGTCCACATGGGCACGGAAAAGCTCAGGATCTGTGGGGTCAGCCCTTGCAGACACGTGGCCTCAAAGGCCAGCTCTGCCCCTCGCTGTCCGTGGGATCGCGAATGTGTGACTCGTCCTCACTGGCTACAGTTGGCTCCTTTGCAAAATGGAGATAATACTCAGCTTGGGTGGCACAAACGGTTAAGCGTTCAACTACGAGCTGAAAGGCTGGTGGTTCAAACCCTACCAGAGGCACTTCGGAAGACAGGCCTGAAGATCTACTTCCAAAAGTTCTCAGCCACTGAAAACCCTATGGAGCAGTTCCACTCTGCACACATGGGGTCACCATGCGTCAGAATCGACTCGATGGCAACTAATAACAACAACGTTCAGTATGTACCCCACAGGCCTATCGTGAGAGTAAGCGAAAAAAAAAGAGACAATGTATGTGCAAGGGTGTGAGCAAAAAGCAAGCTACAAGAGCGACATAATTAACTTCCCAGCTCCTCAGCAGCACAGATACCAAAAGGGGGTGAATAAGCCATGTGAGCAATAGCACCCAGCGGGGGTCAGAGACTGGCACCCACAGGGAACCTCACGACCGTGGCTGTCCTCTACACTGTACCCTTTCCAGCAGTACCAGGGGCTGCTGCAATCAAGAGGCTGGCACGTTAGGGGACACTGAAGGTCCGGCTAGTAAACACAAAGGTGCAGCAGAACTTCCAGCACTTGCTGGACTGTTAACCATTCTTCTGAGAACTACAGCTTACTCCCCAGTTACCAACTACCTCATTATCCGACTCTTCTCATTTACATCACTGGTAAAAAATCTACTATTCGACTATTTTGCACGTTAACAGCGTACGTCTGGCAATAATGAACACTGGAGTGCGAGGCCAGAGTAATGCTGGCTGTGATGGTTAAGGTTATGTGTCATCTTGGCTGGGCCATGATTCTCAGTAGTTTAACAGTTATGTAATGATGTAATGTGGTAGTTATGTAATGATGTAGTCATCCTCCATTTTGTGATCTGATGCAGTTATCCTCCATTTTCACATAAAGCTAATTTTCACATAATGACCTGGTCTTTGGAACTTAACCATGTCAATAAGTGAGGAGTGGGTGTCATTACTTACAAAGTATTGTTTTAAAAGTTGCTGAGTTACATATTGGTTCTTAAGGTAATTGAAGGTTAATTTTTCTGCCCATGGACTAACTTCCAGGTCACCATGTTGGCTTCTCAGTGGCCCCTAGAGAACAGCTGCCTCCATCAGTCTGAAAGGGCCCCATGGAAGACGGACCTGAGGAGGGATGCTTTTGGAAGCCAATCAGAAGTGTAGGGAAGGGCATCCCAGTGCAGCACAGAAGAAGGTGCTGAGCTGACGTCAATGAATGAGCCAAGACATGAAGCAATGGGTAAATCCTCCAGGCCACTGTCCCTAATAAAGTCTAAAGTAAGGTCTGTAAGCCACACGGTCTTCCTGTCCTCAGCCATCTCAGCTGCCTCCTGGCTCCACAGGAGGCTTGGGGAACACTAAACAGACAAGAGGACATTCAGTGAAAGGCAGCCCCCTAAGAACATGGGCGCTGGGTCACACTGCCTGGCTCAAATCCTGATCCGCCCAAATATTAGCCATGTGACCTTAGGCCAGTCACCAACCACTCTGTGCCTCAGTTTCCTTATCTGTAAAACTACAACAGCAGGAGCTAACAGACAGTGAGGATTACATTAATTCATACATGCAAAGCTCTTAGCAAAGCAGACACAGGACCAGCACTCACAGACAGCCAGCATTATTATCCTTTAGCACCACACCGCAAGACCCTGGGCGGCATAAATGGTTTGCTCTCAGCTACTAACTGAAAGGTTGGCAGTTCGAACCCACCCAGCGGCACCACGGAAGAAAGTCTGGTGATCTGCTTCCGTAAGATCAAACAAACAAAAGACCAAACTCATTGCCGTCGAGTCGACTGCGACTCCTAGTGACCTTACAGTTCAGAGGAGAACTGCCCCATAGGGTTTCCAAGGCTGTAAATCTTTACAGAAGCAGACTGCCACATCTTTCTTCCTCGGAGCAGCTGGTGGATTAGAACCGCCAACCTTTCGGTTAGCAGCTGCGTGCTTTAACCATCACACCACCGGGACTCCTTTCCATAAGATTACAGCAACTGAAAACCCTATGGCGCGCAGTTTTGCTCTGACACACACGGGTCACCGTGAGTCAGTATCAACTCCAGGGCAACGGGCTGGTGGTTTGGGTTAGTACCTCCCAGAAGAGAAACCTGGTTCAAAGAAATGAACGGAAATCCAGCAGGGTAGGAGGTGGGGGGGGCCGGGTGTCTTTGCCAACTTCCAGCGGCCAGCGAAGTGGGAAGATAACCGGAGACAGAACTGGATTCCAACTGCAGCCACTGCACACAGACTGACATTCTCTGAGGCTCCTGCTCCTCACCGGGGGTCTACCTCCATCACAGGGATGCTGCTAGGAAGAATACATCATGTAGTCATTCGACGAACGTTCCTTCTCACCATCTCTCACCCTTCCCCAGTGTAGCTCCTGAGTTACAGAGAAGGCAGCAAAGGCAAAAAACTGGATTCTTGTAACTCTCAGGAAAGTTTGTCACCTGCCCAGATCAAAGCCTAGGGCACCCTGAGACCCCACCCTCCAGGCATGGCTAGGGATGTTTTCGCATCAACAAAGCAACACACCAGCCCACCTCACTGGGATGCACTCGTGTGGCCTCTCTTCCAACACCCAGATGCCAGGCCTTCTCCACCAAGGGCCCAGAGCGCAGGAATCGCAGTCAGTAAAACCAGCAGACCAGGGAGAAGCCTGGCTTCTGCAGTGCTCCTAGCCAAGTCTGATGCTAACCAAAGGTTATGCGGAATGTCTGACAGCTACTTCACTGGGGGAGGCAGGGAGTGGTGGTTCAGCGGTAGAATTCTCGCCTTCCTTGTGGGAGACCCAAGTTTGATTCCCAGCCAATGCACTCCAGGTGCAACCACCACCCATCTGTCAGTGGAAACTTGTGTGTTGCTATGATGCTGAACAGGTTTCAGTGAAACTTCCAGGCTAAGACAGACTAGGAAGAGGAGGGATGCCATCTACTTCCAAAATCAGCCAATGAAAACCCCATGGATCACAACAGCTCGACTTGCAAGCAGTGATGGGGACAGTGCAGGACAGGGCAGCATTTCATTCTGTTGTGCAAGGGGGTCACCATTAGTCAGGGGGGGCAGCCAGATGCAGCTAACAACAACAAAACAACACGAATACTTCACGCCGTGGTGTCTGAATCATTAGAGAGAAGGACTGGGGAGGCTTCGGGAATAAAGAGAATAGATAAATGTCAAAAGCAATGCCTAAAACGGCTGCTTACACAGCTTTTTCCTTCTCCAGACAAATGACAAAACATCGGTGCTTCTGAATGTAAATCATCTCCAATTAAGACACTGATGTTGGAAAGCACTCTTGGCAGGACAAACGAAGTATCAGCCACTGTTCTCTGACTTGGAGCGTTCAAGGTTGGCAGGGTGATTTATTTTTGTTGATTAAACAAAATACAAATCGAAAGGGCCGAAAACTTGATTAGCCAATTAAGCCTGATGACTCTCAACAATGAAATGTGTGTTCTTAGCTTTGCCGGAGTGATAAAAACACCTCCTAGCCTTACTGCAGGCTCCAGGATTTACACCACGGATATCTGCGCTGACAGATTAAGTAAGGACCAGATTATGCTGGAACAGAAGGAAGAAAAACGATTAAGGGTTCAGGCCGTTCAGGAAGCACGTCTGTACTCCATCTGTAATTCTCTGAAGAGTGACTTGTGCTGAGCGAGGATGCCGCTGTCACTCATTCTGTGTGTACTTGTTCTTTCGTAAATTACAGGCCCACTAATAGTGCCAATTTGCTGAGATGACCACAATCATACATATCCAGATTCTTCATCTTCTCTTCCCATTTTCCAAGGGGATGAATGTTGGGACAGGCAGCCAACCCAACGATGGATGTCAGATGCTTTTGCAAAATGGATCAACGCACCACAAGCCCACTGTGGTCCAGAACAACGTTGATCTTAATTGGAGCCATGAGGTCAAGACAAGAAGTGCAATCAATTCACTCACGCTCGCCAGTCAAGCCGGCCGCGGGGTGGTGGAAAGCAGATGCTGCCTAGTGGTCAGCACGTGGCTGCCGCAGGCTGCTATGCATTTCTAAACTTGATTGTACATAATTGTTAATCACTGACCCATTCTCCAACCCTCCTGGGCTGGAACATGTTGCTAGGCAACCAAGTTTGCTCTCGATATTTTCTGAACGCTAGTGAGGCAACAACCAAGTGTCAACTAAGTGAACACTAACCAGTAGAGACAGGTCCAAACGAAAAAGGGATGCCAGGCTTCCTGAAAGCGCACCTACCTCATGTCCCTTCCTAACGCGGACGCCTACCTCCCGGTCCTCACAACTTAGCCACCAGCAAGCTATCTGAGGTCGGACTGCATGAAACTGCCCTTTTGGTAGCTGCATCTGGCAATTCCTCTGGTTCAACCTACTACTTAAAAGAGGCTTCCACAGACTCGGAAATAGAGGACATGTACTCCTCCACCAGGCTAATCACAGTTGTGCTTGGCATCTAAAGTACTCCATCAGTAACATAGCATTTACTCAGGCCACACATGTCCTGGAATTCCTTCTATGGGAGATGGTCAGGAGAGTCCAGCTGCACCGTTCTGCAAATGCCTGTATGCGAAGTCACACTGGTTTTTCCATTTCAGGCTACTACAGACTGATGCGACCATTTCTTGGACGATGTCCACATACTCCCTTATCTTCTTCCAATGCTTTGAGCCCCAGTGAACGGGACTAAATTTGTTTTCCTCATCTGAAATCAGAAATGCCAGCGGGCATCCTGAAGATGAGGAGGGAACTGCCCAGTGAGTGAAAGAAGTTCATTTCAGGGGAAAGAGTGGGGAAGGCAGGGCTGCTGGCATCACGGAAGACGATGCTACTCCTGGGAATCAAGTGACATCCACTGACTGTGTGTCAAGGGGCGCTGGAAAGCACAACGGCCCTATGTCAGCTCAGAACATCCTGAGGAGGTTTGCAGAACCCCAGTTGGAAATCCCGAATCATGACCAGTTCAGGCACCAAAAACCCGTTGCCATCGAGTCGATTCCGACTCATAGCGCCCCAACAGGACAGAGCAGAACTGCCCCATAGGGCTTCCAAGGAGCAGCAGGTGGATTTAAACTGCCAACCTTTTGGTTCGCAGCCAAACTCTTAATCACTACGCCACCAGGGCTCCATACAGGTAGATAATTAAGCCCATTATGAAAGAATTGGTAAAAAAAATTATTAGGGAAAAAGAAAACTCACACTGAAGTTCAAGTTCAGATTTCTGGCCTTCGTAAGCAGTTTTGAATGCCTATGTGATCGTAATTTTCTAGCCACCATAACTAATTCTACCTGAGATTATTAAGTAACAATTTATAAACTAAAAGCAGCTGTCGTCAAGCCAACGCCAATTCATGGTGACCCCGTGTTTCAGGGTAGAAATGTACTCCATAGGGTTTTCAGTGGCTGATTTATCCCCCCCCGGAACTAGATCACCAGGCTTTTCTTCTGAGGTGCCTCTGGGTGGACTGGAGCCTCCAACCTTTCAGTTCGAAGTTCAGCGCTTAACCATCTGTACTAGCCAGGAACTCCTGATTTATAAACTAGAAACATGGAAACTTTGTACTGGGCAAGCGACAAACTGAAGAAGACACTGCATCGTTTCTTGCCCATTTCCAGACGAGCCTTATGAAGCTACAATCGGGCTTTCTGGACAGTCTGGATGTGCTTTATAACAAAAGTAATGCACGCTTATAATTAAAAAGAAAAGAAAATCAAACAATACAGAAATATAGAAAGTTAAAAGTGAAAATTTTCTCAGCTCACTGCTACCCTCATCTTCATGTGACAGAGATAATCACCAGCACACCTGCTTTTTACAAAAGCGATATCCTAATAGATACCTCAGCAACTTGCTTGTTTTCACCCAACATTACAGCATCAGAGCTAGTTTTCAGAGGGATCCTCTGGAGCAGTTGATATTCTCCAGACAACTTGTCCACATTTTCAGAATGAAGCCTCAGACAGTAAGATGCGCCTTCCCTCCCTCCGAGTTTATGAGAATTTGAAGAACACAAAATCACAATCAACTATTTGTCCCCCAAAAGCTCCAAGGCACACTGCAAGAAGCCCAGGAAGAAGAAGAAAAGAAATTATTCAACCCCTCATGTATATCCAAGGAAATTGAGCCCAATACCAGTGGGGCGTCCAAGAGGTGGCTGGTTAGCACAACAAATGGGATCGTCTGAGGTGGAGTCCCAAAGGAGCGATGTCAGTATCACTAAACAAACAAACAAACAAAAACCCTAGATGAAATGCAGAAACACCAAAGACTGAATAAATATCAAGAGCCAACTGCTAAATTAGATTTTGGAGCACACCATGACACACTGGGGAGAAGAATGTTATTTCAACAGGGACATTTTGAACCACCTCTGAAGGAAACTGTGGGCCTGCTGGGAACGGGAGACTATCAAGGCAAAGAGTAGCAAAAACACTTTCAGGAGCTCTAGTTACTGTCACCGAAAGGCAGAGACAGCAGAACTGTGGTGTGCACATCTTGGATTCCATATCGCTTCAACTTCAAAATTAATAAGCCATGCTTAGGGCTGTGGGTCCCTGGGTGGCGCAAAGGGTTTGCACTTGACTACTAATCTAAAGATTGGTGGTTCGAAGGCACCCAGCAGCGTCATGGAAGTGTGGCGATCTGCTTTGGGAAAGATTACAGACAAGAAAACCCTATGGAGCAGTTCTACTCTGTAACACACACGTGGGGCTGCCATGAGTCAGAATCAACTCAACAGTAACGGGTGTTTTTTTTTTTGGTTTGGAGTTGTGTTAGCTTTACTTAAGGGAAGGTGCTGTAAGCTTGAATTCTAAAGACCTCAGTCTTAATCTCAGTTCAACAAGACTTGAATGAAGTCACTTCTCTCTGTAAATAAAATGAGACTGTAAAATGAGGGGCCTTGACTACATGAACTCTAAAATCCATGATATGATTTATTCCTATGATTCTGTTTAGTTAAAGCTGTATGTGTATGGATGGACAGATGGACAGACAAATGGACGGATGGATGGATGGATGGGTGAGTGGGTTGGTGGGTGGGCAGGCAGTCAGACGGACAGATGGATGGAAGGTAGTGGTGTACTAAAGTGAGACCGTACAGGTGTGTGTTGGGTTTTTTGGGTTTTTTTGTTTGTTTTTTATGAATTCTGTGAGCCACATTATGTTGGTAGCTTGGAATACATCATGAAATGATATTCACATTGTGGAAATTGGCAAATGCTGTAAAAAGCACTTCTTTTGTCTCCATCTGAGAGAGCCAGTTTGCCAGCCCACCACTGATGGAAGGGAAGAAAGACCGGTGGAAGGGAAGGAAGACCAATGGAAGGGAAGGAAGACCCACAGAAGGGAAGGAAGACCAATGGAAGGGAAGGAAGACCGGTGGGAGGGAAGGAAGACCTGTGGGAGAGAGGGAAGACCTGTGGGAGGGAGGGAAGACCAGTGGGAGGGAGAGAAGACCTGTGGGAGGGAGGGAAGATCATTGGGAGGGAAGGAAGACCGATGGGAGACCAGGTGAAGGGAAGGAAGACCGGTGGAAGGGAACGAAGACCGGTGGAAGTGAGGGAAGACCGGTGGAAGGGAAGGAAGACCGGTGGAAGGGAAGGAAGACCGGTGGAAGGGAAAGAAGACTGGTGGAAGGGAGGGAAGACCGGTAGAAGGGAGGGAAGACCGATAGAAGGGAAGGAAGACTGGTGGAAGGGAAGAAAGACTAATGGAAGAGAAGGAAGACCAGTGGGAGGGAAGGAAGACTGGTGAAGGGAAGGAAGACCAATGGAAGGGAAGGAAGACCGGTGGGAGGGAGGGAAGACCACTGGGAGGGAAGGAAGACCTGTGGGAGAGAGGGAAGACCCGTGGGAGAGAGGGAAGACCCGTGGGAGGGAGGGAAGACCCGTGAGAGGGAGGGAAGACCCGTGGGAGGGAGGGAAGACCGGTGGGAGGGAGGGAAGACCGGTGGAAGGGAGGGAAGACCGGTGGAAGGGAGGGAAGACCGGTGGAAGGGAGGGAAGACCGGTGGAAGGGAAGGAAGACCGGTGGAAGGGAAGGAAGACCAGTGGAAGGGAAGGAAGACCGGTGGAAGGGAGGAAAGACCGGTAGAAGGGAGGGAAGACCGATGGAAGGGAAGGAAGACCGGTGCAAGGGAGGGAAGACCAATGGAAGGGAAGGAAGACTTGTGGAAGGGAGGGAAGACCAGCGGGAGGGAGGGAAGACCAGTGGAAGGGAAGGAAGACCGTTGGGAGGGAGGGAAGACCGTAAGAAGGGAAGGAAGACCAGTGGGAGGGAGGGAAGACCAGTGGGAGGGAGGGAAGACCAGTGGGAGGGAAGGAAGACCGGTAGACAGGAGGGAAGACCTGTGGGAAGGGAAACCAGTGGAAGAGAAGGAAGACGGGCAGAAGGGAAGGAAGAAGAAAGAGCAGAAGTGGGAGGAAGGGGAAGGAGAAGACATACACAGTTCTCCAAGTGGGCTATTTCCCAATATTTTCATGTCAGTACTTACTATTTTCCCTGCCTGAAAAACCATTCCCCATCATCACCTGGATAATCAAGACTCTTCACTCAAAACTTAGCTCAAGTATTATGTCTTTTAGAGAAGCCATCCCTGACACCCTCCCTCAGTCTACGTGAGATGCCTGCCATGTGCTCCACATCATGCTGTAATTACCTCCCTCTTAAGTAAGACCTGGAGCCCCTGGGTGGTACAAACAGTTAACATACTTGGCTGCTAACCAAAAGGTTGGAGGTTCGAGTCCACCCTGAGGCCCCTCAGACGACAGGCCTGGCAATCTACTTCCAAAAAGTCAGCCATTGAAAACCCTATGGAGCACGGCTCTATTCTGACATTCATGTGGTCGCCATGAGTTGGAATTGACTCAACAGCAACTGGTTTAAGTAACACCTACAATACAGTGTGGCCATTGTGCGTTTAGTTGGCCCCACTAAATTGTCAGCTAATTCAGGACAGGAACTGTGTCTTTTAGTTCTTGGAGCTTAATGCCTAGCGCAAAGTAAGGCACACAACCACCCAATCAATGCACTCTGAATTAAAACAACGGTTTTACCTGCAAGGCAGAGCAAAACAAAGGGTTGATGACAAAAAGTTCCACCTCAAAGCGCTGCCCTTACTCCGTCCTAGTCATAATTAGGTAGCTGAAGACTTCTAAGGGCTTAAGCTTTTCAAGTCCACTTTCCCTTCAGCTGTGGTTTTCCATTAAATCAGTTAACCTACATTTGTCATGGAACAGTGCAGTGTGTCACTGACCCACTTTGTTTCATTTTTCTGCAACTCAATGACATCCACGTGACACTATGAATTGCATGTTTAAATAAAGAATTAAATGTATTTGTCCTGGATTTATCCAAGAGAGCTCTGAGGGCGTTCTGATTCACCCCGACGTTCCACTGCTTAATCCACTACAGTGGCTTTGAGCAAACTGCTTAAGCTCTCTCATCCTTACTTACCCAGTGCATGAAAGGATGACAGAAGTCTGGAAACAGCACAGACAAGAAGCCATCACTCTGCCCGGTGGCAGGGCAAAGGGGGCACCCCAGCCCTGACCTCACAGGAGCCAACATTCCTGCGAATGAGTCGCCCACAGCTGTCACTCTGGGAAGGAAGGAAGGAAACTACTAAGCACGTACTGGCTGCTATGATACCTACTACTACTCCTTACAAGGGAGTCCTTGGCTGGTACAAATGGTTACCTTGCTGGGCTCCTAACCAAAAGGTTGGAGGTTCAAGTCCACCCAGAGGCACTTCAGAAGAAACGGCTGGTGATCTACTTCTGAAAAATCAGCCATTGAAAACCTGGTGGAGTCCAGTTCTACTCTGACACACATGGGGTGGCCATGAGTTGGAATTGACTTGATGGCAACTGGTAATTGGGATTCCCACAAGAGGCGCATATTTTTCTCCACTTTTCTGGCAGGAAATGTATGGGAGGAACAAACTAGACCTCCCAACATCCCCTAACGGATTCCTCCCAGGCAGGAAGAGGACTTGTGCTGACGTTAACTCAGGGTCTTCTCTTCTGGGAGACAACCATCCTCAGTTCTCACCGTCTCCTTCTGTGCCCTGAGATAAGAAGTCTGCAGATGAGAAGGGGCAGTTAGCAAGCCCATTTGGCTCTCAGCACCAAGCCTTGTTCTCCAGCCAGCTTTATGTGCAAGAATACTGGTATTTTGATCACCATCTGTCTGAATTCTGTGTTCTATTCATCAATTGGCTCTAAATTCTGTGAGGACAAGGAGGTGATTAATTATCACCCTTCAAGCCCCACATTGCAGTGACCTTCACACTGTATCTTCACAACACCAACATCCCCACTGTTCTCCACTGACCAAGGCAAGCAGGAGGGCTTTGTCTCTTGCCCATAGTCACGGGGCTTCTGAGTAAGGAGCCCAGATTCTAACCCAGGCCCCGGGACAGCAAACCCTACATTCTTTCCATAGAAGCCAGTGTTCTGACTTACCAGCACAGGAGGTCAACAATTTGACAAGATGAGGAAATAAAGATACATGTCTTTGCTAAATGTTTTACGTGGGGTGGAAGATAAAGTCCAGTTAGTTACCAATGACAGTCAGAAAAAGTGATTAGGCCTGGACTCTTCCAAGCCAAATACTGTCCAGTCACCTACTAACCTGGCCAGGAGGAACAGCTTTTCCATACTGGGGAAAAACTGAGCCTATTTTAGGCTTATTAATGAGACTGGTTCAAGTACAGTCTCACTGAAGTAGCAGGCCAGAAGCACTTGGACGCTGACGATGTATGTTGGCCTGGAGACTTCAGTGTGCTGCCACTATGAAAAGAAAATGGTGGGAACTTATCACGTCCAACTATGGACCCATTTTTCCTCTCTCTTTCTTCTCTTCTTTCCTTGTACCTGCCAAGAGTCTCGACGTGCTGCTGGCAGCCAGCATCATTGAACTTCAGAGTTCAGGAAGTGAGAGTATTTGGAGATGGATGGCTTATTAGGAAGTCATCCTACGTCCAAACGATAGCACACAAGAACACCATCACTACTGTCTCATTAACTTACCATATAGAGGCTATGGAAAGATCTAGATACGCTGGAAGTAAAATTAAATCTAGACTGAAATAAACCTCTACACATTGGCTTGAAGACAATCAATTGCACAAGTACAGGCTGGGGAGACCCGGTACACATGCGATGCCGCACTGTCTAGTTGACTGAAGGCTAAAGGAGGCAATGGTGCCATGTGGCTGCCAGAAAGAAAAAGAAAAAGAAAGCATCATTTAAAAGAATGAATCCAGAACAAGGGAAGTAAAAGTCAAAGTACAACCAGAATAAAGGATTCAGTTATAAGAAACCAGCCCCATTTTAAGGGGGCCATTTTAAAGAGCCCTGGTGGCACAGTGGTTAAGAGCTACAGCTGCTAACCAAAACGTTATCAGTTCGAATCCACCAGCTGCTCCTTAGAAACCCTCTAGGGCAGTTCTACTCTGTTCTATAGGGTCACTATGAGTCAGAATCAATTCAACGGCAAGGGATTTGGTTTGGGTGACAATCTGGAAGGTCCCTGCGTGGCGCAAATGGTTTGCACTTGGTGGCTGGAATCCACCCAGCAGCACTGCAGAAGCAAGGTCTCGCAATATATTTCTGGAAAACCACAGCTATTGAAAACCCTATGGGACAGTTCTACTCTGAAGCACATGGGGTCACCATGAGTCAGAATCAACTCGACAACAATAGGTTTGGTTTAGGGTTCTTTGACAATCTGGAGGACCACCAAGAGGACGGCAACAAGGATCCTGCGTGGTCTAAAAACAAGCCCAAGGAACGCAAGTTTGAGGAAATGGCAGAGCTGAACCTATAAAGAGAGACAAAGGAAAGACATGGTGGTGACCTTCAGGTACTTGAGGGCTCTTATGGCAACTGGGTGAAGTCACTAAAGAGAGATTTCAATTCAATGTAAGTTAAAATTAGAGATGTCCCCCTAAAACAGAAGGGGGCTGCTTTGTGACAGAATTTGGGTCACCGGAAGTAGTCAGGGGGAACAGACAGCAGCCCATCGATCAGGGGTGTTATAAAAAGGAGTTCCTGCATTAAGAAGAAAGCGCACTTGGATGCCCATCAATGTCTTTCTCAGCTCAACAATAACAGTCAACCCAGGTCTCAGGGCCTAATCAACACCTCCAACTTGAGCTACAAGCTCCATGCTGGGGGACCTGTTGCTAGTCACACATTCAGGCTGAAAATTCTGCCTCACACCTGAATCTAAAGACCTGATCTCTGTTCACCTGGGCTAATCATCTCAGCATTAGGAATCAAGACAGGGCTTATTTTCAAGCCCCTGTGCAGCGGCGACAGTGTGTTTGCTTCTGTTTAGTGATGGCTTCTGGAGGGAAGCAGGAGGAGGGAGCACAGCATGGGAGCACGAAAGGAGAGCAGAAGGGCAGTGCACCATGCAAGCTGACGTTCAGGGACCAGACCTACCTGCCAGCCCGTGTGCATCTGCTGGGGTTAATTGTAGCCTTGCCAGTTCCTCACTACACCAGAAGCATCCCCCATCAAAGCTGCCCTAATGCTGGAAACACCCTGGGGGACCGTGGCAGTGACCCAGAGCAAGGTAAGGACTTTACCAACCATTAATCTATAATAGGGGACCCTGGGAGGTACAAACGGTTAACACTCTCGGCTGCTAACCAAAAGGCTGGAAGTTTGAGTTGACCCGGAGGTGATTCGGAAGAAATGCCTGGTGATTTACTTCCAAAAACTCAGCCATTGGAAACCCTACGCAGTACAGTTCTACTCTGACACATATGGGGTCACCATAAGTTGGAATCAACTCAACGGCAACTGGTTTTTTAATCTATAATAACAATGGATACCATTTACCAAGCAGCTACTGTGTTCAGCACTGAACCTATATAATCTATAATCATCGCCGTCGAACTGGAAAACAAAGTGTTGTACCTATTCTCCGCTATGGTTGTTAGTTGCTGTCGAGTCAATTCCGACTCATGGAGATCCCATGTGTGCAGAGTAGAACAGCTCCAAAGGGTTTTCAAAGCTGTGACCTTTTGGAAGCAGATCACCAGCCCTGTTTTCCAAGGTGTCTCTCTGTAGATGTGAACCACCAGCCTTTCGGCTAGCAGTCAAGTGCTTAATCTTTTGCGCCATCCAAGGACGTACCAACATATTCTACAGACAAGGAAATCGAAGTTCACGGACTAAGTGACCGGCCCAACGTCATGGTCTTGGGATGACAATCGGCCATGCTGCCTCTCACGCACGGCTCCTTCTTTACAGACATCAGAAGCATTTTATAAACTTAAGTAAACATCATGAGCCAATCCAACAGGCCCCGAAGCAAATGGCGCTGCAGACCCCACCCCGCTGCGGTCAAACACTCGCTCTCTCCTTGTGTGTTTCATGAAAAGATACAGCCACGTCGGCAGCGCGCGCTTCAACCCGCAAGCCTCAGTGTGCACATGGCAGAGCGGATCTTGTGCCAAGACATTGGAGCGAGTTTATTTTAGTCTCGATGTTAAGACAGCAGGCACCAGGTTGAGGCTGAGAAATGCTCCTTCTAATTAAAACTTTATTTTCAAACACATGTCACAGCTTCAACATGGTGAGACTCATTTCTTGCGACGTATTTCTAAGAGCAGAGGCAGCTGCTCTGTGACAGTCTCTTCTGTTCATTTCAGGACACCCAGGGGACCCAAGGGGCAAAGATTTGCTGTTATACGCAGGGCGGCAGCTCTGTGGGCCCCGTGAGTGCGCAAGGGACCTGCAAAGTAAACGGCTGGGAGAGACCGTGGGAACTCCAGCTGACATTCCGAGAGGCGCTTCGTGACAGAGTTGGCACCTGCAGTTGACAAATCCGCACACAGGACCAAAGACGGGGTGCCCTGCTCCCATTAGGTAGAAGAGCAGAGTCCGGCAATGGAGCTGCTGAGCAGAACCGATCTGACCCTGGAAAGAGGGAGCGAACTAGGGAATTGCACATCCCTGATCACTGCTGAGGAGCCCTGGTGCGCAGTGGTTAAAGCACTCGGCTGCTAACCAAAAGGTTGGCGGTTCAAACCCATGAGCTGCTCCATGGGAGAAAGATAGGGCAGGCTGCTTCCATAAGATTACAGTCTTGGAAACCCTATCCTATGGGGCAGATCTACTCTGTCCTATAGGGTCACTTGAGAGCAGTGGGTTTGGATCACTGCTGAAAAAGGAGTCAGAAAACGTGCTATGTATGCTGAGTTCCTGGGTGGTGCACACAGTTAATGCACTTGGCTGCTAACCAAAAGGTTGGAGGTTTGAGTCCACCCAGAGGCACCTCAGAAGAAAGTCCTGGCAATCTATTTCCAATAAATCAGCCACTGAAAACTCTATAGAGCAGAGCTCTACTCTGACACACATGGGGTTGCCATGAGTTGGAATCAACTTGATGGCAATTTTTCTTTTTTTTAAACACCATATCCCAACTGCCTGGCACTCATCATCTCCCCCAGCAGACTCCAGGATGCGTCTGAGAGGGTGGGAACTGTCTGCTTTTCTCCGTGATATATCCCAGAGCCTGACAGGCACAGGTTCAACACATCAATCCAGGCTTGTTGAGTCAGCGCCAGGGTGCTTGTACTGTGGGTGGCCTCCCAGCTCAGTCCACCTCCTGCAAGGGCCTTACTTAAGTAGCATGTGTTCTAACCTGATGTGAAATCAGGGAGAGAACCAAAACAACAGGATTTGAGGGGCCTGAAGGAGAGGAAGGAGCCCTGGTGGCACAGTGGTTAAAGCGCTCAGCTGCTAACCAAAAGGTCAGCAGTTTGAACCCACCAGCCACTCTGTGGGAGAAAGATGTGGCAGTTTGCTTCCATAACAATTTACCAAAAAAACAAACAAACAAATCCATTGCAGTCGAGTCGATTCCGACTCATAGCAACCCTATAGGACAGAGCAGAACTGACCCATAGGGTTTCCAAGGAGCGGCCAGTGGATTCAAACTCTCGACCTTTTGGCTATTGGCCAAACGCTTAACCACTGTGCCACCAGAGCCCTGTGAAGATTTACAGCCTTGGAAATCCTATGGGGTAGTTCCACTCAATCCCACAGGGTTGCTATAGGGTTGCTTTGAGGTGGACTCGACTCAAGGACAGCTGCTTCAGTTTTGGTGTGGAAGGAGAGGAACAGAGGTGGGTTTCAAATCCTCCGTCCACCACTACCCAAAGCCCAGCTATCAAACCAACTCTGAAGCTCACAGCTCTGAGTGCCCTGGAATTTCAGATCATGTTCACTCAGCTCACTGCCTGAGCCAAGAGCTGTCCCTGGGAAGGGGACTCCACAGACTGTCAGGGGCCTGGACCCCAGCTGTGGTCGTCTTCCTGTTCCAAAGCCTTCCCAGAAATGACAGGGTAATGAGCAGGAAATGGATACTGTACCTTTTGCCATTCAAGGATCAAGAACAGAGCTTCCAGAAGTTACCATGTCTATGAGAGAGGAGTACCTGGGTGGTGCAAAGCGTTAACACACTCAGAGTTAATGGAAAGGCTGGCAGTCTGAGTCCACCCAGAGGAGGCTCAGAAGAAAGGCCTGGTGATCTATTTCTGAAAAATCACCTACTGAAAACCCTGAGGAGCTCAGTTCTACTCTGACACACATGTGGCCGTCATGAGTCAGGATCAACTCGATGGCGACTGGTTGGTCATGGGCTAGAGAGAAGATCA
>NW_004444113.1:681310-682343 GCF_000243295.1 Trichechus manatus latirostris
TCAGGGGCTAGAGAGAAGATCAGAGCAGGGAGTTAGGTGTGCAAGGAACAACGGTTGAATTCGAAGACAGCGCAAACAGTGGGACAAAAATCCGCAGAGAAACAGAATGAAGAACAAGCCCAGAGGCCAAGCTGACTTCCAGAAGCAAGGCATCTCCTCACTAAGCAGCTCGCACTAAACTCCAACGGTTGTTGCTGTGTGCCGTCAAGTCAATCCTGACTCAGAGACACTACAGGACAGAGTAGAACTACCCCATAGGGTTTCCAAGGAGCGGCTGGTAGATTCAAATTGCCGACTGCTGGGTTAGCAGCCTGAGCTCTTAACCACTGCACTACCAGGCCTCCTACAGGGTCACTGTGAGTCGGAATCAACTCAATGGCAACAGCAGGTTTTAAATTCTGACTAGTTCCAGCAAACAGCCCCCAGTGCGGTGCTTCTCAAACTCGGCCTTTCCCACCTTCTCGTTCTGTGTAAGAGAATACAGTGATTTGGGAGCCGGCTGGGCTGCTGCATTAACATTTTATAACTCACTGAGGCATTTTCCAGGAACCTGTAAAACTCACATGGTAAACCCAAAGGCGAAGAAGTGAAAACATTTAATACTCCTGTGACCTAAGAGAAGGAGCCCTCGTGATGCAGTGGTTAAAACGCTCAGCTGCTAACTGAAAGGACAGCGGTTTGAACCCACCAGCCGGTCCTCAGGAGAAAGACGTGGCCGTCTGCTTCTGTAAAGATGACAGCCTTGGAAACCCTATGGGGCGGTTCTACTCTGTCCTATAGGGTCACTATGAGTCCGAATCGACTCAACAGCAGTGAGTTTGGTTTGGGTTTGGTTGTATGAGAGTGTGGAGTTGAACGGCAGACAGAAACCAAACGACTAACTCTGGGACTGAGTCAACATTTGGACCTGGAGGTTCAAGCTCCCAAAGACCACGTTACATTGACTTGATGGTAACTGACAACAGCAACAAAGACCACATCATCTCTGCTGAACTCTAGTAGCGGTACAGCTCCCCACCCCGAGACAGCCCCC
>NW_004444113.1:684271-697590 GCF_000243295.1 Trichechus manatus latirostris
ATGGACTGCCAGAAGAACGAACAAATCTGTCTTGGAAGAAGTACAGCCAGAATGCTCCTTAGAAGCAAGAATAGCGAGACTTCATCTCACATACTTTGGACATGTTATCAGGAGGGACCAGTCCCTGGAAAAGGACATCATGCTTGGTAAAGTACAGGGTCAGCAAAAAAGTGGAAGGCCCTCAATAAGATGGATTGACACAGTGGCTGCAACAATGGGCTCAGGCATAGCAATGATCATGAGGATGGCGCAGGACCGGGCAGTGTTTCGTTGTGTTGTACTCAGTAGGGTTGCTATGAGTCCGAACCAACTTGACGGCACCTAACACCACCACCACCATCGGCCAAATTCTGGTCTAAGCACCTGTTATGGGTTGAATTGTGTCTACCGAGAAAGGTATGTTGATTGGGGACCGTGGTCTCAGGAGACATCCAGCTTAACTGGCAAAACATAGTCTGTTCTGCCTCCTGCCACGGGGGTTCATCCAATTCCCTGGGTCTGGGGACCGGCTTCATTAGCACAACATGGGTCGTGTTCAGGTTCAGGAATCAGCTGTGTGCCAACAAGTGGCAATGGCAGCATGCCCCCGCCCTCCATCACTTGATGAGTCATGGATGAAAACTGACTCCCACCCACCATGAGCGTGGAGCTGTGTGGGAGAGACGCACTGCAGGCATTGTTGGCAGGGCGGGCGTCTTCAGGACCAGAGACTCTCAGCCACCCAGCTCTGGACCCAGAACCTTCTCAACTCTGAATCATTCTGAAAGAATGAAGGCACTCACCCTCTGACAGCTGGCCAGGGCCTCTGGCACACTCACCCCCAGTGCCCCCCAGGAACCCAGGTGGGTCTGAGGCTGAACTCAGAACCACTAGCAGGACAAACGACCTTCCACTGCACCAGCCACCTTTCAGGGTTGGCACAAGAGGGCAGAGGGAGTGTTGCTGCTCAGGCAGCCTGCGAGGAGGGAGGCTTATTACCCACCTCATTTACTGGACAAACAATCTGTGTTCTGAGGGGCTGCTCTGGGCTTGGCTGCGTTTGAACCACCCAGTGTCATGGTGGATTGCCCCGCGGTGACGGCCCCGCCATCAGCCATGGTATAGATTGAATTGTGTCCCCCTAAAATACCTGTCAACTTGGCTAGGCCATGATTCCCAGTGTTGTGTGACTATCCACCATTTTGTTATCTGATGTGATTTTCCTGTGCGTTGTAAATCCTACCTCTACGATGTTAATGAGGCAGGATTAGAAGCAGTTATATTAATGAGGCAGGACTCAATCTACAAGATTAGGTTGTGTCTTGAGTCAATCTCTTTTCAGATATAAAAGAGAGAAGCGAGCAGAGAGATGGAGGACCTCATACCACCAAGAAACAAGAGCCAGGAGAATAGTGTGCCCTTTGGACCTGGGGTCCCTGCACTGAGAAGCTCCTCCACCAGGAAAGAATAATGACAAGGACCTTCCCCCAGAGCCGACAGAGAGAAATAGCCTTCCCGTGGAGCTGGCACCCTAAATCTGGACTTCTAGCCTCCTAGAGTGTGAGAGAATAAATTTCTCTTTGCTAAAGCCATCCACTTGTGGTATTTCTGTTATAGCAGCACTAAATAACCAAGACAAGCCACTTCAATGAGCTCAGCAGTCAGGAGTCGGCCCGAGGTTCCCTGCTTCTCCCAGCCGAGAAGGGAATGGGCTGGGCAGCCCTTCTGGATGGGAAACTGGAAGGACCATGAAAGCTCAAGACCTGTTAACTTGGGAGAGTCTTGGAGCTGAGGGACATTGTACAAGGCTGTTCGATTAGCAAGAGTCCCTGGATGATGCAAATGGCTAAGCACTTCACTACTAGCCAAAGGGCTGGTGGTTCGAACCCACTCAGAGGCATCTTGGATGACAGGCCTGGCACTCTGCTTCCGAAAGATCACAGCCTTGATAAACCTATGGAGCAGTTCTACCCTGTCACAGGCTCACCATGTGTCAGAATCGACTCAAAGGCACCTAACAACATTTCTATCACGACCCTGCCTTGTCCATAGCCTAACACAAAGTAAGAGTCACGTCGCTGCTCAGCCCCCCACTTCCTGCTGTGCAGCCCCTTCGCCTAGCTCCTCACTAGGGCCACAGGTTTTCAACCTGGAGTCCGGAAAGGACAGGAAGTGGCCCTTGCTAAGGACCGGAAGTGGCCCTGGCTAAGGACAGGAATTGGTCACACTCCCATGGACAAGTCTTTCCTTGGACTCTATGAGAACCGGACCCTAAAGCTTCCACCCTGCAAACGGCACCTGGCAGATACTCACTGACTGAGAAAGGCTGCCCATCAGTGATAAACCCTGAGTGGTCTGGCCCAGTGCTTCTCAACCAAGGGAGCTTGTGCCCCTGGGGCCATCTGGCAATGTCTGGAGACAGTTTTTGGAGGGACTGCTACTGGCATCTAGTGGGTAGAGGCCAGCGGTGCTGCTCAACACCCCACAATGTACAGGACGGCCCCTCAGGACAAATAATGACCCGGCCCAAAAGGTCAACAGAGCCAAGGTGGAGAAACTCAGGACATGTGCTTCCCTTTGCCAGGAACTCGGGGACTCAACCCCACTTCACAGCTTGGGAGTAGGGTGGGGGTGTGAGTTTGGTGACTGAGATGTAAGGGGACATCTACCAGGAAGCCTCAGCACTGAGCACTGGACTGAACACTCCACAGAGGTCTTTAACCTCAGTCCTCACAACAACCCTGTAAGGTGGCTTAGCCCCATTTCACAGGCTAGGAAACTGAGGCACATAAAGGTCCCGTCCCACTCAGAGGTGGAGTTGGATTTGAATCCAATCAGTCTGACCTCAGAGGAGGAGGGAATACAAGTTACACCTACATTCTCTGTGATTCTCACTGTGTACTGAAAAATAAAGAGGGAGTACAGGAGGGAAGGGAGGAGGGAGGGAAGGGGGGAAGGGGGAGAGAAGAAGGGAAGGAGGGAGGATGTGTGGACAGATAGATGAATATAAAATATTCACAAAAAAAAAATACTGCCAAAAGATCAAAATGTTAGCACAGGTATGTATAGTTGGAATTAGGGGTAACTTTTGTTCTTTTCTGAATATCTGCCTGTGTTTACCCATACTCGCCAATGAAAACACCTTCTATAATCAGGAAAGAAAAAATGAGCAAAAAAAAATACCTGACAAGCATACGTGTCAAGACTTAGAGTGGCAATAAGAAGCTGGCTGAGGACAGGGGGCCAGCCCTCTCCGCTGGCAGACGGGGAGGGGCCCCTGGGTCGCTCAGGCCCATCAGAGCCCCCAGGACGGACAGTGGCTTTGTGCAGCTTCCCCGCGAGGCCACGCTCGGAGCCCAGGGGATGGGCTCCCGGGTGAAGACAGTGCCCCGAGTCAGCGGCAGCCTATCGGCTCCTCATCCATCTCCCAGCAGAAAGCCCCCAAGAGGGATGCCATGGAGATGCAAGGTCAAACTCCCCCGCTCGCCTGCAGCTTGCTTCCATGCTCCAGGGGCCTGAAGACAAGTTCCAGAAAAATCACTTTCCCGGTCATTAAGATTCTCTTTCAACAATTTTATTAACTGGTAGGAGTGAGAGGAAACCAGGCTCTTTTATCCAGAGTCGAATGTGAAAGTCCGCTGAAGGAAGAGAACTCTGGAGTGTACTGAAGTTTGCTTCTCCAGTTCTTCCCCATAGATTTGCATTTGCATTATTTTCAAGTCTCAGTTTACAGTCTCTTTCCTCATAAAAGTCTAGATTGTGCTGTTGTTGTTGTGTGCCATCAAGTCGAGTCTGACTCAGAGTGACCCCGTGTGACAGAGGACTGCCCCATAGGGTTTTCTTGGCTGTAATCTTTATGGGAGCAGATCGCCAGGCCTTTCTCCTGCAGAGCCACTGGGTGGGTTCGAACCGCTGACCTTTCATTTAGCAGCCAAGCGCTTAACCACTGCGCCACCAGGGCTCCTCCTAGACTGTGCAGAGGGACCCAGTATCAATTACCCACTTCTATTATTATTATTGTTATTAACTAACAGAGGCAGTTTGTTCTACCCCCAACCCACTCCCCTGCCCGTCGCCATTATTTGCAGGTCATAATGAAGGCATCCTCTCTACTCCACCTTGCGTTAAATGATTAAATGGCTTCATTACGATAAAAACATTCTTGCAGATATCCTAAAGTTTGAGGAAGAATCTCCAAAGTTGAAGATATCACACCAAAAAATGCAAAGAGACAAACTATCCAAACGTTATCCTTGGGTAAGGCAAGGACTCAAAAAGCAGAGGCTTATTCCACTCAGACGGTTACGACCGGGGAAAACAGAAACGGAAAACCACAGATGTGGGCGAAGCTGTGGAGAAACTGGAACCTTCATCCATTGCCAGTGGGACTGGAGAAAGGCACAGCTGCTGCGGAAGACAGTTTGGCACTCCTCAAAAAGTTAAACATAGAATTACCATGTTGTTGTTCTTGCTGCGTGCCGTCGAGTCAATTCCCACTCACAGCTACCCTATAAGACGGAGTAGAACTGCCCCATAGGGTTTCCAAGGAGCGGCTGGTGGGTTCGAACTGCCGACCTTTTGGTTAGCAGCCTGAGCTCTTAACCACTTTGCCACAAGGGCTCCAGAATTACCGTATGATCCAGCAATTCCAATTCTAGGTATAGACCCAAAAGAAGTGCAAGCAGGAACACAAGCAAATATTTGTACATCAGTGTTCACTGCAGCACTGTTCGAAACAGCCAAAAGGTGGAAACAGCCTAAATGTCCATGGCCAGGTGACGGATAAACAAAAGGTGGTATATACGCACAATGGAATATTACTCAGCCAGAAAGAGAAATGAAGTTATGATACAGGAACCGTGAAAACAAGCTGAGTGAAATAAGTCAGTCACAAAAGGACAAACACTGTATGATCCCACTTACGTGAAATATCTAGAATAGGAAGTATCTAGGGACCAAAGCTTAAAAGCGGTAACCACGGGCTGTCGGGAGGGAGGCGGGAAGAGAGAGTCATTGCTTAGAGGACACTGAGCTTCTGCTAAGGGTGATGAAAAAATCTGGAAACAGATAATGCTAACGGCTGAACAACACAATAAACATAATTAATGCACTCAACTGTACATGCAAAAACTATTGAAATGGCAAATGTTTAGTTACATATATATTTACCACAATTTGAAAAGAAAAGAAAAAACGAGCTTTAGGCTCCATCAGCAGGCCGAGACCCATCCTTTAAAGAAATAATAATAAATCCCTAATTGTCTTCCCAAGAGCCACCCTGGGCACCTTCCTCCTCACCCACAGACACTCACTGCTCAAGTTGCGTTCTCAGACCACAAGGGACAGAGGGAACACAGCCTCCCAGCCTGAACTGCAAACCGGTCATGAGCATCCGTTCTTCCTGGCCTGTGACTGGGGTCAGGTGGCCATGCAAGCAAGCTCCAGTCAATGGAAGAGGAGGAGAGTCTGCCGGGCAGTTCTGAGAAAGGTTTGCTTTGCAGATGCAGAGAGACACACTGGATGAAATGCCTGTCATTTTCAGCCAGATGTTGTGTTTCCTCGCAATGCAGCAGCTCCAGCTGCCATTTTGCCATCCTGAAGAAACAAGCCCAAGGATCTGGCAAACACCCGGAGGACAGTGGAGCAGAGAAATGGAAAGAGGCTGTGATTCTCATGCATCACTGAACTCTGTACTAACCCTGGACTACCAGTGGTGGTCGTCCAGTCAGTTCCAATTCACGGTGGTCCCACGTGCGTCAGAGTAGAACTGTGCTCTATGGGGTTTTCAGTGACTGATTTTTCAGAAGTAGATCACTGGACCTTTCTTCTGAGGCACGTTTCTCAAACCTCCAACCTTCTGGTTAGCAATCAAGCACATTAACCGTCTGCAACATCAGGGACTCCCCGTGTGTAAGATACTCAACCCCACATCGTGCAGAGTACTTTTAGTTGGGTCTTTTGTTTCTAGCGGTCAAGTCCATCCAAACTGATAAAACCCTACACCGAGGCTCGTTACTAAAAGTCTGGGGTTTTGCAAACACCCTTAAAGCCAAAAGAGGAAGTGTCAGGCCATCTGGACTGCATCTCCAACAAGGCAGAGAGAGGACAGCTGGCCAGAACCTTCGTGACAACTTTCTGTCAATTACCAATCTGTTTCCCAACTCTCCCTCCTCCACACCCTGATGTCACATTCTCTAGCAGAAAGTTAAGCGGTGGATACTGTCTAAGACATACTCAAGATGTAGAAAATAAACGCTTTGTGGCCACCCCAGAGGAGCAACAAAATCCAAAGATCTAAATCATTTATCTTTTTGCTTTAGCAATTCATTGACGAAAACCCATTGCCATCAAGTCGATTCTGACTCATGACGACCCCGTGTGACAGAGAAGAACTGCTCCATTGGGTTTTCTTGGCTGTAATCTTTAAGAAGCGGATCGCCAGGCCTTTCTTCAGCCATGCCAGTCAGTGGATTCAAACCACCAACCTTTAGATTAGTAGCTGAGTGCAAACCATTTGCCCTACCCAGAACTAACAGAGGTAGATTCATAAACTACCAACTGCTAAATCAAAAACCCACTGCCATCGAGTGGATTCCGACTCCCAGCGACCCTATAGGACAGAGCAGAACTGCCCCGTAGGGTTTGCAAAGCTGTAATCTTTAGGGAAGCAGACTGCCACATCTTCTCCTGGAGCAGCTGGTGGGTTTGAACCGCTGACAGTCTGGTTAGCAGCCGAGCGCTTAACCAGTACGTCACCAGAGCTCCTCCCAACTACTAAGTCACCCTTGAACTTAGACTTCAAATAAATTGATGAATCTATAAGACTTGGGAGAAGAAAAGCTTCCAAAGCAATTTCTTCAAGAAATGGAGGTTGCTGGAGGTCACAAATATAGGTAACAGAGTCAGTACAAAAACCATCTTGTTAAAGATAGGAATTTCATATAGCCCTCTCATCCTCAGAAAACAGACATATAACAAATGCCAACACACCTGACCAGACAGAAAATCTCTGTGCTCTGTGCCCGTAAGTGTACTCTTCAAGAACTAGCTTCCTGAGACTACGTAAGCGTTAGAAAAAATTACTTCAATGTGGGTGTGGGGCCGGGGAGTGTATGAAAATGTTAAGTGATAAAAATCCTTCTATCACATCGCAAAGGAGCCCTGGTGGCTCAATCGTGAAACACCCAACTGTTAATCAAAAGGCTGGTGGTGCAAACCTACCCAGCGGCTCCTTGGGAGAAAGACCTGGCGATCTGCTTCTGTAAACATTATAGCCAAGAAAACCCTATGGGGCAGTTCCACTCTGTCAGTTCTACTCTGTCACATGGGGTCGCTAAGAGTCTGAATCAATCCGACAGCACACAGCGACAACAACATCACATGATATTCATACTAATTCCAAATAAAAATGCATTTGTGCTCAAAAGAAAGACAAGAAGTGAATCTGGACCAATAAAGATCCTTAAAGTTTGTGTTCACTCTTTTTTTCTTTTTTTTTAATGAATCCTTTAAGTTGATAATATATGTTCATTCTCAGCTCCCTCCAGCACTTGGAAACCATAAATTCACCAAAGCCACTCAGTGACCTTCTACCTTCATTAAGGTCAACCCTGCAAATATTTGAGGGCCAACTCTGCCAGGTTCTACAGAGAATTCAACTGTTTCAGATACAGCTGCAATGGCCTTGAATTCTCTCTGGAACTGAAATGAGGGAGAGCAGGAAAGACGAAGAACATACGGCCTACTTAGTAGGAGAAACGGGTATGAGAAGGGTAAGTACACACACATAAGGCAAACAAACAGATCAGTGATTAAAAAGAGATAAGAAGTGACCGAAGGCTTTAAAAGAAGAAGAGATCTTATTACCCTTAAGCATTTCAGGAACGTTTTTAGCGCCTCTGTTCTACCTTCTAGTTTGTTGTGTAGCGCCTGGGATCTTAAAAGCTTACGAGCGGCCATCCAAGGCACAATAACTGGTTTCTATTCATCTGAAGCAACAAAGGAAGAAGGAGAGTCAGGAATCGGAGGAGGATATGGAATGTGTGGCTAACTGCCTCCATGAACAACTGCCTCCTTTGCCATGAGACCAGAAGAACTGGATGGTGCCCAACTACCATTACTGAACATTTTGATCAAAGATTCCACAGAGGAATCCTGATCAAAAGGGGTAAAATGCAGAGCAGAATTCCAAATTCTCATGGACTCCAGACTTTCTGGAGCCATGAAGGCTGGATGAGCCTCTTAAACTACTGCCCTGAGGTAATCTTTAAAGCTTAAGCCAAAAATATCCCCTGAAGTCTTCTTAAATTCAAACAACAGTTTAGCTTAACTAGCAAAAACTGTCTGCCTTGAGCACTATACAGTTTTAAGGACTATCTATATTGTATCAAACTGACAAAAGCAACTCGGAAGATTAGATAGGTAGATTAGATAGGAAGATTAGATAGGAAGATTAGATAGGAAGATTAGATAGGAACCTTAGCAGGCAGTGAGTTTATGTTAATGAGGGAGGAACAACTCAGAAAAGGAGGATGAGAATGGTTGCACAACTCCAAGATGTGATCAATGTCACTAAATGGTACACGGAGAAACCGCTGAATTGGTGTATGTTTTGCTGTGTGTATTCTCAACAACAACAACAAAATAAATAAAATTTAAAGAAAAAAAAGAATTTTGGGAAAGGCTTCATGAGAGAGGTAGCAATGGAAATGGACCCTCAAGGATGGGTGGAAGGAAGTCAACAGACAGAAGAGAGGGGACTGGCATTTTCAGAGAGAGAGAATAGCTTGAGCAAAGGCACAGAAAGAGAAAAGTTCAAGAATTTTGGGAAGGGTGCTTAGTATCAAGTTGAGCGGGAATGCAGGGCACATATACCCAAATTGCGGGTTTAAAAAAGAGTTGGCAAGACATGGTGGGTGTCGAAGCCAGGCCAAGGCACCTGCCTTGGTTTGCCAGGCAACAGAGAGTGAGGTAGGAGCCTGGTGTGGCGGTGACTGCTTGGTGCCGCGCTTTGGGAAAAGGAGTCGAGGGGCAATGTGGTCGGGAGTTGGAGAAGGGGAACCGGCCCAGAGGCCCCACACTAACGCAGCCAGAGGTACTGAGGATATACTCAGAGCCGACGGCAGGCTGGCCCCGCAGAGGTGCTCCACGGGTACGTGAGGAGCTGAAGCAGGCTCCCGGTGGGCAGGGATGGGGTCCAATTTCTCGGCAGTCTCAACAGGCTTCTAACCTACATCAGACGCTAAAGAAGGATGCAATGTGTCCTGAAACACTCCTTTTGCCTTCTTCTTATACGAGTGATTCAGTCCAAGAAGCAGAGAGATGAAGCGCCAAGAATTAAGAAAAAAACCTTCCTTCTTCTCGCTCCCAAAGAAGAACATTCTTTCCCCCTGAGCAATTGTGGGGCAAGTACAGAAGCTCCACAAACACTGCAGAAAAGGTCGCAGCAGGAAAGGACTAGTGGTCCATAAAAGGGCACCTTACCTAGCCGACGGGCTCCCAGGGCGGCACAAACGGTGAAGTGCCCCGCTGCTAAATCAACCAGGGGCGCGCTGGAAGAAAGGCCTGGAGACCCCCTTCCAAAAGGTTACAGTCATGGAAAACCCTACAGAGCACAGCTCTGCTCTGACACACACGGGGTCGCCATGAGTCAGCATCAGCTCGACAGCAACTGGTTTGGTTTTTGGTTTTATCTGCTTGATATTAAAAAAAAAAAAACTAACATGCTTTCCACCTCTCCACTCCTGCAAGGGAGACACCGCCGCAGAATGCACCTAGAAATGAACAAAAATGCACATGCCCACAGAACCAGCATGAACTGGAATCAGAGAAAAGCGCTGTACGTCGAAGGGTCTCTGAGCGTGTAAGATGTCTTTGTTCTCCGGGTCGACACCGAGGCACTTCGAGAGGAAAGGAACGTGATGTCTCCGACATACTCTCAAATGTTTCAGAAAACAAATGGGCATCCACGTGTGTGTGTGCGTGTGTGTGTGTGTGTGTGAGTGTAAACAGGCGTGGGTGTCACTGCATACGGGTAGACAGCTACTGAAGAGCCCTGGTGGCACAGTGGTTAACAGCTCGGCTGCTCACTGAAAGGTTAGCGGTTTGAACCAACCCAGCAGCTCCGTAGGAGAAAGACCCGGTAATCTGCTCCCATGAAGATTACAGCCTAGAAAACCCTATGGCGCAGTTCTGCTCTGTCCTATAGGGTCACTATGTCAGAAACTGCCTTGATGGCACCTAACATCTTATACCTATATACAGGGAGAGAGAATGACAAAGGAAAAGGGGTAAAATACAAACAACTGGTGAATTGGGGAGAATATACAAACGTTTCTTATACTATTCTTGCAACTCTCCTGTAAGGCTGAAAGAATATCAAAACAAATAGTTACAACAATGAGGAAGTTATTTATATACCGATACAGAAAGAACTCTTAAACACGCTGCTAAATGGGGGGCAAATCAAGATGCAGAATGAATTACATGGAATGTTTCGTAAGTGTAAAGAAGTGGCGAGGAAAAATAAAAAATGATACACGTACACTCACAGTTATGTGCGTATACTGTGAAGTCCTTGGCTGGTGGAAACAGCACGCTCAGCTGCTAACCGAAAGGTTGTAGATTCAAGTCCACGCAGAGGCGCTATACTAAACGAGGCAGAGGGGCATTCACTGCTAACTGCGTAGTAAGGATCAGCATGAATCCAGTCCCCAGCTGGAAAGGATCCAGTCCTCACCTTCCCACTTCCACCCTCATCACCAGCCACTGTAAGAAGGCAGGCAGCCTCTCATCCCAGCCACCGGGCTAGGTCAGGGCTACCGACCACAAGCTCAGGGGTCCCCGGCCCCCTAACTTCTCACCTGTCGGCCCCTTCTCTCTCTCATCCCAGCCACCAGGCTAGGTCAGGCTACCAACCACAAGCTCAGGGGTCCCCAGCCCCCTAACTCCTCACCTGCCGGCCCCTTCTCTCTCTCATCCCAGCCACCAGGCTAGGTCAGGGCTACCGACCACAAGCTCAGGGGTCCCCAGCCCCCTAACTTCTCACCTGCCAGCCCCTTCTCTCTCTCATCCCGGCCACTGGGCTAGATCAGAGCACACCAAAAAACACAGTCCTTCGGACTGCCAAATTTCCAGACACCAGGCCCTGCTGGCCCTCACTGCCTCCGTGGGTTTGAAAACTCCGTAAAACAGCTCACAGAATTCACGGAGAGTATCCATATAGTCACCGATTCATCATAACCAGAAAGGATGCAAGAGACACCCACTGTGAGGTTCAGGAGAGGTCCCCGTGCAGCGCTTCCCTGCCCCCAGAGGGCATGCTGACCCTCCCAAGAGCAGATGTTCCTTCTCTCCACCCCGACGCTCCACGAGCACACACCTTCCAAAGCCTTTACTAGCCTCACCACATGGCCATGATCAATTACCTCCTGAGGCTTCGTCAGGATCGGGCCCTCAGGTAAGCCTCTGTCCTCGGGGCTGTTCCCGGCGTCACCACGTGGCCGTGATAGATTTCATCAAGCCTCATGAGACTTAGTCAATATCAGGCCCTGAATGATCTGCCTCTCAGGAACCAGAACAAGGGCCAAAACGCTTTCAACCTTCACAGGCGCCTCCAAAGAAAGGCTTGGTGATCTACCTCCAAAATATCACAGACACTGAAAACGCCAGGAAGCACAGTTCTACTCGGACACACGAGTCGGAGTCGCCTCTGCGGCCACAGATAGGGTAGGTTAGCACATACGATATCTGTAACAATACAGAAGAAACTGGTAGCGTTCGTTGCCTCTAAGAGGGGAACAGGGTAGTGGGGGGAAAGGCCCCCAACCAAGGCAGGTACCTCAGCCTGGCACTGAGTCCCACCATGTCTTGCCAACTCTTTTTTAATCTGACTCGTGAATACGTACCCTGCATTCCAGCCCACTGATACTAAGCACTCTTCCCAGAATCCCTGAAGTCTTCTGTTCCTTTGCCTTTGCTTAAGCTATTCCTACTCTCTGAAAATGCCAGTCCCCTAATTTTTGTTGAATTCCTTCCACCGGTCCTGAAGGATCCATTTCCAATGCCACCCATTATGATGCCTCATTATAAACTCTTTTATATATTTTGAATCTTGAGCCATGCGAACAAATCGCCTATTCTAAATTATAAACAAACAAAATAAAATTTCCTTGAAAAAAATATGTTAAGGAAAAATAATACTGCAAGCAGATGGTTTGGGGTAACTCAGTCCAGAGAAACACAGGAAACAGAATTAAAGCCACCTGGCGTGGTGCTGCCCATATGTGACCCAGAGGCCAAGGTGCTTGGAGAGCTGCTTGCTTAGAAAGGGCTCGTTCCAGGCAACTAGAGCTGGGGGCTGTGAAAAGTTGGTTCTCTCAAGTTTCAGCCTAAATTGGATGGAAATTTCTCTTAAAATAAATTATGTTATTTACTTCCAACAGACAATTCCCCATAGCCCTGCTGCCCAGGCCGATGCTGCTCATTCTGAGGATTAATTATCTCACACACTGGTCTGTGTGTCCTTCACGGGACTGGAAGGTCTGACCTGCCACAACCTGCTAACCCCTGGAGGAAGAGCTCCAGGCAGTGGTACACACAGGTTCATCCGCAGCCCCTACCCCAACAGAAACAGCAGCTGACCACCGTCAGTGCAGCCAGCCTCCCCTTGGAGACAATGATCAACAAGCCACTCAGAAATTACGTCACTAGAATAAAGACACGCTTGGATCTACGCAATATTTTTAAGTGTCTCTAAGATGATCAGAAGGAGCCCTGGTGGTGCAGTGGTTAAGCGCTCAGCTGCTAACAGAGAGGTTGTGTCAGTCTGCTTCCATAAAGATTATAGCCTTGGAAACCCTGTGGGGCAGTTCTACGTTGTCCTATAGGGTCGCTCTGAGTTGGAATTGACTTCACAGCGACGAGTTTTGGTTTGATTGAGACGATCAAAAGATCCCTGGATGGTGCGAATGGTCTTGCTCAACTACTAACCAAAAGGTTGCTGGTTCAAACCCACCCGGAGGTGCCTCAAAAGGCCTGGTGATCTCCTTCCGTAAAGATTACAGCCAAGAAAACTCTATGGCACTGTTCTACTCTATAACACATGGGGTCGCCGTGAGTCAGAATCGACTCCACGGTAAGGGGTTGAGGTTTCTTTGGTTTTAAGATGGTCACATATGATTCCACTGCTGGGCAACTGAGAACGGGAGATGAGCCAGTCAAGACTCAGCCCCTGTTGGACTTCATGGGAAATGAGCACGTTGTCAGACAACAACAGTACCTAGGCTGGGTTCTCGGGAGAAGCAAAACCAGTGAATCGTGTGTGTGTGTGTGTGTGTGTG
>NW_004444113.1:698842-699834 GCF_000243295.1 Trichechus manatus latirostris
CCCCTAGCTGCAGGTATCAGGACTTCATTTCTCTTTATGGCTGAAAAATAGTCCAGTGTATGGATATACCACGTTTTGTGTATCCATTCATCTGTTGATGGACACTTGGGTCCCCCAGAATTTAATGGAGTCTATTTATTTAGTAAAGATAAATTGAACACCAACTGTGTGTCAAGCAGTGAGGAAGGCCCTGGCGAGACCCAGGTGAGAAGCACCCAGTCTAGCAGAGGGAGCAAAACATCAGCAATAAATAAATGTGAGGATATGCTCAGCCCATCCTCCCGGGGTGCCACTCCTGCTCAAAGAAGGCATTTACCCCTGTGGATGATGTACTTGAGTCAGACAGGCAGCAGAGAAGGAAAGGCTTCCAGCCCAGCTCTCCGCCTACAGACAGTATGTGACTGGGCCAGCTACGGAAGCTCTGAGGCTCAGTTTCTTCATCTATAAGATGGAAATAACATCACCTACCTTCAGAATTGTTCTAACAATTAAATCAACTAGGTGAAATTTAAAATGCCTAACACAGTGCCTGGAGTTCCTGGGCGGTGCAAACAGTTAACACACTTGGCTGCTGTCATGGATTGAATTATGTTCCCCAAAACATATATGTATCAATTCGGCTGGGCCATGATTCCCAGTATTGTGGGATTTTCCTATATGTTGTAAATCCTGCCTCTATGATGTTAATGAGGGAGGACGGGTGGCAGTTGTGTTAGTAAGGCAGGACTCAATCTATAAGACTGGATTGTGTCCTGAGACAATCTCTTGAGATATAAAACAGAGAAGTGAGCAGAGAGACGGGGGGACCTCACACCAACAAGAAAGCACTGCCAGGAGCAAAGCATGTCTTTTGGACCCAGGGTCCCTGCACAGAGAAGCTCCTAGTCTGGGGGAACATTGATAAGAAAGCCGACAGAGAGAGAAAGCCTTTCCCTGGAGCTGATGCCCTGCATTTGGACTTTTAGCCTACTTTACTGTGAAGAAATAAATTT
>NW_004444113.1:701845-703395 GCF_000243295.1 Trichechus manatus latirostris
ATTGAAAACACCATGGTTTGGGTCAGGAGCACCTTGGTCATCAAAGTGACATCTCTGCTTTTTAAAGGGGTCTTTTGTAGTGGATTTGCCCAATGCAAAACATCATTTGATTTCTTGACTACAGCTTCTATGGACACAGACTACTGATGTAAGAAGAATGGAATTGTTGACAACTTCTATCTTTTTCTCCATCAGAATTATTTTGAAGCTGGATGCCATCTAAGTTCTCTACTTGTTTCAGAGGTAGAAAAAAAAAAAAAGGGCACTGAGGATGGCCCCAAATTACAAGCCTGGTTATTGTTAATGGATCAGCCAGGTCTTCTGTCCCCAGCAAGACACTCCGTGTCTGCCCAGACAGGTGAACACGCAGGTATAGCAGGAAGCCTGCTCACCAGTCAGGACCAAACCCATGTGAACTGAGTCTTTAAAAGACAAAACAAACATCCCAGAAGACTTGCTAGCTGTGGTTCCCTGTGAGTATGACAGTCATGTCTCAATTACTGCATTCAGACAGGGAAGCAATTAAATCAACTCAACGGAGAAGTATAATATTTAGCTTTGAAATATGGGGCTTACCCAATCCTCACTATCCCTCTAGGGAGAAAACCTCTGCTCCTCAGTGTTCACACCTGAAGGGCCTGCCCGGCCCATCAAAAAGCACCCAGGTAGTTCTGGTTCCCAGAACAGGCCATGACTTTGGTTAGTGTGCACAAACCCTGTTGGATGAGCAGCTCCACGTGTCACCCTACAAGGATCGACGCAGACTCTGTACGAGAGAAACCAAGATCTGCTGAGCATGAAGCGTGTGTGAAGGGTGCTCCAACCTTCTGTGGAGTCTCCAGGGTCCCTGAGTAAGGGGACTCCTAGTTTAGCCTTGCCCATGTTATCTGTGTCTGTATTTGTCGTACATGCCTCCTCCCTGCTCCCCATCCCAGCCTGGGAGTTTCTTACGGCTGCCTTTCCATCTCAGTCGCCTTGCTGAGGACAGTGCCAGTGCAGAACAGCGACAAACCTATTGTAGAGGACATACAACTTTCAGGACACCACCCATTTGTCCGTTTGTCGTACTGTGGTGCCTGGCATGTGGCTATGATGCTGGAAGCTATGCCGCCGGTATTTCAAATACCAGCAGGGTCACCCATGGTGGACAGGTTTCAGTGGAGCTTCCAGACTAAGACAGACTAGAAAGAAAGGCCTGGCGATCCACTTCTGAAAATAAACCAATGAAAACCTTATGGACCATGACACCAGAACATTGTCTGATAAAGTGCTGGAAGATGGACATACCAACGACCATGAAGATGGCAGAGGATCGAGCAACATTCGTTGTATTATAAATAAAGTTGCCGTAAGTCAGAGTCGTCCCTACAGCAACTAACAACCACGACTCTGGGGGAGCACACAGAAAGGGCTTAGCTCCAGCCCACTTCACAGAAGAACTTACCTGGTACTGGATGTTTTCTCATCTATCAAATCTGAGGGGTGGACTCTGGTCCCTTGACTCCTCCAACATTCTAGGAATGACTCCATATGCTAATATTCTAGGAATT
>NW_004444113.1:704231-712555 GCF_000243295.1 Trichechus manatus latirostris
AAAAAAAAAATTACAGACCAATATCCCTCATGAACACAGACAACGTGAGGGACATAACCAATGTTACTGAACTGTACATATAAAAAATGTTCAACTGGCAAATCGTTTGTTATATGTATATTTTACCACAATAAATTTAAAAAAAAAAAAAAAGAGGTCTAATTTGATGTTCAGAAAGATACAGGGCATATCGAGAAGAGTGTGAATGTCACAGAGGATTAGATAATCCAATCCTTTGGGGTAACTTAAAATGCTCATTCTCCTTCTACTTTTCAAGGACAGGTTGACTTTGTCAAACAGTAGGTGTCTCTGATGGATACCAGTTCCCCACCTGGTCACTTCAGAACTTACCCTGAGAGCAATGCACCACACCTTGTACCAACTAAAAATGTCAGCTTAGGTAATGAAAGTAATGAGGGTGACTGGGATCCAGGGCGCTCATCTGTTAGTTTTGAGGAGACTCAACAATGGAAACTCGAAATCACATGGTTGAGAAACCTCAAGCAGGAATCATAACTCCTAGTTCTCAGCTCAAATCAGTAGAAGGAAGACCAGTCCTTCACATGAATATCTTTGGATACACAAGGACTGTAGCAGAAGAAATGTGCAGGAGCCCAGCTTGGTTCTTCTGTGTTCAGATCCTGAGTCACCCCTCTCTTCTTCAGATGTGAAAGTTGTACTCTTTAGCCTGCAGGTTTCTCAGAAGGAGACAGATGCTAATAACTGGTCCCCAGGCCAGAAAAGAAACTTGTACAGAAGCCTGACTCTTCTCCAGAGAAGCTAACAACTTGACTGCTGTGGTCTTCTGAGCACAACAGATATCCCTTCCTGGACAGAGCAAGACAAGAATAATCCCCCTTAAAGAAATCATTCATTGTGCTCACGCGGAACCTGTATGTACTAAGAGGCAGTCGTTCAAACAGAGCAAGGCGATACTGCGTGGTTTAAAATCAGAAGAGGTGTGTGTCAGGGTTGTATCCTTTCACCATACTTATTCAATCTGTATGCTGAGCAAACAATCTGAGAAGCTGGGCTATGCAAAGAAGAACACAGCATCGAGATTGGAGGAAGGCTCATTAACAACCCGTGATATGCAGATGACACAACCCTGCTTGCTGAAAAAAGTGAAGAGGACGTGAAGCACTTACTGATGAAGATCAAAGACCACAGCCTTCAGTATGGATTTCACCTCAACATAGAAAAAAACAAAAATCCTCAGAACTGGACCACTAAGTAACATCATGATAAACAGAGAAAAGATTAAAGTTGTCAAGGATTTCATTCTGCTTGGATCTATAATCAAAGTCCATGGAAGCAGCAGTCAAGAAATCAAAAGATGCATTGCACTGGGCAAATCTGCTGCAAAAGACCTCTTTAAGGTGTCAAAAAGCAAAGATGTCACTTTGAGGACTAAGGTGCGCCTGACCCAAGCCATGGTGCTTTCAATCTTTTCATATTCATGCAAAAGCTGGACAATGAATAAGGAAGAATTGATGCCTTTGAATTACAGTGTTGGGAAAGAATATTGAACATATCACGGACTGCCGGAAACACACACAAACCTGTTTTGGAAGAAGTACAGCCAGAATGCTCCTTAGAAGCAAGGATGGCGAGACTTCGTCGCAAGTACTTTGGAAACGGTTGATTTGTCCAAGGACCCACAGCTAGTGGGAGACAGAGCTACGATCCCAGCCCAGGCGCTGATGACTGGCCCCCTGTCCCTGTCCCACACCTCACCACCCCCCGTCCAGCTCTCTTCACAGCAGGTTCAGGCAGCTCCTCTGGCCACCACCCCATTCATTCATGCTTCTTTCCTTTCCTCTACAGCACTCTCTCTAAACTCTCCATCTCTCTTACACACACACACACACACACCCAGGCGCATGCACGTTGTCTTTTTAAAATTATATCACACTTTTCCACAGCCAGTTTCCATTGAGTCAACTCTTGACTCATGGAGACCCCGTGTGTGTCAGAGTAGATCTGTGCTCCACTGGGTTTTCAGCAGCTGATTCTTCAGAAGTAGATCACCAGGCGTTTCTTCCAATGTGCCTCTGGGTAGACTCAAACCTCCAGCCTCTCAGTTAGCAGCTGGGCATGTTAACCATTTGCACAACCCAGGGACTCCCCTCCATAACTATTTAACTAATACTTCTTGAGAACTAACCACATGCTAGGCCTTGTGCTAAGTACTGGGGGTACAATCACTGGTGAGCTGAAGTCGGCTTGAGTCCTCAACTTCGTGGAGCCTATAGTCCAGTGAGTAGGATCCTGGGAAAGTAGCTATTTTCACTGTGTTCCATGCAGGACCTTAAGAGAATAAGTACATTCCCTGGAAAGGCACAGAACAGAAACATTCTCAGAAAAGCGTGCTGTAATTGGGATCTCAACGAGGCAGAGAATAATAATGACTAAAAAAGATTAGCAGGGAAAGGAGGAAAACCCCACTTCATCAAAACAATGGCTCTGAGCGCAAATGGAGAGGGGAAGGGACAGACAGACAGGCACTGACAGAACTGATCAAGCGGCAGTGAGTCTAACATCAATCAATTTATCAGAAGGCATTTTACAGTGGCAACCTGGGGGTGAGGATGGAAAGTGGAAAAAACCCTAGACTGGGTTTCTCTTCCATCTTCCCTTGAGGTGGGGAGAGGAAAGATGGAGAAACAGAGACCTCCATTTTCCTCTCGACGTTCCTAAACTACCAACCACTTATGAAGACCCTGGGTGCCTGGTGGCTAAGCGACAGGTCGTCACCATGAGGCAGAAGCCACTCCGCAGCAACTGGTTTTGGAGGGCAGTGGTGGTTCAGTGGTAGAATTTTGCCTTCCATGAGGGAGACCCAGGTTCGATTCCCAGCCAACGCACCTCATGCAAAGCCACCACCTGTCTGTCAGTGGGGGCTTGTGTGTTGCTATGATGCTGAACAGGTTTCAACGGAGCTTCCAGACTAAGAGGAGCTAGGAAGAAGAAAGTCCTAGTGATCTACTTCCAAAATGCAGCCCAGGAAAACCCTATGGATCACAACGGTCTGATCCCGTTGTGTGTGGGGTTGCCAGGAGTCAGGAGCAACCCAAAGGCAGCTAACAAGAACAAACCACTGATTACCCAGGCTTGTTGGCCTGAGTCTCAGTTTCCCTGTCTGTAGGAGGAACAAGTTCCTCAAGCCACATCAGTGTTCCATACGTTGACGGGATCTAGGTCTCAAAATCCCTGCAAGGGCTGTGTTCGTTTCCCAGGGCCACTGTGACAAAGCACACACACTGGATGACTTAAAACAACAGAAATTATTATTGTCTCACAGTTCTGGAGGGTAGAAGTCCAAATTCAGGGAGTCAGCAGGGCCACACTCCCTCCAAAGGTTGTAAGATTCTTCCTTGGCCCTTCCAGCTTCTGGTGGCATCACTCCAATCTCTGCCTCCACCTTCAAGTGGCTGTCTTCCCTCTGTGCCTTCTCTATCTCTGTGTCTCTTCTCTTTTATAGGGACACCACTGGAAAAGGACTAGGACCCACCCTCCTCCAGTATGGCCTCATGCTAACTTAACCCTTTGGTGATCCAATTACTCTCTCCTTTGAATTTTTTGTTGATACCGTGATTTTTTTACTAATGGAAGACATGCTGATTAAAGGACTAATTTGGAATTTTTGTTATGAGTTATGGATTTTGATACCCATTATCTGAGATCACATATGTCCCAGCTGACCCTGGACACAGTAAATCCTATTGATATGAGTCAAGGATAAAATTGTTTTGTTGTTGTTGTTTTAATTTCCTGAAAATTTGCAAAACACAAGGTTAAACATGAAGGCACCTGGCAATGACCGCACATACATTTTATTCTCATCTCCTTCTTCTTAGCCTTTTTATTATTTTTCATGAAACTTTTCAAAACATGGTACAATGCATTCTTCCTCACGGCAAAAGCAGTACTTACAGCCCAAATAAAGAAAGCAAAGAGATTTTTTATCTGAGGAAGTTTACCACTACAATGCATTCTTCCTTGCTGCAAAAGCAGTACTGACAGGCCAAATAAATAAAACTAAAGGAATTAGAATCTCAGGAAAATTACCACTACTATGCATTCTTCATTAGAACAAAAGCAGTACTAACAGCTAAGAAGCAGAAACAGCTGCCCTGGAATACTGCAGACCTGCTCACAGTGGTGCATTCCACCTGCTGCATGTGGAAGCAATGATTGGGCCCTAAGATTGAATGCAGGGTAAGAATAACCTATAGGAGTGTGAGTCTCTTGAAAAGCACCACTGCAACGCCTTATTCCTTATTGGAAAGGCATTATTTACTGTTTAGAAGCTAGGAAAGCAGGGAGCCAGTAACACCTGGAAACAGTGAATGGCATCGAGGAGACAATGGCCACCATGACTGAATGAAGACAGGCAATAGCTTATTCTCACGATAAGTACATTCTCATAAGAACATAGTAACTGGGAAACATAGCGAGGAGGCTTATCTCGCAGAAATAAAGGCAAACCTGTCAAAAGTTTAGAAAATTCACACATCCAGAAGGCACCACCTAAGACAATGCTCAATCTACACAAAAATGAGGCTCCAACTCAGGGTTCTTGAGCTTCACTCATTTCAAAAGGCTCCCACCTTGAGGCTAAATGCGTTAAAATCAGGATACCTCCTTCCCAAAGAACTCCAGAGGCATAAAAAGTGATTGGGATACCATATGTCCCACAGATCACCAAAGAATTAACTGATAAACTAAAACCCCATTGCCGTCAAGTCGATTCCGACTCATAGGGACCCTATCGTACAGGGTAGAACTGTCCCATAAGGTTGCCAAGGCTGTAATCTTTACAGAAGCAAACTGTCTTTTAAACCACTGACCCTTCCGACAAGGTCTTCAAAAGCCCTATTTCCAGATAAGGTCGCCTTCACAGGTACGAGGGGAGGGGGTTCGTTTAGTATTTAAATCTATCGTTTTGAGCCACACAATTCAGCCTCTTACAGGGCTTTTTCACACAAAGCCACTAGGGCAGTTTCGGATTGTCTTTGCAGGAGGAGGGCAATGGGGGACACCAGTGGTATTTCCAGGAGACCCGTTGCAGGGCAGTTACCATGGGGGGGTTGCTAAATGCCAGTAACTCACTCGGCCCCCACTGTAAAAAACAAAAATGCCCCCTCTCATATACATGTCTAGTGGCACCTCCTCTGAGTTGAGACCTACCAGGAAGGGACGCGCCTCGAACTGAGTCAGCAGAGCAAGCCACTCTTCTTCCTTAAGGTTGATGTGTGAATCCAGCTGAAGCACATTTGTGCAGCAGGAAACGGAGGGGATTAACGAAGATTGTGGGGGTATAGAGCCCCAACACTTGCCATTCTTCCAACCTGCCACTAAGCCCTACCTGTTGAGATGGGAGGGTCACCCCAGGGAGACTTGCCCTTCCAGCTGGGGGTATCTTGTGCCACTTGGGTGTGTTGTAGCAGCGCTGGGGAGCCCTCTGCAAGAGACATGGAGGATGGCAGCAGACACTGCGGTGCAGAGGAGCAAATCCAGTGCCCCAGAAGTCTCGCAAAGCCCCCGGGTCCCCCCCAAGGCCACGTGAGTGCCAAGTCACCTGCCTGCACAGGCGTCCCCCCCACCCGCTCCCCGGCACCCAAGTGTTCCAGCGCCCGTCACCGTGCCTCCACCGCCACTGTCAACACAAACACCCACTCCCAGGCAGGAGCAAAAATAACCCAGCGTTTCATAGCAATGCCTCATCCCCTCCCCAGGCGAGCGGGCTGGGAACGGGCTCCTCTCCCGCTCTCTGGAGGCAGGGGGGGCAGGAGAACAGGTGCAGAGGACAGCGGCTTGAGTGGCAACAGCTCCCTGAGCTGTCAGAGGGGCCATCTCTAAAGGGTAAGAGGCAGAGGCTCTTCCCTGCAGCCAAGTGGCACTGCCCCTTCCTCTCCCCTGGCAGCCCCGCTACCTGGCACGACAGTGCTTCCTACCTGCAGGTTCTCGGGGCTTTCAAGGCCCAAAGAACTCCAGCCACCCAACTCCAGGTCCCTCTGCCCGCCCACAGGACCTGTGTTTATTTATTCAAAGCAGGCACACCAGTGCCCAGGCTGAGAAGACTTGAAAGCTCACCCCCACTGTTATGGACTGAAGTGTGTCCCCCAAAAATGTGGGTCAGCTCCGCTACTCCAGGATTCCCAGTATTGTGTGACTGTCTATCATTTTGTCATCCGATGTGATTTTCCTACGTGTTGTAAATCCTACCTGTATGATGTTAATGAGACAGGATTAGATGCAGTTATGTTAATGAGGCAAGACACAATCTACCGGATTAGGTTGAATCTTGAGTCAATCTCTTCTGAGATACAAAAGAGACAAGCAGAGAGGAGAGGGACCTCACGCCACCAAGAAAGAAGAGCCAGGAGAAGAGCATGTCCTTGGGACGCAGAGTCCCTGTGCAGAGAAGCTCCTAGACCAGGGAAAGATTGATGACAAGGATCCTTCCCCAGAGCCAAGGGATAGAGAAAGCCTTCCCCAGGAGCTTGCACCCTGAGTTTGGACTTGTAGCCTCCTCATCTATGAGACAATAAAATTCTGTTTGTTAAAGCCACCCACTTGTGGTGTTTCTATCATAACAGCACTAGATGACTAAGACACCCCTCCCGCATCATGCTCACAGGCCAGACCGCCGGTCTTCACGTGCCTTAGTCTCCAAAGCCAGTTGCTGTCAAGTCGATTCCAACTCACAGCAACCCCATGAGTGTCCAAGTAGATCTGTGCTCCATACCAAAAAACCAAACCCACTGCCATCAAGTCAACTTGGACTCACAGTGACCCTACAGGGACAGGGTACAACTGCCCCATAGGGTTTCCAAGGCTGTAATCTTTACAGAAACAGACTGCCACATCCTTCTCCCTTGGAGCAGATGGTGGGTTCAAACTGCTGACCTTTCAGTTAGCAGCCGAGTGCATTAACCACTGCACCACCAGGGTTCCTTCTGTGCTCCAAACGGCCCCCTAAGTTGAAATCAAACCACAAACTGAGTAGTTTAATGAGTACTGAAGGATTGGGACCCTCAAAACACATACATAGAAAGCCTCAATCAAAGGTTACTTTTTTTAAATTTTTAAAATTGATTTGAGAAACAGAGTAGCAGAGTGGTTATGGCACCGACTCTGTAACCAGACTGCCTGGGTTCAAATCCCTGCTCTGACACTTACTTACCAGCCACGTGACCTAGGCCAAATCACTCACTCAACACCTCAGTTTCCCTCATCTATAAAATGGGAGTGATAATAATCTGTTACAAAATATGTGAGGGCATTGGCGGTTCAGTGGTAGGACTCTCGCTTTCCATGTGGGAGACCCAGGCTCGATTCCTGACCAACGCACCTCATGCGCAGCCACCACCCGTCTGTCAGGGGAGGCTTGCATGTTGCTATGATGTTGAACGGGTTTCAGCAGAGTTTCCAGACGAAGACAGACTAGGAAGAAAGGCCTGGTGATCTACTTCTAAAAATCAGCCAATGAAAACCTTATGGATCACAAAGGTCTCATTACATTGTGCATGGGTCACTATGAGTCTGGGACCAATGAGACAGCAGCTAACAACAACAATGAAATACATATGCAAATACAGTAAAACATGCGAAAGCCAGAACCTGTGTAAGGCAGAAACCTGTCAGAGACGGAAAATTCAAATATTCTTTACTAATAGCAAGGAGACCTGGTGGTGCAGTGGTTCAATGTTCAAAGGTCAGCAGTTCAAAACCACACTGGTATTCAGAGAAAGATGTGGCAGTCCACATCTGTAAAGATTTACAGCCTTATAACTGGATATCCACCTGCAAAAAAACGAAACAAGACCCATACCTCACACCATGCACAAAAACTAACTTAAAATGGATCAAAGACCTAAATATAAACTCTAAAACAGTAAAGATCATGGAATTAAAAATAGGGACAATGCTAGGAGCCCTAATATATGGCAGAAACAGAATACGAAACATTACTAACAATGCGCAAATACCAGAAGAGAAACTAGATAACTGGGAGCTCCTAGAAATCAAACACTTATGCTCATCAAAAGGATTCACCCAAAGAGTCAAAACACAACCTACAGACTGGGAAAAAATTTTTGGCTATGACAAATCTCATCAGCATCTAGTCTCCAAAATCTACCAGATAACGGCAAAACCACAACAACAAAAAAGGTAAATAACCCATTTAAAAAATGGGCAAAGGATATGAACAGGCACTTCACCAAAGAAGACATTCAGGTGGCTAACGGACACGTGAGGAAATGCTCACAATCATTAGCCATTAGAGAAATGCAAATCAAAACTACAATGAGATA
>NW_004444113.1:713082-789001 GCF_000243295.1 Trichechus manatus latirostris
GGAAAATATTAGCCCAAGAGACAGAAAGGGCCACATAAACCAGAGACTCCATCAGCCTGAGACCAGAAGAACTAGATGGTGCCTGGCTACCACCAATGATCGCCCTGACAGGGAACACAACAGAGTCCCTGATGGAGCAGGAGAACTCAAAGTGGGGTGCAGAACTCAAACTCTAGTAAAAAGATCAGACTTAATGGTCTGACTGAGACTGGAGGGACCCTGGAAGACATGGCCCCCGGACTCTCCATTAGCTCTGAACTGAAACCATTCCCAAAGCCAATTTTTCAGACAAAGATTAGACTGGACTATGGGACATAAAATGATACTCGTGAAGAGGTTGCTTCTTAGCTCAAGTAGATACATGAGACTAAATGGGCAGCTCCTGTCTGGAGGTGAGATGAGAAGGCAGAGAGGGTCAGGAGCTGGTTGTACACGGGAAATCGTGTGGAAAGGAAGAGTGTGCTGTCACAGTATAGGGAGAGCAGCTAGGGTCACACAGCACTAGAGAAACTGACTTGAACAGTAAACCTTCACTTAAAGCACAATTTTAAAAAAGACTTACAGCCTTGGAATCCCTGTGGGGCCATTCTACTCTGTCCCATAGGGACACTATGAGCTGGAATCGACTTGACAGCAGTGGGTTAACAGTGACAGAGAAGTGGTAAGACTGCACTCTGTCAAAGGTGAAACTTGTGAGACCCAGGAAAACAAGGTGGGCTCGTTGAGTTCCGGCTCTCAGAGGCTTCACCGTGCATACAATATCACATACTGCCATGAAAATCAAATGAGGTAATACCTGTGAATACTGACCATGTTCATTATTCACAATAGCTGTGCTCTATAAAGACACCAGGAATAACGCATCAGCGAATACTGAACCTTCGGAACTAGCGCAAATACAGGGTCAGGTTCCTGCAAGCCTCTGGTCACACGTTCTCATCCACCAACCACGCCATTGCTGTGTTGTTAGCTGCCGTTAAGCTGGCCAGCGACTCATGGCAACCCACGCACAGTGGAAGGAGATGCCACCCAGTCCTGTGCTGTCCCCATGATCAACTGCAGATTGTACCATTGTGGTCCATAAGGTTTTCATTAGCTGATTTTTGGAAGTAGATCGCCAGACCTTTCTTCCTAGCCACCATAATCTCAAAGCTCTGCTGAAACCTGTTCAGCATCATAGCAACACAGAAGCCTCCACGGACAGATGGGTAGTAGCTGCGCATGAGGTGCGCTGGCCCAGAACTGAACCCGGGTCTCCTGCACAGAAGGCAAGAATTCTATCACTGAGCTACCTCTGCCCTCAATCAATGCCCGGCCTTGTTGTATGTGTGTTTCTGTTTAAAGACACCTTATTGAATATACACTGCTGATTCATTAACACTGAACTCATATCCAGCAGCACTATAACTTACTCCTGGATGAAACTTACCCTACACACGCACTTTCTCCGTGAGGCCCATCACAGCCTTCTTGGCTCAGGAACACCAGATAGCTCTTCAGTACTGTGCTAAATGGTGGCCATTTTAAACAGCAAAATCCACCCCCGCCAAAAAAAGCGCAAAAATGCAAAAAATGTGGCACTAAATAGACCCCAAAAAGGACACTGACTTACAGTGGAGAGCTGCAACAAGACAGCAGAGTGTCACCTTGTTTGACCTCAGCTAGGAAGCGTGTGTCAGGCACCTCAAGTTTTCGCCACTCTGGTCACATCCAGGAAGGACCACAAAACAACACAAGTGGTGCATATGGAGTTACAGATAAATGTTAGCAAGGAAGCAAATTCACAAATACGGAATCCGCCAACAATGAGGATCCACTGAATTTGTAAAGCACTGAACAGTTTGCACACAGCTGGAAACTGAAAGGTTGGTGGTTTGGACCCACCCAACCAGGCCATGGAAGAAAGGCCTGGCAATCTGCTTCCATAAAGATTACAGCCAAGAAAACTCTATGAAGCAGTTGTACTCCGTAACGCATGGGTTCGCCATGAGTCAGAATCTACTCGACAGCCACAGGTTTGGTTTTTGTTTTTTCTTTTATATGCCCAGCACAGAGCACAAGCTATAAAAGGGTTTGATCAATGATAACACAGAGCTATGTCACCAAGGGATGTTTCTCTCAGTTGTCTAGGTGACATTGCTAAAAATTCGGGGCCAGGACTCCCTAATCCTGGACTGATGATATGTAACCCCAAAATTCACCAAAGTTCCAGGAACAGAAGCGCAGAAAGGAAAAATTTAATACAAAGGAAATGTTCCAAAATCATTAAAATCCCAGGCTTATAGGTGCTAAGGAAGAGAAAAATATTTTTAAGAAAACTGAATTTGAGAATCCATTTGAAAAGTGAGTTGGTCAAAACCATAATGAGATGCCATTTCACTCCCACAAGGACAGTGCCTTAGTTACCTAGTGCTGCTATAACAGAAACACAAGTGGATGGCTTCAACAAACACAAATTTATTCTCTCACAGTCTAGGAGGCTAGTCTGAATTCAGGGTGCCAGCCCCGAGGGAAGGCTTTCTTTCTCTGCTGGCTCCTGGGGAAGGTCCTCATCATTAGTCTTCCCCTGTTCTAGGAGCTTCTCAGCTCAGGGACCCTGGATCCAAAGGACACACTCTGCTCCTGGCACTACTTTCTTGGTGGTATGAGGTCACCCTGTGTCTCTGCTCACTTTTCTCTTTTATATCTCAAAAGAGATTGACTTAAGATACAACCTAACCTTGTAGATTGAGCCCTGCTTCATTAACATAACTGCCTCTAATTCTGCCTCATTAACATCTCAGAGGTAGGATGTACAACACATAGGAAATCACATCAGATGACAAAACGGTGGACAATCACATAATACTGTGAATCATAGCCTAGCCAAGTTGACCCACATTTTGGGGGGACACAATTCAATCCATGACAGATGGCTAAGATAAAAAACAGAAAACAACAAATGTAGATGAGGATGTGGGGAAACTGGAACACTTACCCATTGCTGATGGGAATGAAAAATGGTATAGTCCTTGGGGAAAATGGTGTGTGGCGGTTCCTCAAAAAACTAAAAACACACCCAGCAATTCCTCTCCTAGGTATACACCCAAAAGATGTGAAAGCAAAGACTCAAACAGAGATTTGTACAACGTTTACTGCAGCACTATTCACAATAGCCAAGAGGTGGAAACAACCTAAGTGCCCATCAACAGAAGAATGGATAAACAAAATGTGGCACACACATACAATGGAATACTACTCAGCCAGGAGGAGAAACGAAGTCTTGATATATGCTACAGTGCGGATGGAGCTGGAAGGCAAGGTGCTGAGTGAAATAAGTCAATCACAAAAGGACAAATATTGTATGACCTCACTTATACAAAACGACAAGAAGAGACTGGTTACCAGGGAAGGGAGGGAGGGGGAAAAAGAGGGTTAATGAAAAGGGAAAAATCGCATTAAGGGTAGAGGTACACAGTCGATTACTGTAATTGCTGTCAATAAGCTGTGTGATAGATATTTACCACAACAACAAAAAAAGAATAGCTGCTGAGCCTGCTTATGTACAACTAAACACCTCAGGGGGTTTGGCTCCTTGGTTATGAGTTTTAGGGTCATGGTTTTATGAGACATCCCAGTTAATTGGCCTAATAACGTTTTTTAGTGCCTCTGTCGAACCTCCTAGCTCGATACGTAGCACCTGGGGTCTTAAAAGCTTGCAAGTGGCCATCCAAGGCACAGCTGATCTCTATTCTGTGAAACAACAGAGGAAGGGGAGTCAGGAATAGGAGGAGGAAATGGAATCTGTGCCCAACTGCCTCCATGAACAACTGCCTCCTTTGCCATGAGACCAGAACTGAATGGTGCCTGGCTACCATTTCTGAACATTTTGATCAAAGATTCCATAGAAGAATCCTGATCAAAAGGGAGAAAATGCAGAACAGACTTCCTGGAGCCATGGAGGCTGGCTGAACCCCTGAAACTACTGCCCTGAGATAATCTTTAAACCTTAAACCAAAAATACCCCCTGGAGTCTTCTTTAAAGCAAACAACAATTTAGCTTAACTAGTAAAAAGTGTCTGGCTAGAGCATTATGTTCTGTTAAGAACTATCTATTTGGGATCAAACTGACTACAGCAATTTGAAAGATTACATAGGAATCTTAACAAAAACAGCAAACCCATTGCCGTCAAGTTGATTCCGGCTCATAGAGACCCTATTAAGACAGAGTAAAACTGCCCCATTGGGTTTCCAAGGAGTAGCTGGTGGTTTTGAGCTGCCAACCTTTCAGTTAGCAGCCAGGCACTTAACCACTGCGTCACTAGGGCTCCTTAGATGAACTATTTTATGCCCTTTCTACAGATGAGAAAACTGAGGCCGGCAAGATTCAAGCCCAAGAAACTGAGCTTTATGCTCTTACCCACCAGGCTATGCTGCCTTAATTGATCTCTTAATTATCTCGCTATCTCACGTTCATTATTAAGCCATGTTCATTATCCATGCTCATTATTAAGCCGACTTCCTTCTTATAGTATCAATGTGACATCATCTTGCAAAGTACAAGCTCTTAATCGCCACGCAGCCAACCAGAAGGGCCACCCACAAGCTGCCTCACCCTTCTCAGGACAAGTTATTACATGTCACTCCTCCCGCATCACTTAGCAGTGGAATCATGCTGTCAAAATAAGCGCTTCAGAAACCAGGACACACCTTTACTGGGGGAGAGAAGTTTTGACTTTGTTTTAACGGAATCTCTAGTATAGGATCACGCCTGTCAGATAATTTTCTTTACAGTTCAACCAGACCTGCTTGCAAAAATTCAATGTTCCCGCATGCAACAGAAGGACGTTTCTGGGGGGATAAACTCCTTCATATTTCCAAATTCAACCCCATCCTCCTCCCACCCACCCCCAATTCTTTCTGCTTCATGATCTACGAGTGGAAATTGAGAACAGACTCACCCACTGTAGAATCAAAAACATTTGCCCCAAAAAACCACTCAAATCCAGACTAAGGAAAGCAAAAACGGTTTGCACTGAGAAGGCAATCATCCCACCAAACTGGTCTAACGAGAGACTTCAGCAAATTCTGAAGGTGAGCCACCAGTAATTCCTTGGGGCCAGGCAGCTGCCAAAAACGTTCAGTTACAAGCTAGAAAGAAAGCAAAGATCATTTTTATTTGACTTTGGATACAACCACAGTCCTCAAATCCTGCAAGAATTCTGGACCACAGAGCCAGGCTGCAGGTCCAGGGCGTAGTTCCTGCCAGTGTGGCCCACCTGCAAGAAACAGACCTCCCAGAGACAGAGCCGACTCTGTGAGAGTGGAAAGCCAGTGGGTGAAGTTGTCAGAGACGGAAAGCAAGATACAGCCACTCTCTTTCTTGCACCCAACTTACTGTTTATATCACATGCACATGCAGCTTCCAAGAAAGCACCCAAGACACCCATCAAGGTTCCAAGAGAAGCAGGCTGAAGAGCCTTGCCAGGTTAGCTACCTACAGCTGCTGTAACAGGAATACCACCAGTGGGTGGCCTTCATGAACAGAAATGGATTTTCTCACCGTTTAAGAGGCTACAAGTCCAAAGTCAGGACACAGGCTTCAGGGGAAGGCTCCTCTTCATCAGCTCTGGGGAAGAGGCTCGTCTCAGCTTCGAAAGCCTGATGTGTCTCTGTTCCTTGACAATCCTCACTTGTCTGTGTCTAATCTACTCTTCATATCACTCAGAAGTGATTAGGTTTAGGACACACCCTAGACTGATATGGACTCATTAACAAAAAACCCTATTCCCAAATGGGATGAAGTCCACAGGCACGAGAACAGGATTCCAGCACATGTTCAGTGGGGGGGTTTGGGGGACATAATACAATCCGTAATACTGGTTTGGTGACTCGTTGCCAAAGGGGTCCCTGTGTGGTGCTAATCGTTAACAAACTCCGCTACTAACTGGAAGGTTGGGGGTCCACCCAGAGGTGCCTCAGAAGAAAGGCCCGGCAATCTGCTTCTGAAAAACCAGCCACTGAAAGCCCTACGGAGCTCAGTTCGACTCTGACACACGTGGGGTCACCATGAGTCAGAATCAACTCCACGGCAACTGGTTTTGTTTTGTGTTTTTGCCAAAGGACAGACATAGCTTTCCGCAGATGTGACTACACTTTTACAGAAACCCGAGATTCCTGTGCTCGACAGAATAACCCTCCTGAAATAGATTCCCCCCTTTCCCTTCTTTGCTATCTAGACACTTCTCTAAAATCATGACCCACCATTCCCTAACCCAACACACACCCATTTGCCTGGAATGCCCCTTCTTTTGCCTGTCTAGAAAAATCTGATCCACCCTTCTAAGCCCAGCTGGAAAATCATTCCCTCTAGGTGAGGATGTGAGACTTGTCTCATATACTTTGGGCATGTTATCAGGAGGGACAGTCCCTGGAGAAGGACATCATGCTTGGTAAAGTAGAGGGTCAGCGAAAAAGAGGAAGACCCTCGACAAGGTGGATTGACACAGTGGCTGCAACAATGGGGTCAAACACAGCAAACATTGTCAGGATGGCGCAGGACCAGGCAACGTTTCGTTCTGTTGTAAATGGGGTAACTACGAGTCAGACCCGACTCGACGGCACCAAATAACAAGATGAAGCCTCCTGACCTCTAGGCTAAATTAGATTCCTTGGGTTCTCAGAATGTGGTCCCTGAATCAGCAGCATCAATATCGAAATTCTTACAGTCCATCCCAGACCTACTGAATCAGAAACACCAGGGCTGGGCCAGCAATCTGTGTTCTAACAAGCCCTTCAGGTGATTCTGATGCCCAGTCAGGCTTGGGGCCCATTGTTGTAACCCACAGTCAATACTTTACCTCTACCCACTAAGCTGAAGACTCCTTCCTTGCAAGCCAACAGAACTGGGCGAGGTGCCCTGTAAATGCATGTTTATTGAATTAACTTGATGAACCCTCTCGTAGAACAGGGAAGGGCAATTCCCGGGAAATCAGCACTTTACAGACTACCAATCCCCTGCCCCCACCATGCTCCAGCAAGAATGGCAGCAACACTCAGGAATCCTATAGAATGAAACAGAGTTGGTCAGAATTGCCATGGGGCACGCAATTTCTGTCACTAACAAAGACAGATTAACACAAGGCTCCCATTCATTGCCACTGTCCATGGTAAGACTCCTTGAATGGGTACGATCACACGAGGGAAATTTGGGGAACAACACTGGTTTGTGTCTCAGAAGGGGTCCTCTCACTCCATGAGGACAGGAAAGTTAACTGCCCCCCCGGGCTCCCCGAGGAAGGGGATTACCTAAGTGAGATTAACCCACAACACTTGGTATGCTGCCCTCTGGCCTCACCACAGCCACTCAGATACCAAACTCCAACCCTACAAACCCAAGATGCTATCAGTGCCCATGCAGTCAAGTCTACCTACAGGGAAAAAAGGAAAAAAAGGGCAGATACTAGAATAAACCTGGATGACTGGGGACCATGGTCTCAGAGGATATCTGGCTCAATTGGCATAACATAGCTCCTAAAGAAAACGTTCTACATTCCACTTTGGTGAGTAGCGTCTGGGGTCTTAAAAGCTTGTGAGTGGCCATCTAAGATACATCTGTTGGTCCCATCACGTTCGGAGCAAAAGAGAATGAAGAAAACCAAAGACACAGGAAACTATCAGTCCAAAGGACCAGCGGACTGCATGAACCAGCCTCCACCAGCCTGAGCCCAGAACTAGGCAGTGACCGGTTACCACAACCAACCGCTCTGACAGAAATCACAATAGAGGGTCCTCGACAGAGCAGGAGAAAAATGTAGAACAAAATCCAAATTCACAGAAAAAGGCCAGACTTACTGGTGTGACAGAGACTGGAGGAACCCCCCAAGACTGTAGCACCCAGACGCCCTGCTAACTCAGAACTGAAGCCACTCCCGAAGTCCACCTTTCAGCCAAAGATTAGACAGGCCTACAGAACAAACAATAACACAGGAGGAACGTGCTTCTTAGTTCAGTCAAGTATATGAGACCAAACGGGCAACTCCTGGTTGAAAGCAAAGACGAGAAGGCAGGAAAGGACGGGAAAATCGGACAAATGGACATGCGGAACCCGGGGTGGAAAGGGGGAGAGTGCTGACACATTGTGAGGATTGCAACCAACGTTGCAAAACAATTTTTGCATAAATTTTTGAATGAGAACTAATTTGCACTATAAGCTTTCACCTAAAGAACAATTTAAAAAAAAAAAAAAGAACTGGACGGGAATCAGGGTGGTGTAGCACAAAATTCGTAGATATCTGAAGTTATACGTACTGGGTTTAACACAAGATAAAAACCAAACCTACTGCCATTGAGTCAATTCCAACCCCTGGCAACCCTGTAGGACAGAGGAGAACTGCCCCATAGGGTTTCCAAGGAGCGGCTGGCGGATTCCAACTGCTGACCTTTTGGTTAGCAGCCGTAGCTCTTCACCACAGTGCCATGAGGATTCCGGACAATGGTTACATTCATGAAAAAAAAGAAAAAAAACAGAAGCAGAGGTATAAAAACCCTGTGGAAGGACACTGTTGTGGATTAAATTGTGCCCTCCTCTCCCCCGCAAAAAATATGTATTGGAATCGTACCCTATGGATGTGATCCTGTTTGGAAACAGGGTTCCTTTGTTCTGTTAATTAGATGGTGCCAGAGTCAGGTGGGTTCTAAATCTAATCACTTCCAAGTTATAAAAAGAGCAGAAGAGACCCACGCAAGCGTGCACCGTGCGAAGACAGATGGCAAGTGAGGACCGTCTCCAAGCCAAGGGAGTCAGGAATGCCCAGGGCCACCAACAAGGGAGTCAGCTCCTCCAGACCCTGATTTGGACTCTAGCCTCCAGAATTGGGAGAAAGTAAGTTTCTGTTCCTTAAAGCCACCCAGTATTTGTTACAGCAGCCCTAGGAGGCTAAGACAGACATCCTAGTCTCTTGAACACTAACCACAGATGTGTAAGGGCAACAGGCTCGTGGGTAAGCGCCGTTTTGTTTTGTTTTTTTCTTTTTTCCTTCCTTTCTTTTGAATTCTAAATTTGCATTCATGAAATTTCTCTAAGGAAAACAAAAACAAGCATCTGTGGTTTTAAAAACCAAAAGAAAAGCAATGTGACTATCCCAGGGTGCCCCAACTCATTGAGAACTCAGTGCTTCGGGGTTAGTGGAATTCCCGCAGAACGGCCTTCCCCATTTGTGTGATATGAATGACTGCGAAGTGCAAATCCAATTCCCTCTCCATGTTGATGAGAGCCATTCCCTTCAGACAGGTGCAAAGCAAGCCAAACACACTTGCCGGAGTCCAACCAGCGATTCAGCTCGCACATAAACACAAAGCAACGTCATGTATCATGAGCTGTGGGGTGCTGGTGAGAAGCCTGGCCTGGAAAACAGAAGCTGAGCTCAAGCCTTGCGTCTCCCACTGGTTCCCTTAACTGGACACGTTAGAAAAAAACTCCCCAGACCGCTGTGACCATTTCCGTAAGGTGGACAAACACCTGCTCCAAGGGGTGCTGATAAACCCTGAAGGAAACCCAGGTAGTAATAAATGGTCGATGTTTGCCTCCTTTCCTTCCATACAGGTACATGCCACACCTCAAGTGGCCTTATAATTATTCCTTCAACTTTTTTTTAGTTGTTTCATTGTGGTAAAAATATATATAACAAAACATTGGCCAATTCAACATTCTTTACATGTACAGTTCAGTGAACTGATGATGTTCATCGTGGGGTGTAACCATCACCAGTATCAGTTTACAAATTATTCCGCCTCTGCTAAGAGACACCCAGCGCCCCCGAAGCGGTGAGCCCCCTTCCCCTCCCTCCCGCTCACCCCAGCAACCACCAACGAACCTTGGTCTCTATGCCTCGGCCCACCTAGGTATCTCGTCTAAGTGGGATCAACAACATCTGTCCTTTCGGGTCTGGCTTATTTCACTCAGTGTGTTTTCAGTGGTCACCCATGTGGCAGCGTACACGAGGACGTCATCTCTTTTCATGGGTGAGTAGCATTCCATTGTGCGTACAGACCACATTTTGTTTAGCCATCATCTGTTATGGACACTTGTTTACATGCCCAAGGCTCAGGCGCCTCGTCAGAGGTGAGCTTTCGTGATCCTTCGAGAGGACTCCCCACCGGTCCTCTAGGAGCCGTGTGGTGCAATGGTTAAGTGCTCAACCGCTAACTGAAAGGTTGGCAGTTAGAACCCACCCACCAGCTCTGCGGGAGAAAGGCCTGGTGACCTGCTGCCGTAAAGATGACAGCCTAGGAAACCCTACGGGGCAGTTCTACTCTGTCACATGGGGTCACCAGGACAGTCACTCCACCGTACACACCACCACCAAGCAGGAAGGTCCCACAACATGCGAAAGGCCCATTTCTTTTCAGCCGAAGTTGGCCTTCGCAAATGAACAACAGCCGCTGCCACCGAGTCGACTGACTCACAGCGACCCTGTAGGACAGAGCAGAACCGCCCCATAGGGTTTCCAAGGCTGCAAATCTTTACGGAGGCAGACTGCCACATCTTTCTCCCGTGGAGCGGCTGCTGAGTTCGAACTGCCCACCTTTCAGTTAGCAGTCGAGCGCTTAACCACTGCGCCATCAGTGCTCCCTTTTGCACACAGTCGTTTCCAAATGCGTAACTGGAAGTCACACAGCAAGAGTTGGAAACAGTGATGACTAGGGAGTTTCCTTCGACTCCATCAATTTAAATAACAAATTACAATTTTATTTGCCCATTCTGGTTTAACTACAAATAGCTGACAAAAAGAACCCAGTATTCAATGCGACCAGTTTTCAAGCTACCACCACGAAATCTATCATTTAAGTTTAGTAATCGGTGCGATTCTCCGAGCAGCTGTCAAATGAATTCTAGTGCATCCTCCTTCACTCTCCGTACTACAACCTTCACGTTTTACATAACCTCGGCTGCCACCCGACACCGCGGTTTTCAAGCAACAGCAACTTTCTGCAAAACAAAATTTCTCTTTTCAACTTTTCACACCCTACGAAAGGTCCCTGCAAAGAGAAGTAAATCAAACAAAATATCTGTTATATTTCTTTTCTCTTTACAAATGGTATCAAAGACCAGAGGTACGACACCAAGATAAACAGGCTCTCTGAAACTTTAGTAGGTGCAATGTTCACTAAATGGGATTTAATGAGCTGAATATTTAAATACTTTTGCAGAAAAAAAGTCCCAAATGACTCATTTAAGAGAGGTCTAAAACACATGTGCCTTTATGTAAGCAGTAAAAAAACTTCTTCCCAACTGAAGACGAGGCGTATGAACCACCCCGTTAGGACTGCTATAAGGTAAGACGTCGAGGCGTTCAAAGTGAGGAAGGAAGGCTATTATTTCAGAACTGTAACACTGAATAACAGACAGACTCCTGGACAACTCTGGACACACAAGTACCTTCTAGGCTCTGGCGGGTTATTCACTAACTGTGCGACCAGGAGCACATCCGTTAATCTGGGAACCTCAGTTAGCTCATGAATAATTTGGAGATAATAATGCATACTCTGTCTGCCATGATTCCCACTACTCAGATGAAAAAGGGCTAAGACTCGGAATCAAATTCCACAGCCAGTAAATGCCAGAACCGAGACTCAAGAGTCCATTCTGTCTGATCCTGACCCCCAGTGCTCCTCCCATGCCAGACAGCACCAGCCCCGAGATACGCCCTCATTTGTGTGATGGTTTGGGTCCCCAGAGCTTAGCTGAAACAGGAAAATGAAAATCTGATGGAACACCAGAAGAAAGAATCAGGGTTTACTCCCTGCCAAGGCTGGTGAGCAAAAGAACAGAAACATACTGAGCCCACACAATGTTCAACGGTTTCACATTCATTTCATCGCGTGATGCTCCCTCTGCGTAGGTGATCAGAGGAAAAATTTACACAGCACTTAGAATGTACCTTGCACTATTCTAAGGTGTTATCATATATGAGTCAGTCACTGATCCCAACATCCCGGTGAGGCAGGTACTATTCACATTCCCACTTTCCAGATGAGGCAACTGAGGCACAGAGTGAAGTGACTTACCCAAAGTCACACAGGTAGCAGTGGTAGGGCCAAAATTCAAACCTAGGGAGGTTGCTGTCAGAGTCCATGCTATGAGGCCCTATACCAGGGACTCGTATGGTCCCCGTTTTCCACATGAAGAAAAAAACTGTGAGGGCAAGACATTAAATCCCTCACCCAGGGGAATACCACTTGCTTTGAACCTGGTCTACCTGGCATCCTCACCTAAGCGCCGACTTCGTGCTATGCTCTCAGGCCTGCTGGCAGAGGGCCACCCACGTAGCGCCACTGGGCACTTGGACAGACACGTGACCACGCAGGATCAGATCTGGGTCCTCTCAGCAGGGAACCTCATCAGCCAACTGAAGGAAGGACAAAAAGTAAGCGACCAGAGAGGATGAAAGTGCAAAGCACGCAGCATGACCAAAAGAGGTCAACGGCCTAATCACCTGCTTCTACTGACTGATGAACGCGTGCATGGTGGAAAGTTCTGGTCCAGGTTACCCACGACTATTCTGTCTGTGGAAAGGGGTTCCAGGAGCTGAGTTCATTTGGTAAATTACTAACCTTCTAAATCTTTTAAGTTGCTAAACAGCATCGTCATAAATAAAAAAGAAGTTGAAGTTGTCGATTCGTTTACTGTACTTAGATCAACGATCAACAACCATGGAAGCAGCAGTCAAGAAATCAAACAACATACTGCATTGGGCAAATCTACTGCAGAAGGCCTCTTTAAAGTTCCAGCTAAGATATCACTTTGATGATTAAGGTGCACTTGACCCAAGCCATGGTCTTTTCCATCACCTCATATACAAGCTGGAGAATGAAAAAGGAAGACAAAAGAAGAACTGATGCATCTGAATTGTGGTGTTGGCGAAGAACAGGAAATACATCGCAGACTGCCAGACGAACGAACAAATCAGTCTTAGAAGAAATACAACCAGAAAGCTCCTTATAAGCAAGGACAGTGAGACTTCAGCTCACTTACTCTAGACACTTTGTTATCAGGAAAGACCAGTCAGTAGAAAAGGACATCATGCTGCTTAACCAATGCACCACCATGCACTCTTGGTAAAGTGGAGGGCCAGCAAAAATCAGGGAAATGCTCAATGAGATGTAGAGACGTAACAGCCCAAACAATGGACTCAAGCATATCAACGATTATGAAGGTGGCTCAGGGTCGGGCAACATTTTGTTCTGTTAACGCACAAGGTCACTATGGGTCGGAGCTGACTGGATGGCATCCAACAACAACAGGCTTTTAAATCAATCTGAACAGAATAAAATAGAACCAATGCAGTGTGGTGGTGCAGTGGTTAAGAGCTCGCCTGCTAACCAAAAGGTCGGCAGTTCGAATCCACCAGCTGCTCCTTGGAAACCGTATGGAGCAGTTCTATTCTGTCCTACAGGGTCGCCGAGTGTCGGAATCGACTCAACGGCAACGGGATATTTTTTGTTTTTTTAATAGAAAAAGAATTGCTCAGCAAATCACTGGGAGCGGAAGTCCCACAAGGAAGGTCCCAAGACTCCTCGTTATTCTAAGACAATACGCTAATCTTCTCCCAACTCTCATGCAGGCCTACTGTGCCCACTTGAGGGAAAGCTTCCAAGGAGTTTGGAGTCTGATTCTGACGCCCACTGCTTCTCCCATGCTAGACGGCAGTGGCACCAAATTCCCCTTCATTTGTGGGATGGTTTTGGTCCATCTGAGACCACATGAACCACATTCGGGTCCATATAATCTGAGAATCTCAAAAGCTTATGGTCTTTGATTCTTGGATCTTATGTCAAGCTTCCAAAAGAATCAATTTAACACCCTCCTGCTCGAGTGCCACCATCCAGGCGACAGCTGGAGTAGAAACTGTGCACCAGTACAAAAAAAACCCAAGGTGTCATCAAGTAGACTCCAACTACCGGCAACCTCGTGTGTTACAGACAGAACTGCTCCATAGGTTTCCTTGGCTATAATCTTTATGAAAGCAGATCGCCAGGCCCTTCTTCCACCACGACACTGGCTGGACTCAGGCCAACAAACTTTTGGTTAGCAGCCAAGCATATTAACCGTTTGGGCCACCCAAGGACTCTGTGCACCAATACAGACCCTCCAAAAATGTCCACACCTTCCACCCTCTGGCAAGCCAGCAGCAGGGGTTTTCTAGCCTTGCTTTGCCTTAAACAAACTCGTCATCACATCCAATGAAATGTATTCATGCTGACAGATCAGGTATTTTCTAGGAAGCAAGGTTAGAACCCGTCTAGTAGCTCTGCAGGAGAAAAGACCCAGGGATCTGCTTCCCTAAGCATTACAGCCAAGAAGACCCTATGGGGCAGTTCAACAACCACCACAAGTTCTGATAGAAAAAGGAGTAGGAAAGCCCAGGGTATTAGAACCTTTGGGGAAGCTCAAACCAACCAATCCAGCTGTAGCTCTTAACCACTGTGCCACCTGTTGCAGTCGAGTCGATTCCAACTCATAGCAACCCTACAGGACAGAAGAAAACTGCCCCATCGGATTTCCAAGGAGCGACTGGCGGATTTGCCCAGCAACAATAAAAGACCACTTTTGCCTGCCTCTCAACTTTGCGGGAAGCCTGCCCATACTTTCAATAGGTAGTGGAAAGTTCTAAAAATAAAGGGTCTTAATGACTTCAGGCCACCACCCACCTGTCAGTTTGTAGTACTGTGGTGGCTTGCACGTTGCTACAATGCTGGAAGCTCTGCCACCAATATTTCAAATACCGGCAGGGTCACCCATGGTGCACAGGTTTCAGCAGAGCTTCCAGACTAAGACAGACTAGGAAGAAAAGCATGGTGATCTAGTTCCAAAAATCAGCCAATGAAAACCCTATGAATCACAAGAGAACATTGTCCAATATAGTGCTGGAAGATGAGCCCCTAGGTTGTCAAAGATCAGGAAGGCGGTGCAGGACATAAAGATTTATGTATAATGGGAGTGTTATACATAAGGTTGCCATGAAGGGAACAAACCACAGTGACTTCAGGCAGAGTCAATGTAAACTACAGACAATCTCTCATTTAAATTACGAACATTGAGTACCTGCTAAGATCAAGACAAAGGTGAACAAGACATTCGAAGAGCCTGCAATCTAACATGGATTTTCACCAATTCACGATTTTGCCTGAATCATTGAACTCAGAGCTGATTCTCCAACTTTAACTTCTGGGCAGGATGAGACACTCCCAGAGGGAAGGGAACTGGGCTAAACTCACCAATTTGTCAGCCACGTGGCCCTACTCTATCCCACCCTGCTGCTTATCCCAGAATCTTCAGATACAGAAGGGATCTCAGAGGTCACCAAGTCCAGCCTCCTACTGGAATCTCCTCAACACCTCCCATCTCCCAGGCCCCACCCTCCTAAACCACTCATTCTCAACAATCTCCCAATGGTTAAGTTCAAGACCAAGCCCACCATTACCCTTTGGAAATAAATTGTCCCCAAGGAAATGTCTCCTTTGCCACATACAGACTCAGGGCGGCAGCCCCATGTCTATTGAGTCCAACAGTCTGCTAGCCATTGCTGATGCAAAAGTGTTACAGTGTTAATATTATCTGATATTATATTATCAAACCAAACCCGTTGCCACCGAGTCAGTATCAACTCATAGCAACCCTATAGGACAGAGTAGAACTGTCCCATAGGGTTTCCAAGGAGCAGGTGGTGGATTCGAACTGCCAACCTTTGGTTAGCAGCCGAGCTCTTAACCAGTGTGCCACCAGGGCTCTGAGAAGCCCCAAACAGTGGTGATTCTTAGCTTTCTAAGCTTTCCAGAACAGGAAGAGGCAGATGAGACCTCAGTATGTAAACACCAACAACCATTAACAGAGAGAAATGGATGACTAGGGGACTCGGGACTGAAGGGGGCTGGAGGCAGGGTGAAGAAAGGTATTTCTTCCAGAGAGTCAATGGAGATATCTACGTACTGTCTAAATATATGACTTCTATTTGACGTATTTCTCAAGATAAAAATTCAGTTATATTCATCATGGCCCTTTAGGAAACAAGAATATAAATTATGAAAATTAAATCCCTCTTAATCCTCCAGAAGCCCTGGTGGCGCTATGGTTAAGTGCTCAGCTGCTAACTGAAAGGTCAGCGATCTGAACCCACCAGCTGCTCCACGGGAGACAGACGTGGCAGTCTGCTTCTGTAAAGATTACAGCCTTGGAAACCCTACGAGGCAGTTCTACCCTCTCCTATAGGGTCACTATGAGTCGAATTGACTCGATGGCAATGGGTCTGGTTGGGTTTAATCCTTCAACCAGGTATTCACTAAGTCCCATCGCTGTGGAACAAGGAGAGTCGGCAAACCTATCCTCAGAAGGCTTTCCGTCGTTCTGGGCTGGTGAGAGAAAACTAAGGCAGACAAAACAATTAGAGAATACTAACCAGGGAAATTTCAGCCTGGTTTGAGTTCTAAAGTTAGGATTTCACAGTCCAGTTACCAGCTCTCTAATACCTTGATCCGGCCCAGAGTCAGGAGGAGATACCTGTTGCCTTCAAATAGATTCCGACTCATAGCGACCCTAGAGGACAGAGTAGAGCTGCCCCATAGGGTTTCCAAGGAGCACCTGGTGAATCTGAACTGCAGACCTTTTGCTTAGCAGCTGAGCTCTTAACCACTGCACCACCAGGGCTCCCCAGGGTGAGAAGGAAGCTGTAAACAAAACATTCTTTCATCTCTAAGAGTATCTTCTTTATCAGCAAATGTATTTCCCTTCAGGGAGTTTAAGACCTTGTAGGTCAGGGCTACCTGCCCAAGGTCAAGCGTGAAAGGAACAAAGGAAACAAATTAGGTCACCCACCCAACAGGGCTCTTCTCCCCGAACAGTTCCTCCTGGTGGTGTCCTCCTGAGACGCAGAGCGGCTGACACCTCAAGGCAGCTGTATAGACCGGGTGTCATCCTCCCTCCTTCAGCTCTAGGGGAAAGGTTCTCTCATGTCCCTTCCTCCTCAGGAGGACATGATGGTAATTACCTGTTGGCATCTTGGCTCAAGCAAGGGCCTACCACTGCTTTTGTAAACCCCCTGCAAGTGTTTGTTTAAATTAACATTTCAGGAAGCACAACCATATCACGGAACTCAAACGTGAGTGAACCTAACCTTTTTTTAGCTTCTGTAGGGCCTGATGTCACCATTGTTCTTCCAGTTCCTGTCTGCTTTGAACACCATCTCCTGGGCAACCTCACCTGGTAGGATCTCCTCCGAGCTCACACTGAAAAGATTTTGAGTATCACCTCCAATTATCGCAAGCGTGCTTGTTGTTATTAGTTAAGCTGGCTCCACAACAATACATAGCCTGGCCCTGCACCATCTTCATAATCACTGGCATGCCTGAATCCACGTCCCGGCCACTGTGTATTCTGAGCACCTTCCAACCTACGGGGCTCATCTGCCAGCGCTGTTATCAGACGATCTTCTGTGGTGAATTCATAGGGTTTTCACTGGCTAATTTTCGGAAGTAGATCTTAGTCTGGAAGCTCCACTGAAACCTGTCCACTATAGCAACACGCAAGACACCACAGTGCAACAAACTGAGACACGGTAATGCCAGAAGCTACCAGAGAGGCCTGGTACAGATTCCTCCCTACAGCCTTCAGTGAGAGCGTGGCTCTGCTGACAACTCCGGAACAGTGAGAGAATCAACTTGTTGTTTTAAAAGTTTCTGTTGTCACAGCAGCCCTACTAAACTAATACAGACTCATACAGACCATGGAAGAAAAAGGGTAGCTGACACTTATCCAGCAAAGTTCTCTACAGACAGTGTCTCATTTAATCCTGTCACCTCCATTTTACAGACAAGGAAATTGAGGCTGAGAAGTTAAGCAACTTGGCCAAAGATCTCCCTACAGAAAACCCTGTTCTTCAGCCTCCATGTTATTCTTTTGTCACGAGTGTAGTACTTCAAACTGGCAAATGGAAGCCAACTCAAGGTACTGACACACAGGTGTCTGATTACAAACCTGCAAAGAAGCACCACCACACATCTGTCAGTTTATCCAGCTGCGGTGGCTGTGATGCTGGAAGCTATGACACCAGCATTTCAAATACCAGCAGGGTCACCCATGGTGGATGGGTTTCAGCAGAGCTTCCAGACTAAGACAGACACAGAAGAAAGGCCTGGAGATCTACTTGTAAAAATTAGCCAATGAAAATCCTATGGATCACAACAGAATATTGTCCAATAAAGTGCCGGACACAATAGCAGCAACAATGATCAAACACAGCAACAACCATGAAGACGGTGCAAGACAGGGCAGCGTTTCCCTCTGTTATACGTAAGGCGACCCAGGGCTGGAGCTGACTCGACAATAACTAACAAGGAAGAAGCAAGGCCACGAAGACGGATGGAGCTATAAACTCCTTGGGGTACCACAGAGACTGACTGTATAACCCTCCCGCTAGAAACACAGCCAGAAACAAGACACCTTCTCATCACGCTGAGCAGTCAGCTGCCCCACCAGCTGGTCAGCCACCCTTCCAGCCCCCAGAACCAACCTCCAAGTCCAAGGCCGCTAGAAGGTCCAGAGCCGAAGAAAATGTAAGTGAGTTGGCAGTGTTTTTGGAGGAAGATCTATCTTACCTGTTCACCTCTAAGGCCCAGTCTTATAAACACAGAGTACAGGAGGGCTGGTTTATTCTTGAGTAACAAATTTAGGGGTTAAAAAAATAAAAGATTACAACTGACTGTCAAGAACACGAAGCAGGACTTAGCCATCTTGGCCCCAAGTCAATCACAGCGCCATCGCCTTACGCCCCACAGAGCATGCGACCAGGACTAATTTCTCGCCAGATGGCAGCCTGTACTTTTCCAGGCAGGTCTGCATCTCTCGGAGCCTCACCTTTCTACAGACTTTTTTGTTTTCCCAGCGTCCTCTGTCTGCTCAGGGCTTTGCTACACCTCAAAATGTACTGCCACCTACAGATTTAATTAGCCAACTGTTTACTCCCCGCTTCACGATCGGGAATACCTTACGTAAAACCAGGCTTCCACTGAGCCCATGGGGCCCCCACCCTGGGCCTTGGTCCAGTCGGGTCCCTAGGGGAACAGTGTGTGCCCAGCTTCAGCCCTGGGCCTGGCCCCTGTGCAAGGCAGCTCTGAGCGAGCCAGCCACAGGGCACCTATTATGTGAGGGCCCTCAGCACCAGGGAGCCGCCTCAGTGAGAAAACTCCCCGTGGAAGGAAGAGGAGTAGTCAAATACAAACTAAAGTGACACTCGGTAACACCAGGTAATGGTCAAAGAAAGGGACAGAGAAGCCACCGAACACAGAATTCTCAGGACTTCTCCACGGGACACACATGTCATGGATTGAATTGTGCCCCCCAAAAAGACATGTTCAAGTGCTAACCCCCAGTACCTAAGAGTGTGACCTTATTTGGAAATAGGGTCTTTGCAGATGTAATCAAGTTAAGATGGGGTCCTTAGGGTGGACCCTAATCCAACAGGAGCAGAGTCTTTATAAGAAGAGAAGAGACACAGAGACAGACACACAGCGAGAACGCCACCCTGATGATGGAGGCAGACAGTGGAGTGATGCGTCTACAAGTCAATGAATGCCAAGGATTGCTGGCAACACCAAAAGCTAAAAGAAAGGCATGGAACAGATTCTCCCCTAGAGCCTTCAGCAAGAACATGGCCCAGGCAACACCTCCAGAACTGTGAGAGAATAAATGTCTGTTGTTTTAAAAATTTTCTGTCATTACAGAAGCCCTAGCAAACTAATACAGACCCATACATTAGAAGAAAGAAAGGGAAAAAAAATTTAGAATGAAATGGCGGGGAGAGATAAAGAAAAGAAAGAGGGGGACCAGAGAGGGAAGGAAGGTGGGAGAGAAGGAAAGTGAATCGTCTGCTCTTTTTTTATTAACCACCAAGGATTTATCAGTTGGAACCCTGGTGGCACAGTGGTTAACTGCTCAGCTGCTAACCAAAAGGTTGGTGGTTGGAACCCACCCACCGGCTCTGCAAGTGAAAGACCAGAGATCTGCTCTCATAAAGATTACAGCCTAGAAAACCCTAGGGGGCAGTTCTACTATGTCTTATAAGGAAGCTACGAGTCAGAATCAACTCAACAGCAATGGATTTGGTTTATCTGTCAATTAACAAATACTAATTGAATATCCATTTTATGGTTAACAATACAGGAGTTAAAAGAATATAACAAGATCGTTTAGTCAAGGATTTGGATAGCCATCAGGAACAAATCAGGGTGTCACACATGAAACTAACAGCAAGCAAGGCAAAAAGGCATAGAGTTCATTCTTCCACAGAGCCATTTAATGATGCAAGGACTGATGGATTATTCTGGCTATGGCACATGAGCAGAGATGGAAGAGAAATATTCCCCTGGACCAACTGAGACCAGGCAGTCTTGGATGCTGTTATGGATTATTGAATTGTGTCCTCCAAAAGTATGTTGAAATCCTAACCCTTGTACTTGTAAAGGAGCCCTGGTGGCACAGTGGTTAAGAGCCCAGCTGCTAACCAAAAGGCTGGCAGTTCAAATCCACCAGCCGCTCCTTGAAAACCCTAAGGGCCAGATCTACTCTGTCCTTATAGGGTTGCTATGAGTCAGAATTGACTCGACGGCAACGGGTTTGGTTACGGGTCTGGTATGTGTAAATATAACCAAAAAACCAAACCTATTGCCATCCAGTTGATTCCGACTCACAGCGACTCTACAGGACAGAGAATTGTATCATTGGGTTTCCAAGGCTGTAACCTTTATGGAAGCAGACTGCCACATTTTTCTCTTGTAGGGCGGCTGGTGGGTTCGAACCACTGACCTTTCAGTTAGCAGCCAAGCACTTAACCACTGTGCTACCAGGGCTCCCCATGTAAATATAACCCTTGTTTGGAAATAGGTTTTCTTATGTTAATGAGATTATAGCAGAGTGGGGTGAATCCTAAATCTTATCACTTCTGAGTTATAAAAAGAGCAAAACAGACACAGAGACACACATGGAGGAAGACAGATACTATATGAGGATCATCTAGAAACCAAGGAACGCTCAGGGCTACCTACAAGGAAGGAATCTACACAGCAAAGATCCTAATTTGGGCTTTCAGTCTCCAGAACTATGAGGAAATAAATTTCTGTTCTGTAAAGCCACCCCTTGTGGTATTTGGGTTACAGCAGTACTAGGTAACTAAGAGGCATACACCAAAACAGCCCATCACTAATTACGGAGGTAACAAAGCAACATATGAAATCTCATCGTCAAAGAAGACATTCAAGCAGCTATCAAATACATGAGGACATGCTCGAGATCACTAGACATTAGAGAAATGTAAATCAAAACCACAGTGAAATACCATCTTACTCTGACATTACTGGCAGGAATCAAAAAAACAGAATAACGAACGTTGGAGAGGCTGCAGGGAGATTGGAACGCTTATGCACTGCTGGTGGGAATGCAAAATGGTACAACCATTTTGGAAAATGATATGGTGCTTCTTAAAAACCTAGAAATAGAAATACCATATGATCCAGCAATCCCACCCCTAGGAATATATCCTAGAGAAATAAGAGCTGTCACACAAATAGACATATGCACACCCATGTTCACTGCAGCATTGTTCATAATAGCAAAAAGATGGAAACAACCTAGGTGCCCATCAACAGATGAATGGATAAACAAACTTTGGTACATACACACAATGGAACACTTAACAACCATAAAGAACAACGATGAATCTTCGATGCATCGCACAACATGGATGAATCTAGAGGGCATTATGCTGAGTGAAATAAGTCAATCACAAAAGGACAAATATTGTATGAGACTACTACTATATAAACTCAGGAAAAGGTTTATACACAAAAAGAAACAATCTTTGATGGTTATGAGGGAGGGGAGGGCTGGGAGAGAAAAACACTAAATAGACAATAGATAAGTGCAACTTTGGTGAAGGGTAAGACAGTACACAGTACTGCAGAAGCCAGCACAACTTGTCCAAGGCAAGGTCATGGAAGCTCCACAGACACATCCAAACTCCCTGAGGGACCAAATTACTGGGGCTGAGCGCTCTGGAGACCATGGTCTTGGCGAACATCTAGCTCAGCTGGCATAACATAGTTTATAAAGAAAATGTTCTACATTCTACTTTGGTGAGTAGTGTCCGGTGTCTTAAAAGCATAAGTGGCCGTCTAAGATACTCCACTTGTCTCATCCTGTCTGGAGCAAGGGAAAATAAAGAAAACTAAAGACACAAGGGAAAGATTAGTCCAAAGAACTAATGGACCACAACTACCACAGCCTCTACCAGACTGAGTCCAGCACAACTAGATTGTGCCCGACTACCACCGACTGCTCTGACAGGGATCATAATAGAGGGTCCCGGACAGGGCTGCAGAAAAATGGAGCACGATATTCTAACTGACCAGAAAAAAAAAGACCAGACTTACCGGTCTGACAGAGACTGGAGAAACCCAAGAGTATGGCCCCCGGATACCCTTATAGCTCAGTACTGAAATCACTCCTGAGGTTCACCCTTCAGCCAAAGATCAGACAGGCCCATAAAACAAAATGAGACTAAATGGGCACACCGGACCAGGGGCAAGGACAAGAAGGTGGGAGGGGACAGGAAAGCTGATAATAAGGAACTCAAGGTTGAGAAGCGGAGAGTGTTGACAGGTCGTGGGGTTGGCAACCAATGTCACAAAAAAAAATCTCATCCTGATACGCTAAGCCTTTTTTCTTTTGCTATGCTAGCGCTCCTACAATCCTGATTAATCTTCTCTAAACTATTTTAGGTCTTTGTAACTACTCTTACTTCTTTTATGCTTAAGCTTTTTAAGGAGAGTCAAGCAATTAAATATGCGGTGCTATTATTACAATAGGCACTGATATCATATCTAACTGATCTTCTATATTTACCTAAATTAATTTTGCTGCAGAGAAAATTCCTCTGTCTTTCCAAGGGACTAGTTATGAAAACTCACTTTTTGGAAGTTTCGTTCTCCCCACGCCCTGCTGTAATCAAAGATTAGCTTCAAACAGCCTTTAGGCAGCCCGTGGGATAAACCCCAGAGATAAACCCCAGCCCCAGCCCTCGCAGGTCTAAGGATCCCTAAGGATCACAACAAAAGATTGTCTGATATAGTGCTGCAAGATGAGCCCCCTTGGCTGGAGGCACTCAAAATACACAGTGGTTGAAACAATGGACTGAAGCACGCCAACGATCACGAAGATGCCACAGGATCAGGTAACACTTTGGACTGTCCTGTACCGGGTCACCACGAGTCGGAGCCAACTCGACGACGACAACCACCACCACACACTGAAATGGGAAGCATATTTAACTACAGGTAACTGAGCCCACTGGGGCTCTGGTGACGCAGTGGTTAAGAGCTCGGCTGCTAACCAAAAGGTCGGCAGTTTGCATTCTCCAGCTGCTCCTTGGCAACTCTATGGGGCAGTTCTACTCTGTCCTGTGGAGTCCTTCCGAGTCAGAATCAACTCGATGGCAATGGGTAACTAAGCTAATGACCTGTCTTGTTCTGAGTTCCAAGACAAATCAAAGAAGAATCTGTAACCTGACCCTAGGAATGCCAGTAAATTTCCATTAGTCCCTAAACTAGCCCAAGCCAGAGCTGACCCGCCCCACATGCGCAGAAGGGTCAGCTGTGACCGCTAATGAGGTCAACAGAGGACGTCGCAACAGGAGGAAGGAATCAGAAGGAAAATCATCACCCAGACCCTATTCTGAAGCGAGAGATCCAACAAGAACCACGTCACCTCCTGTTTCTGGCCGCCTTCTAGAGTTTTCCCTCCCCAGTACGCCTTTGCAGCTGCCATCTTGCTGCCCAAAACACATATAAGCCCCGCTTGCCTGGATCTGAGGAACTTCCTCCTGGCTCCTTGCTCTGCACATTGCAATAAAGTTACTTTCTCTTTCTCAAAGACCAGTGTCCAGATCATTGGGAAGTCTGAGCACACCGGACAAGGACCCACCTTCCAGGGTTTGGTAATAAATCCAAAACCAGTCCATAAGAATCCTAACTTCCGCCAGCCTGGTCAAGACTGCCGCCGTCCCTGAGTTTTGATCACCCCTGGAGAAGCTTAAAGAATGAACACTGTCAGGAGGTTTGCAGTGGTTAACGTTCATTCTCAGTGTCCTCGTTGTCATGAGTTCATCCAGGAAGTCCTTGTTGATCCCATTTTCCCCCATCACCTTAAAACTAAAGTGAATTTAAGTTTACTCTGGCTCTTTAAAAATCCATGAAATGTATGAACACCAAGCTTGGCCAAGCTCCGTGACAAGATGACCCTATTTGAAGTACCGTGGAGTTGGGAACTGAGCTTGGCCTGCTGATCTAAGACCTGGGTCTCTGCCGGAGCCTACTGGAGCTTTTAGACACCGACAATCGCTGGACATGGTAAACGAGCCTGAAGGCTGGTTCTCTCCTGGCCTTTCTCTCCTTCTCATGGCTGTGGTCTCTCCCAAAGCTCAGACACTCTCCACGCCTCCCCATGGAAATAGAAAAGCCACCAGCCTAGTGCTCTCAGCTGAGAACGAGAGGCTCAGCCCAGGACATCCACTGTCACTCGAGGCTGAAGGCTTAGGGGTGCCAGCCCCCATACCAGGAGCGGGGATGACCCAGATCTACAACTGACCTGCCCTCAAGGACTACAGGACCTCAACAGACAGAGACACGCAAACAGACTAACAGAGGACGAGGGGTGCTATGCCAGCAAAGAAGGTCCCAGATGGCTTGCTAGACATGGTGGTTGTTATGGATTGAACTATGTCCCCCGAAAAGACATGCTGGAGTCCTAACTATGCTGGAGTCCTAACCCCTGCACCCGTGAATCTGGCCTTGTTTAGGAAAATGGGGTTTTTCTTTGCAGATTTTATCAAGTAAGTTAACTGCACAAAACCAAACTCATTGCCATCAAGTTGATTTGGACTCATAGCGACCCTACGTACAACAGAAAAAAACACTGCCTGGTCCTGCACCATCCTCACAATTGTTGCTGTTTGAGCCCACTGTTGCAGCCACTGTGTCAATCCATCTTATTGAGGGTCTTCTTTTTTGCTGACCCTCTACTTTACCAAGCACGATGTCCTTCTCTAGGGACTGGTCCCTCCTGATAACATGTGCAAAGTATGTGAGACGAAGTCTTGCCATCCTTGCTTCTAAGGAGCATTGTGGCTGTCCTTCTTCCAAGACTGATTTGTTTGTTCCTGGCAGTCCATGGTATATTCAACACTCTTCGCCAACACTATAAGTCAAAGGCATCGATGTTCACTGGTCTTCCCTAGTCATTGCCAGCTTTCACATGCATACGACGCGACTGAAACCTGGGAGAGAAGGAACTTGACAGGACTTGTTTTTCTGGGTCTCGCAAGTTTTCCACCTTGGACAGGGTGCAGTCTTACCACTTTTCTATTGCTCTCTATTAGGGGAAAGTATCTTCATTTTCCTTCTCTGACAGATTTCGACTTTACATGGGTTCCAGCTTTCCCAGGTTTGTGTGTGTGTGTATATATACATACAACATATGCACGAATATATAACATACACATGTGCATATATACATAAATATAGAATCTACATACACATAAATATAAAGAGATTTATTTTAAGGAACTGGCTGATACAGTTGTGGGGGCTTGCAAGTCTGAAATCTACAGGGCAGGTCAGTCAGCAGGCTGGAAAGTCAGGCCAGACTTCTATGTGAGTCTTGAGTCAGAATTTTTTTTTTCTCCTGGAAATCTCGGTTTTCGCTCTCAAGTGTTCAACTGATAGGATGAGGCCCTCCTACATTATCATTATTAAAGTCAACTGACTGTAAATGTTAATCTCAGCTACAAAATACCTTCCCAGGAACAACTACTGTTTGGCCAAACACCTGGGCACCGCAGCCGATCCAGGTTGACACATAAAATCAACCACCACAGGGGTTCACTAACAGGAAGGAGACACAAAGTTTTCTGGGGTGGTGGCTGTTCCACTTCTCGATCTGAGCACTGTTGTTTGGTTTACAAGAATTCATCAAGCTATACACTTACAGGAAACCCTTGTGGCATAATGGTTAAGAGCTATGTCTGCTAACCAAAAGGTCGGCAGTTCAAATCCACCAGACACTCCTTGGAAACCCTATGGGGCAGTTCTACCCTGTATTATACAGTCACTATGAGTTGGAATCGACTGGATGGCAATGGGTGATGGGTTTATGGGTTATACACTTACAATAATAACGTGCGCTTTTCAGTATGCATGCTATATTTCTATTTCAATAATTTTTTTTAAATAAATATATACACAAATTTTGGTGAATAGCTTCTTCTCCATAAAATAGGGATGCTATCCGCCCAGTTTACCGTCTGATGATGTCAGTTCACTCTAAGGGAAAGGAGAGAGGATGCTGTCGCCACGCAGGCTTAACGCCACGCGATTCCACAGAACAAAGCCCACAAAACATGCTTTCAAAGACCACCTTTTTCCCAGAAGTTACGTGAGTACAATCATGTTGTACTGTGCGCTTTGGCCCCCGTGGTCAGAGGCTGAAATTGTTAGCCACAAGCAAGGGGGATCCCTGAAAAGGCTTTTCTGCTTCTCTTGCTGAAACAAAACACCAAAAATGGATTTTCCGTAAGAAGGGGTGGGAGGAGGGGGCCTGTCCTGGTGAAGCAACCTGCACACGTCGGCCCTGCACCCCTTCTCGTTCCAGCCACACACCATGCCTCCCCGTAACGGAAACCCCAGACTTAAACAGGTGTCGCCGCTGGCAAAGGCCCCATGAAAGGGAAACCCAGACGGGCTCATGGGGCTGGGCAGCTGGCGCGAGGGTAAAGGTCACATGCCGGAGTGGTCCCTGGACCTCCGGAGCCTGGGGGACTTCACCTCACACACACTTAAACATCCATGTGCCTCCGAGAGTACAGCCACACCACATACATAAAACCTCTCAACAGGAAATCACGTCCATTCTCAAACGGTCTCGTCTAAATGAAATGCCTTTGCCTGAGGACTCTGAGCCATTGGGCTGCACTAAATTGCACTAAATTAGAGAACAGAAAAATGGGTTATTCCTCAATGAACAGTTTGCTCTGTCTAGCGGGGTGATGTGATGTGGGTACGCTGGGCTGCTCAGAGAGGGACATAAAATGACAAGGGGGTAGTGAAAGCAATGGCCTCGGCACAGGCAGGATTTGGACCACACAGGTACTGTCATCAGCCTGACAAGCGTGGACTTCTGGACTCAAGCAGATCCGGGTTGTGGGATCCTGGTCACATGTCATTTAATCTCATCTGTAAAATGGGACAATAATACCCATCCTGCAAGGATTAATTGTAACATACACAAAGCAGCAAAAATGCCCAGCATGAAAGACAGAACCCATAAAAAAAAAATCTGTTGCCATTGAGTCAATTCCAACTCATAGTGACCCTATAGGGCAGAGTAGAACTGCCCCCTAGGGCTTCCAAGGGGCGGCTGGTGGATTCGAACTGCCGACCTTCACAGTTAGCAGCTGGACTCTTAGCCTCTGCGCCACTAGGGCTCTAAGGGACCTAGTATAACAACCACAGGGAACCCCCGGGTGGTGCCGTTGGTTACAGCACTTGGCTGCTAACTGAAAGGTTGATGGTTCAAGTCCACCCAGAGGAGCCTCGGAAGAAAGCACTGGCAATCGACTTCCCAAAAATCAGCCACTGAAAACTCTATGGAGCACAATTCTACTCTGACACACATGGAGTCACCATGAGTTGGAATCGACTTGACAGCAACTGGTACTTGTACAGGCGTATAATGATCACAGTCATTACATAAAAGCATTAATTTTTACTTGAAAAATGACTCCTCATTCCTAAGGGCAACATTTGATCTAAAAGTTTCATCCATTGCCCCCACCAAAAAAAGAATTCAATTAAAAAAAGTATAGAAGGGGTTGCAATGAAACTTGGCAAATGTTTACTTGCAGTGAAAAGAGGAGATACCGATGGGGATGAAGCTGAACTGACGTTCCTACAACAAGACTTGAGAAACGTTGATTTGGGTGTCCAGAGAACTGAAGACTCTACGTCACACAAAGGACAGGTGATGTTCTGCTAGAAGAGAGGCGCTGAAGAGTGAGGGGTGTCAGTGCAAGGAAGCTTCAGAGGCAAATCTCCATCCGTGGGAAGAAGGGCTTTCTAGCAGCTCACTTGCTCATGCCAGGACAAGGCTGTGCAGCATCAGACTCTTGAGACTGACTTTGTATCTGCCCACATATATCTCGTGTCATCCCTACAACCAAGAGTGGGTACCGCTCCAGCGTCACCCCACTGAAGGACCAGAGAGGACCAGCCTCAGAAAGGTTACGTGACTCCCCCAAAGCTGATCAGCTAATCCAAGTCAGCACTCAGGCTGGAATCCACACCTCTGACTCTAGGTCCCCTTTACTTCCCTCTAGTCTATAATGGGACCTGCGACGAAGGCCCAGGTGACATCACTCAGCCAAGAGGTCACCGAGCAGACGAGGGGTGGGAGGGAGCATTGTGCGACCTTCTAACCCTAAAATCCTGACCCAAAGCCAATCATAGTAGAAGGGCAGGGAACGGTTGGGAAAGGCCTCGGAGGAATGTCTCCAGGTGATGTCGGCCTCTTCAAAACCCACAACAGGTCACCCAAAATCACGTCACCAACATGAGCATGGGAAGATCTCGTAACGCTGCATTCCATTCTCCTTTAAAGCTTCTGGCGCATAAAATCAGTGACCCGGGATCTGGAATCTAGAAGTACCTCAGAAACTGTCTGCTTCAGCCTCGATGTTAGACAGATGAGGAATCCAAAGAAAGTTGCTTCGTTTTGTTTGTAGACACGCTCTGCTCTGGGGAACGTCAAGGGTTTACAGGATAACCCAAACAGCGTTTTGTAAAAGCTTGAAACAACGTTCAAGCATTCAGCTGCTAACAGAGGAGGTTCGAACCCACCAATGGCTCCACAGGAGAAAATACCTGACGATCTGTTCTCACAAGGGTTACAGCCAAGGAAACCCCACGGGGCAGTTCTACTCTGTCCCATCGGGTCACTAAGAGTCAGAACTGACTCAACGGCAACAACACCAACAATAATAATAACCACAAAGACTTCAGTCTACCTGAAAAGCAAAGAAATACAGAGAGCGAGCCTGAGAGTCAATCAATGGCAACAAAATAAAACTAAAACCAAAAGACTCAGTGCTGGTTATGCTGTGGTGAATCCAGTACACTCATGTATTAAATTAACCTTCCTACAAAAAATCTGAAATAATTCGAAATTTTTGTAGGAAATTGTAATTGTAGGAAAGGTAATTCAACTTATTTGAATTAATAAGTTAATTCAAAAAATTTGAAGCATGAACTGATGAAGCCTTTTAGAAGGCTACTTGGTAATCCAAATCAAGAGCCAAAATGTCACATTTAATAGATACCACATCCTGGAAGCTGATCTTAAGAAAAATAACTTTAAAAAAAAGTTCAAAAGAATCTTAAAATAGTGATGAAGAAAAGAAACAACATAAATATTCAATTGCAGGAGGATGGTTAAATAAATAAGGAGCCTTGGCTGCACAGTGGGTAAAGCACTCAGCTGCTAACCAGAAAGGTCAGCGGTTCTAACCCACCAGCCACTCCATGGAAGAAAGATGTGGCAGTCTGCTTTCTTAAAGATTACAGTCTTGGAAACCCTAGGGGGCAGTTCCACTCTGTCCTATAGGGTTGCTATGAGTTGGAACTGACTCAGAAGAAATGATCAGCTCCTGGAACATTGTATGAATATTGTGAGTGACAGGTAGGAGAGCTGTGTGGCTGCATTCCACATGCTGATAATGAGATGTTCCCTTGAAAGAAACAAAACACAACGCTGTATCTGTGCAAGAGTTACAAACTTGTAAAAAATCTGTGAAAAATATGGATAAGAAAGAACTGCCAAAACCAAAGACAAACAATGTATTTCAACGAAAACCAAAGACAAACAACGTATTTCAACGAAAACCAAAGACAAACAATGTATTTCAACTGCAGGCACGGAGGAGACCATGTTCTTGTAAGTGTCCTTTATTGTTCTTATAATAACAATGTAATAAATACAAATACATATTTTTTAAGGAGTCAGCTGATCCTATGGCAGCAAAGAACGTCTTTAGAAGTCACCTGCTTGCCCAGCTCTACCTGCAGCCCCCTGCCCAACGAAACAGATCGGGAATGCTAAGCAGAGGCCTGAACCCTCATTTGGATTCCATCAGCAACTACACATCCTCCCTAGAACCAGCGGCCTTCACCCCAGGCTCGTGGTCACATGCAGTGAATGCTATTCCCTCAACCCTTCAGCCAGCCACAGGCTATGGAGCCTTCGTCTGAGGAGCGACCCTCCATGAAGACGCCCTCATCCTTCTGTCTCACTCTGTACTTCTAAATAGCTATTGTGGGATCGTCTCAACCAGTAACCAGTTCCCATAGAGTCCAATTCATGCTGACCTCATGTGTGTCTGAGGAGAAGTATGCTCCATCAGGTTTTCAATGGCTGATTTTTCAGAAGTAGACAGCCAGGCCTTTCTTCCGAGGCACCTGTAGGAGGACTCAAACCTCTAACTTTTCGGTTAGCAGCTGAGCACGCTACCCTTCTGCACTACCCAGGGACTCTGGGATAGTCTTACCTCCCAGCCAAAGTGTATTCTCCTTTAGAGCAGGAAGCTCAGCCTCTCACTATTTCTACCTGCCCCTCAACCCTCACCACCACCCTCGGGATCTTCCACTATTTTCTACCCATAAAGCCTCAGTCCCCAGGGACAAACTCTTCCCCAACCTTCCCTACCTGGCTGCAGGCTTGGTGCGGAGCTGCCCCCATCTCCCATGGCCCGTAAGAATGCCCAGAACGAGAAGAGTTCATCTTGGAATCAAAGGCAAATTGGTGGGATGCTCTTGCTTTTCTGCTCGGTTTTCTGGTTTCTAGAGAAAACTACGGTCATGAGGTACACCCGTGATTAGAACTGCAGAGTGTAAGACCACTGTAATGGGGAGAAAGCGGCGGGGGGGGGCGGGGGGAGGACGACACACAGTCAACCTTCCAAGGTCAACAAGCAATTTTCTGATAACTACCCACCTCAGTTCAATCCCAGCCTGAATGGCTCCATCAACAATAGCCTAATCCTTCCACTGATATTTAATCACCGAGCTCTTCGCTGCCCCCACGGCTTTCTCCTTTCTGTCGATTCCTGCCAGAAGCCACATATTCTTTATTCTTCTCATGGCCCTTATTGTTGAGAGGAGCACTTTGCTATTAATCCTTACATGTAACTGGGTTACAAAATAAGAAAATATGACTTGGGGGACTTGGCTTTCCACTAGCCACCACCTAGCCAAAGATGAATGTGTACATTCCTTAATGCAAGTTTTCTGAATATAGACGTAACCCCTACTCACTGTAAAAGCTTTCAAAGTCAGAGAAAATTATGAACAAGAAAATAAGAACCACCTTCATTCTTAACCCTAAAATATATTTACTCTTGGTACTATGGCTCTTTAAAGTGTTAAAAGGCAAAGATACTATGAGGACAAAGGTGTGCCTGACCCAAAGTCCTGGTATTTTCAATTGCCTCATATGCATGTGAAAGCCAGACAACGGGTAAGGAAGACCAAAGAAGAACTGATCCATTTGAATTATGGTTTCGGCAAATATCGACTATACCATGGACTGACTACCAGAAAAATGAACAAATCTGTCTTGAAACAAGTACAGCCAGAATGCTCCCTAGAAGCGAGGATGGCGAGACTTTGTCTCATGTAATTTGGACCCATTATCAGGAGGGACCAGGGTAAAGTAGAGGGTTAGCAAAAAAAAAAAAGGAAGCCCCTCAACGAGATGGATCGACACAGTGGCTGCAATGACGGGTTCAAACACAGCAGCGATTGTGGAGGATGGCGCAGGACCAGGCAGCGTTTCGTTCTGTTACACGCGGTTTGGGTCACTGCGAGCTGGAAGTGACTCCACGGCAGCTAACAATAACAACGACAACGACATCTTGGCACACCTGATGTAATTAAATGTTGTACAATCAAAAAAGAAAGAAAGGAACTCTGCCGATGGAGTCTGGGAAGAATCACCCAGGCAGAGAAGGAAGAAAACCCACAGAAAGCCTGACAAAAATGAAGGGGGGCCCATGGGATCAGATGCCACAGATCAACACCGGCAGAGAACAGAGGGGGTCCCTGGGTGGTGTTAAGCTTACAGTGTTTGGCTGCTAACCATAAGGCTGGAGGTTCAAGTCCACCCAGAGATGCCACGCAAGAAAGGCCTGGTAATCTACTTCCGAACAGTCAGCCATAGAAAACCCTATGGAGCACCGTTCTACTCTGACCTACACGGGGGTACATGAGCTGGAACTGACTCAATGGCAACTGGTTTGGTTTAGGGTTTATCCTCTAAATCAGTTGCCATTGAGTCAATTCCAACTCATGGCGACCCCCATGTACATCAGAGTGGAACTGTGCTCCATAGGGCTTTCCGTGGCTAATTTTTCAAAAGTAGATCACCAGGCATTTCTTCCTAGGTACCTCTGGGTGGACTTAAACCTCCAACCCTCTGGTGAGCAGCCAAGCGCTTAATCGTCTGTGCCAAAGAGGACAGAGAGATTTTATTCATATCAAAGGAAAAAATTCAAGATACGAACCTCATGGCCACTAGAGACCAGCTGTGGTACTCAGGGTATTAAACTATTAAACTTGGCTCACGTGCTAATCAAACTCTTCATTCCAGAATTTCACAAAATAACTTTCCAAACTGGAAAAACTGTAATATTTCCTTGAAAGATTTCAATGGTTTTCCAAATTAGAAAATCCCAATTTATGGTTTCCCTAGCAACCGTAACATGATACCCAAGGCCACATCTCACGCCCTTGGAATCAGTCTCCCCAAGCCCCCGTAACCAGAATGGCAGAGGTGTCAGCTCCATGTGCTGTAATAAAGATAAGGTCTGGGCACTCAACAGCCAGGTCAGGTTGCTAGGAGATCCATAAATTCCATTTTCCTGACTTGCATTGGATTCAGAACTGCTGCATAATAAGCTGTGAAGATGTCTGCTGTTGTCAGGTGCCACTGAGTCATTTCTGACTCATTGTGACCCTGTGTACAACAGAACGAAACTCTGCCCAGTCCTGCGCCACCCTCACAATCGTTGCTATGTCTGAGCCCGTTGTTGAAGCCACTGTGTCAATCCATCTTTTGCCAGGGTCTTCCTCTTTTCGCTGACCCTCTACACTGCTATCCAGAAGGTTTTCACGGGCCATTTTTTTCAGAAGTAGATCACCAGGTCCTTCTTCCTAGTGTGTCTTCGTCTGGAAGCTCCACTGAAACCTTTTCACCCTGCAGGTACTAGAAATACTGGTGGCACAGCTTCCAGCATCACAGCAACATGCAAGCCACCACAGTACGACAAACTGACAGACTGACAGACATGCCTTACGGCAATTAAAATTCAGACGCGGTCCACGAGGAGTAATTTTAGCCCTCTCATGCAAACAGAAACAGGTCCTGGTTTTAAAAATGGACTGTTAACAGGATCTCTAAAGTCTTTGGCAAAAAGGCTCCAGATTCTTTTTTTTTTTTTAATCATTTGCCTTTTCACCTTTCTGCACGTGTACAATGCAGTGCTATTAGTTATGGTAAACATATTGTTCAAACATGAATATTATCCGTTTCCAGATTTTCCCATCACCCTTAACAGAAAGAAGCTCAGTGTCCCCTAAGCAGTGAAGACACCAGATTCTTAGTACCAACCAGTAACTCTGACCAAGTCCACCTGGGTTTGAACCCATCTCCTGAGATAACCCAGCAGACGCCATCTGGGAGTTCTTACTTGAACTGAGCTGAAATCCTGCAACAGGATCCCTCGATGCTTTTTCATTAAGGGAATGTGACTTGCTGGACACAGCTGAAGAGCGTTCGCTGGCTCCAGGCTGCAGGCAGATTCAATCCCCAGATTTAAGCAATGAGCTGTCAGGAAAAAAAGGTGACAAAAGCCACAGGGTGAATTGTTTTTAATTCTATTTGAGAATAATTTGATAAATTGTTTAGTTAAAATGAAAACCAGGCTTATGAGGTTTTAATTGTCAAAGTTACAAAGAAATGTTAAAGTTCAATTAATATAACTGTAGAATTGAAATTATAATTTCTAATCACAGATACTTCAAGATGAGATAATTATTCTAACTTGCATAAAATTTTTCTAAAATGCCACAGTAGACCTTAGAACATTTTTTTAAAACATTTTTAATGTTCAATAAACTGTTTAAGAGGAATAACATTGTAATGATCACCCAGCAATATTTTACCTTCATAATATTAACCACAGCAAAATTCAAGGCCAAGGACAAGCCTTTCGTGACACAGTTATTAGTCATATCTGACGTTATTAACTGGGAGATTTTCACAAGCACCAAGAATCCCAAACGCCTAAAATTATTATCCAGCTGTTTAAAAACATTCTAACCTAAAATAGAAAGACACTTTATTAAATCAATTCCAGCAAAAATAATATCCAGAGAGTGAAGAAAACCAAAGACACAAAGGAAAGATTAGTCCGAAGGACTAATAGACCACAACTACCACAGCCTCCAGCAGACTGAGTCCAGCATGACTAGATGGTGCCCGGCTACCACCACTGACTGCTCTGACAGGGATCACAACAGAGGCTCCCAGACAGAGCTGGAGAAAAATGCAGAACAAAATTCTAACTCACAAAAAAAGACCAGACTTACTGATCTGACAGCGACTGGAGAAATCCCAAGAGTGTGGCTCCCAGACACCCTTTTAACTCAGTACTGAAGTCACTCCTGAGGTTCACCCTTCAGCCAAAGATCAGACACGCCCATAAAACAAACAATAATCCACACAGCTCAACCATGTATACGAGACTAAATGGACACACCAGCCTAGGGGCAAGGACACTTCTTGGCATGAGGGGACAGGAAAATGGATAATGAGGAACCCAAGGTCGAGAAGGGGAGAGTGTCAACACATCATGGGGTTGGCAACCAGTGTCACAAAACAATATGTGTATTGTTTGATGAAAAACTAATTTGCTCTGTAAACCTTCATCTAAAGTACATTTTTATATATATATATATGCATAGTAATAATAATAATAATAATATGCAAAACCAATGCCTAGAGAGAGCTTACTTCCAAAGATCCAGAAAACATGAGCTCCATTCCCACGTAGAGGATTTTAAATATGTGGCCTTTGATTGTATTTGTTTGATTCTTGCCTTAGTTTCCTAAGTTCTGGAGGCTAAAAGTCCAAATCAAGTTCTCAGCCAGGTTGATTCCTTCCTTGTAGGTAGTTGTGGGCGGTCCTTGACTTGTAGATGACCTTCACATGGCATCAGGCCTTTGTACTTGGCTTCTGTGTAGCTTCTGCTCATTTTATAACTCAGAAGTGATTAGATGTAGGATCCACCCTACACTGGCATCATCTCAATGGATTGACTGCACTGTGGACAGTGATTACCTTACATTAGATTTCATTATGGAAAGTGATTCCATTAGATTACATTATGGAAAGTGATCCTATTATATTAGATTACATCCCCAGGCATAGGGGTTAGGATTCCAACACAGATTCTACGGGGAAGCAATTTAATCCATAACAATTCCTACACAAGGTTTCTCAACCTCAGCACCACTGACTTTATGGGTCGAATAATTCCTTGTTGCCTTGAGCTGTCCTGGGCATTGCAGGATATTGAACAGCAACCCCGGCCTCTACCCACTAGAAGCCAATAGCACCTCCTCAGTGTGAGAAGCAAAAATATCTTCAGAGACGACCAATATTCCAATGCTGTTGTCACTGCTGTTGTAGGTACCATCGAGTTGGTTCTGACTCATAGCGGTCCTGTGTACAACAGAACGAAACCCTGCCTGGTCCTGCACCATCCTCACAATCGTTGCTGTGTTTCAGCCCACTGTTGCAGCCACTGTATCAGTCCATCTCATTGAGTGCCTTCCTCTTTTTCGCTGACCCTCTACTTTACCAAGCATGATGTCCCTCTCCAGGGACTGGTGTCTTCTGATAACATGCCCAAAGTACGTGAGACCAAATCTCGCCATCCTTGCTTCTAAGGAGCATTCTGGCTTTACTTCTTCCAAGACAGATTTGTTCGTTCTTCTGGCAGTCCACAGTATATTTCAATATTCTTCATCAACATCTTAAGTCAAAGGCATCAATTCTTCTTCGGTCTTCCTTATTCACTGTCCAGCTTTCGCATGCCTATGAGGCGACTGAAAACACCATGACTTGGGTCAGGCGCACCTTAGACCTCAAAATGACATCTGTGCTTTTTAACACTTTAAAGAGGTCTTGTGCAGCAGATCTGCCCAATGCAATACTTCATCTGATTTCTTGACTGCTATTTCCATGGGCATTCATTGTGGATCCAAGTAAAATTTAATCCTTGACAACTTTAATCTTTTCTCCATTTATCATGATATTGCTTATCGGTACAGTTGTCAGAATTTTTGTTTTATAATGAAGTGTAATCCATTTTGAAGGCTGCAGTCTTTGATCTTCATCAGTAGTGTGTCAAGTCCTCTTTGCTTTCAGTAAGCAAGGCTGTGTCATCTGCAGATCACAGGTTGTTAATGAGTCTTCCTCCAATCCTGATGTTGTGTTCTTCTTTGTATAGTCCAGCTTCTCAGATTATTTGCTCAGCATACAGACTGAATAAGTATGGTGAAAGGATACAACCCCGATGCACACCTTTTCTGATTTTAAACCACGCAGTATCCCCCGTTCTGTTCGAACAGCTACCTCTTGGTTTATGTACAGGTTCCTTATGAGTACAATTAAGTGTTCTGGAATTCCCATTCTCTGCAATGTTATCCATAATTTGTTATGATCCACATAATCAAATGACTTTGCATAGTCGATAAAACACAGGTAAACATCTTTCTGGTATTCTCTGCTTTCAGCCAAGATCCATCTGACATCAGCAATGATACTCCTTGTTCCACATGCTCTTCTGAATCCAACTTGAATTTCTGACAGTTCCCTGTCAATGTATTGCTGCAACCGTTTTTGAACTGTCTTCAGAAAAATTTTACTTGTGTGTGATAGTAATGATATTGTTCAATAATTTCCACATTCTGTTGAATCACCTTTCTTTGGAATGGGTACAAATATGCATCTCTTCTAGTCGGTTGGTCCAGTAGCTGTATTCCAAATTTCTTGGCATAGATGAGTGAGCACTTCCAACGTTGCATCTGTTTCCTGAAACATCCCGACTGGTATTCTGTCAATTCCTGGAGACTTGCTTTTCGCTAATGCCTTCAGTGCATCTTGGACTCCTTCCTTCAATACCATAGTTTGCCAAGCTGCCATCTAAGATACAACTATCCATCTCTACTCCTCTGGGGCAAAAGACAAAGGAGGAAACTAAAGACTCAGAGAAGAAAGTAGTCTACAGGACTAACTGTCTACAAGAACCATGGCCTCATCTGCCCTGAGACCAGAAGAACTAGATGGTGCCCAGCTACCACGACGGACAGCTCAGAACAGGGTCTCAATAGATGGATCTTAATAGAATGGTATAAAAATGCGCAACAGAACTCAATTTCTTGAAAAGTCCAGACTTACTGGATCAGTTGAGACTAAAGGATTCCCCGAGACTATTGCCCTGAGACATACTTTAAACCTTGAACCAAAACTATGCCCTGAGGTCACTTTTTAGCTAAATAATAGATTGGCTCATAAGATAAAGAATATTACCAGTGAGTACTGGGTACCTTTAAAACACCATCTATGTGAGACCACATGGTCAACAACTACGCTAAAGGAAAGATGAAAGGGGAAGGGGACAGGGAAACCAGGTGACTGGAAATGAAACACCCAGAATGGAATGAATGAGAATGATGACACACTGTGAGAAATGTAACCAATGTCACCGAACAATCTGTGCAGAAATTGTTAAATGGAAACTTAATTTTCTGTGTAAACTTTTACCAAAAACACAATAAAGTATTATTTTAAAAAATAACAATAATACAATCCATCTACAAAAGACACCATCAAGAAAGTGATTCGACAACCCACAGAAAGAGAACGTTTACAAATCATACATCTAAATATATATAGAACAGATAAAGAATTCTTACAACTTAAAAAGACAAACAACCAAATTAAAAAATGAGCAGAGGACATCAATAGACTTTTCTTAAAAAAGAATATACGAAAACCCAGTAAGCACATGAAAAGATGCTCAACATCATCAGCCATCAGGGAAGTGTAAACTAAAATTACAATGAGATTCCACTTCACACCCACTAGGATGGCCCCAATCAAAAAGACAGACAACAGCAAGTCTTGGTAAGGATGTGGGGAAACTGCTGTCTTCATACACTGCTGGCGGGATACTGAGCAAAGTGGTGCAGCCCCTTTGGAAAACAGTCTAGTAGTTCCTCAAAAGGTTAAGCACAGACATACCATATGATCCACCAATTCCATTCCATTGCTAGGTCTACACTCAAGATAATTGAAAACATTCGTCCACACAAAAACTTGTACACGAATGTCCATAGCAGCATTATTGGTAATAGCCAAAAAGTGGAAACAACCCAAAAGTCCATCAACTGATGAATAGATAAATGAAATGTAGTATGTCGTTCGAAACCCTGGTGGCGCAGCGATTAAGTGCTACGGCTGCTAACCAAAAGGTTGGCAGTTCAACTCCATCAGGCGCTCCTTGGAAACGCTATGGGGCAGTTCTACTCTGTCCTATAGGGTCGCTATGAGTCAGAATCGACTCACCAGCAACGAGTTTGGTTTTACTATGTCACTACAATGGAACACTATTCAGAAATAGAAAGAAATGAAGTACTGACACATGCTAGAACAGGGGTGACCCCTGAAAACAGTATGCTAAGGAGCCAGTCACAAAAAAACACACGTGGAAGTACCATACGATCCAGCAATCCCACTCCTGGAATATATCCTAGAGAAATAAGAGCCGTCACACGAACAGATAAATGCACACCTATATTCACTGCAGTACTGTTTACAAAAAGATGGAAACAACCTAGGTGCCCATCAACAGACGAACAGATAAATTATGGTATATTCACACAATCGAATACTACGCAAAGATAAAGAACAATGACGAATCCGCGAAACATCTCACAACATGGATGAATCTGGAAGGCATTATGCTGAAATTAGTCAGTCCCAAAAGGACAAATTTTGTATAAGACCACTATTATAATAACTCAAGAAAAGGTTTAAACACAGAAGAAAAAAATTCTTTGATGGTTACGAGGGTGGGGAGGGAGGGGAGGGGAATTCACTAACTAGATAGTAGACAATAATTATCTTAGGTGAAGGAAAGGACAGCACACAATACAGGGGGAGTCAGCACAGCTAGACTAAAGCAAAAGCTAAGAAGTCTCCTGAACATAACCAAACACTTCGAAGGACACAGTAGCAGGGGCAGGGGTCTGGGGACCATGGTTTCAGGGGACATCTAGGTCAACTGGCATAACAAAATTTATTAAGAAAATGTTCTGCATCCCACTTTGGTGAGTGGCGTCTGGGGTCTTAAAAGCTTGCGAGCCGCCATATAACATGCATCAGTTGCTCCCAACCCACCTGGAGCAAAGGCGAATGAAGAACACCAAAGACACAAGGAAAATCTTAGCCCAAGAGACAGAAAGGGCCACATAAACCAGAGACTCCATCAGCCTGAGATCTGAAGAACTAGATGGTGCCCAGCTACCACCAATAACCGCCCAGACAGGGAACACAACAGAGCGTCCCTGACGGAACAGGAGAAAAGTGGAGTGCAGGGCTCAAATTCTAGTAAAAAGACCAGACTTAATGGTCTGACTGAGACTAGAGGAATCCCGGAAGAGATGACCCCTGAACTCTCTGTTAACCCAGAACTAAAACCATTCCCAAAGCCAACTCTTCAGACAAAGATTAGACTGGACTATAAAACATAAAATAATACTTGTGAATTCTTCTTAGTTCAAGTAGATACACGAGACTAAATGGGCAGCTCCTGTCCAGAGGTGGGATGAGAAGGCAGAAAGGGACAGGGGCTGGTTGAATGGACATGGGAAACCTGAGGTGGAAGGGGGAGTGTGCTGTCACATTACAGACACTGCAACTAGGGTCACATAACAATATGTGTATAAAGTTTCATATGAGAAATTAACTTGACCTGTAAACTTTCACCTAAAGCACAATACAAATAAATTTAAAATACCACATATAGTATGATTTAATTCATATGAAATGCCCAAAACAGGCTCATCTACAGAGACTGAAAGCAGATTTGTGGTTATCAGAGGTTGGAGGGGAAGAAGAGGGGACTGAGGGCCTACGGGTATGGGATTGTTTTTTGGCCTGCTCCAGTGGCGCAATCGGTTAGCACGCGGTACTTACACGGTGTAATGAAAATTTTCTAAAAATTGACTGTGGTGATACACAGCCTTGTAAATACATCAGAACCCACTGAACTGTACACTTAAAAAGGTGAACTTATAATGTGTGTATTCTATCTTAATACAGCTGTTATAAAACCAATCTATAGACAAGACATCACGATACCAGAACAGAATGTAAACGCTATCAACGCCGACGGCTGAGGAGGCCGGGGGCATAATGAGGAGGAAAGCAGAAGGAGAAGGAAGATCAGGACCCCAGGAGGCTCACCTTACAAAACGGGCGTTAAAAGTCACGGCATCAGTCGATGGAATTAAATCAGAGGTCCAGGTAAGGAATATCAAGACTTAAAGAAAATCAATAGAGGAACCATCAACATAATTATCACAAGTCTGGAGAAGGAGGAAAGGCGTTGAGAGGACATAAGGAAGCGAAACTGTCATGTGTCCTAACAGGAAGTCAACAACCAGAATGATATATGCAGATTATATTTAGAGATAGAAAAGAACCCCTAGAACTAAAAAGAAAAATGAACAAAAGTGATTGTTTCTGGCGAGAACAGGACTGGGTAGGAATAAAACAGGATGAGGACAGAAAACCTGCTGTTCATGAAAAGCCCATCTCAACTATGAGTTTTTTAATACTACATGCAGTTATTATTTCGCACATGGTTTTTAAAAAATCAGATCACACTTAGCATCATTTGAGGTAAAGCATCTGAATGAAGTAAGAATATACCTCACATCAGAAAAAACATTACATTGGCTCGTCATCCCCGAGTTAAACTGTGATTTAACTTACATATTTAAGCAAAATTGACTCTCAAGTTCCACAGCTGAAGACTGCATTCCTACTGTGAAGGCACCTTGAAACGTACGTTAGATTTTTACGAGAACAAGAAGCATTTATAAAGCCCCCGCCCTATAAAGGCAAACAGTAGGAAGCCTCATAAAAAGGGCACAGCTTCGCTGTGACAAGAAGAAACACTCAAAGTCCTGATAACTCTGGGATCCACAGAGCATTTTAAATGAAGGAAAGGAGGTGTGTCGTCCCCCCACGCCCCCACTGCCAACTCCAGTTTGAACACATTTTAAAAACCAAAGGGAAAGTCAGATGCAGCTCACGACGAGAAAACCAAAACAACCAAACCCATTGCCCTCAAGTCAATTCCGACTCACTGGGATTCCACATGTTACAGAGCAGAACTGCTTCATATCCCTGCGTGGCGCAAACGGTTAAGCATTGAGCTACTAACCAAAAGGCCGGTGGTTCGAACCCACTCAGAGGCACCTTGAAGACAGGCCTGGCGATCTGTTAATGAACCGTCACAGCTATGAAAACCCTATGGAGCACAGTCCTACTCAGAAACACATGGGGTCGCCATGAGCTGGCATTGACTTGAGTAACAATCTTTATAGATTGTCAGGCCTTTCTTCCACAGTGCCACTGGAGGGTTTAAACCACCAACCTTTAGGTTAATACCAAAAACAAAAAAACAAGCCAACTGCCATCGAGTCAATTCTGACTCCTAGTGAACCTACAGGACAGAGCAGAACTGCCCTATAGGGTTTCCAAGGAGCACCTGGTGGATTCGAACTGCCGATCTTTTGGTTAGCAGCTGAGCTCTTAACCACTGCTCACCAGGGCTCCCACCAGAGCACAGCAGAATCTACATCAGTGAAGTACTACACATGGTGTTATTTAAAACACAGTCAGGGTTACAACTGACACCCAGGACTCAGGATTCCAACCGCCACACTGGCGCTCTTCAGTGAAGGTCGGACGATAGAATGAATAGTCACACCAGGCAACAGGTGTGGCCAGGAGTGGCCCAGGATACCCAGAGAGCTCAGGGCCTGGACAAGCAGAAAGAAGGCCCTTGGTTATCAAACCCAGGGGACTTTCATTATGCTAAATAAAAACCTAGAGCAGCCATCTAAGATGCATCAATTGGTCCCAATCCACCTGGAGTAAAGGAGATTGAAGAACACCAAAGTCACAAGGAAAGTATTAGCCCAAGAGACAGAAAGGCCACATAAACCTGAGATTTCAGCCTGAGACCAGAAGAACTAGATGGTGCCTGGCTACCACCAATGACGGCCCCGACAAGGAACAAAACAGAGAGTCCCTGATGGAGCAGGAGAAAAGTGGGGTGCAGAACTCAAATTCTAATAAAAAAACCAGACTTAATGGTCTGACCGAGACTAGAGGAACCCCAGAAAGCACAGCCCCTGGACTCTCTGTCAACCGAGCACTAAAACCATTCCCAAGGCCAACTCTTCAGACAAAGATTAGACCGGACTATGCGACATAAAATGATACTCGTGAAGAGTGTGCTTCTTAGCTCAAGCAGATACATGAGACTAAATGGGCAGCTCCTGTGCAGAAGTGAGATGAGAAGGCAGAGAGGGTCAGGAGCTGGTTGAACGGACACGGGAAATCAGGGGTGGAAAGGAGGAGTGTGCTGTCACAGTACAGGGAGAGCAATTAGGGTCACATAACAGTCTATGTATAAATTTCTGTATGACAGACTAACTTGAATTGTAAACTCTCACTTAAAGTACAACAATAAACCAAAATGTTCACGGTAAAAAAAAAACAAAAAACACCTAAGCTTGGAACTTGCCCTCCATGCAATCACGTCTCCTCACATGAAGAGACGAAGATGGACGCTTTGCAAGAAAGAAAAGAACTAACCCATCACCTCAATTAGCTGGGTCACTTACGCTCAGTTAAAAATAAAAATCGTTAGGAAGGTCAAAGCTTCACCATGGCGAGAACAAACCCCAGACTCTGAGCGAGTCGGACTCACAGCAACCCCACAGGGCAGAGTAGAAGTGCCTTCCCCATAGGGTTTCCAAAGCTGTAAGCTTTACAGAAGCATCTTTCTCCTGAAGAGCAGCTGGCAAGCTCGAACCACCAACGTTCTGGTTAGCGGCCGAGCTTAACCACTGCACCACCAGGCCTCCTTCCCTGTTAGACTATTCTCCTGGACGTCATCATTGCCCAGAATGCCCCCAAGCACTGTCCACCTGGCGCAGGCCATGCCATGGGGTCAAAGAGATCTTGAATGATGAGTCCCCAGACTCTGAAAAAGGACGATGGTCAGGGCTCAGGCTGGAATCTCTCCCAAAACCCTGAAGGCCACCAGCAAGGCCAGGTGAAAGGAGAGGCTTTGCAACGCAGACTCGTCCTCCAGGCCCCTCGCGCTCAACAGCAGGTAGCAGACATGAGGCCCTGGGTGGCGTAAATGGTTAAGACACTCAGCCGCTAACCTAAAGGTTGGAGGTTCCAGTCCACCCAGAGGCACCTGGGAAGAAAGGCCTGGAGATCCACTTCCAAAAACTGTGGCACTGAAAACCTCATGGAGCACAGTTCTACTCTGATACACACAGGCTCGCCAAGAGTTGGGATCAACTCTCCAACAACTGTTTTGTATCACAGACATCGGAGCTCAGAGAGGCAATGGGTGGAAAATCCCATCCACAGAACACGCCCGGCTGAGGGAGCGTCACAGACACATTACTCTCCTTCACCCTCCTCCTTCCCCGGGGCTGACCTGTGGCCTTCTGGGCTCATTATCACCTCCGCAGAGCAGGCAGAGGAAGCCAGCAGAAGGAACCAGAATTGATCTGTCTGCAAGGTTAGCAGCTCCTGAGGAAGCAGGAAGGGGCAGGGCAGTCCAGTGATCTGTGGGAGGAGGTAGGTCCGTTCTGCAGGATGTCCCTGCCTCCCCCATGGCCGCAGACAGCTGCGTTTTGGGTTTTTCAGGAAAAGAGATTGATTATCCATAGCCAACCTCCCATCCGCCCCCCACCCAATACCAAGCCAAGCTTGGGCACCCAGACTCCCTGTCTCCCAGTCACCCTGTCCCCCCTCACACACCTGCTCACTATCCTTTGGTCTTTACTGAAATCATACTCTGGAGGGGCAAATGCTGGAATTGAATAATACAGATGTTTGCTGTTTTGTTTAAACCAAAGACACTTTCTCCTCTCTCCTTTATTTCCCCTACTTTATGAATTCAACATGGCCCCAGCCAGAAAATGTGGGTACCTTTCCCGTCACACTATTATACTTCAGTTTGCTAGGTTCTGATATGCCAGGACGCCCGTCACCCCCACCCCAACACACCCAAGTTTCCCTTTACAGTGGAAAGACTTTGACCGGACTGAGACTCAAAGGGTGCTGGTCCATTCCACAACTGAGGATGAGCTCAGTTGAAAGGACCATCACCCCACAGGGTTCCTCGCTGAACCATCACTCTGTCTAACGTCCTTAGAATGAACACAGCTGATCGGGGGCCCTCCTGCCCTGCCTGTGCTGTGCCCCTCCAACACTTCTCTGCCCCGTCTCAACGAACGGAGACCCCATGCCACCTCCTTGTGGAGGTGCACGATCTCCTGGTTCTGCCTCAGCCCAACTGGGGGAATAGGCTCTTCACCCAGGGACACATACATGGTCTTCTAGAAAGATCTCATGGGAGCACTGGAGGAATCTGTTTTCCCAGATCCACAGTCAAGGCTTTATGAATTCCTTAATGAGGTCCCTAGAGGCCAGAGCAACAGGGAAAGTCTTATGCTGGCTGGGTGAGGAAGAAGGTGCTGGAATTGGGAAGGGAATGGAAAGGGTAAGCCAAGCCTAACTATTAATATCTTGTATGCTTTCACACTAGAACATTGTTTTCTTTTCTTTTCAAAACACTCTGTTCCTGGCTGAGTACTGATTTATTTCTGAGTACCTCCTTTATTTTAAAAAAAAAAAAAAAAACTGTAAATAAGTGATTTTAAAAAATAAGTGGTATGGCCTCCAATGATGATGAGACAGTATTTTTTCAACACCAGAGTTATTACTTACATAAACCTGAACAGTGAGAGATGAAGAGTACTGATGTTGGGAACTGAGAAAAACAGAAACATTCACTGGGGCTTTTCAAATCGGATTTTTCTGCTCCTATATTGAGAAGGGGAAGAAAGAAAAAAAAAGACAGAGATACATGACACAGAAGCATATACTACCTATCTGCTTAATTTAGAAAGGAGAACATATACAGATGGATGTGTGTATGTACGTGTGTAAGCCAGCAGCCACCCAGTAGATTCCAACTCATCACGTGTCAGAGTAGAAACGTGCTCCGGAGGGTTTTCAGTGGCTAATTTTTTGGAAGTATATGGCCAGGCCTTTCTTCTAAGGCTCCTCTGGGTGGGTTCAAACCAACAACCTCTCGGTTAACAGCCAAGCGCTTAACTGTTTGCGCCACCAGGGTTGCCTTTATGTACGTGTAGATGTATGTATTTTGTGTGTCTATACAGACACGTATGTACATGTGTTATGTATGCATGTTGTTAGCTGTCAGTGAATCAGCCTCCGACCCACAGCAACTCTACGCACAGCACAGCTACACGAGGCCCAGGCCTGTGTCACCCCCGGTCCTGTGCCACCCCGGTCCTGTGCCATCCCCATGATCTGCTGGGGATCAGACTAATGTAATCCACGGGTTTTCACTGGCTGATTTTCGAATGTAAATCTCGGGACCTTTCTTCCATATTTGTGTGTGTGTGTCTGTGTGTGTGTGTGTGTGTGTGTGTGTGTGTGTGTATGTCTGTGTGTGCCTGTGTGTGTGGATGTGTGTGTGTGGATGTATGTGTGTCTGTGTGTCTGTATGTCTGTGTGTGGATGTATGTGCGTCTGTATGTCTGTGTGTGTGTCCCATCCCGAGTGACACAGTGTATCAGATACAGGAGTCCAGATGAAAATAAAGCTTTCTCACTAGCAGCCTGAACTTGCGGTAGAGATCTGTACATCCCCCACAGGAATCAAACTCTCTTCCTGGCTTCCCGCCCTCGCAGAGCTCTCCTCCAGTCACAGGCAGAAACCCTGTCCCATCACTGACACCCAGGTGAGGATGTGATGTGATCCCTACGCATGCACCTGGATTCCTCCTTGGAAAGTCAAAGGCTTGTACTGCACATCTTATATTAAAATGTTGTCTTGTGACATTCAACTTTTTTCTCCTTCAGACAGTAAACTCCTTGCAGAAAGGAAAGGGCAAAAGTGTTAACACACACACCTAGCTGGCCCTCAGCAAAGCTTTCTGGGAGGAATTCCTGGGCCCGGAGCTCCAGAGACAGCTGTGGTTCGGCCAGCTCCCCAGAATTGCAGGGTCACTGGGGGGAAGGGACAGGACCAGAAAAGCTTTTACTTTCTGGTTTTGAGGGAGTGGGGAGGAGAGGCAAGCTTGGAGACAGCTGCAGAGGGTAAGGAGAGGCAGTCTTTGTCCTAGCTCTGTGGATGAGCACTAGGATGGAGTTAAATTGTCAGCTAATGAGATTTGCTAACCACGTGCTTCCTTTTAAGTCCAGGTCCCCAGCTGATCGGATCCCCAGACAGCAGCAGGGGGGAAAGCTGCCTTCAGCATCCCTAGGGGCCAGAGAATTCCCAGAATGAGTGCTCGGCAGATCGGAATCGTTTCTGGGAGTGGAACTTTAAATAAGTTATCACATTATTAATTGATTGCCAGCAATAACACTACCAGCCCCTTTCTACCTAGGGTGACCGAGGCAGGCCCAGGGGACCAGAAGGGCATAAGGGGCATTCCCTGGGGGCTTCTGAACTAACACACTGCAAGTCCCTCCTTGCCTTAGTTTTTTTTAAGTGTTTGCTTGCTTGTTTTGGCTCATAAAGGCCCCCAGGGTCCACATTCAAAGGATGTGTCCTTGGACCCTGGTCAATAATTTGCCCCTACAAGCAAAAGGGTGTTGAAGCAGCGAGCATTTTGTCAATAATATCTTACCACAGTCCCTCAACAAGCCTGAGTTTGTCTTCTTTTTTTTTTTTTTTTTCCAGTATTTATCTGATGCTGGTTAGTTGTTTTTTTGTTTTTTCCTGTATGAAATTGGCTTCTCTCTTTGCCTAAAGAAAATTAACAGGGCAGAGCTGGTGGAGCAGAGGAAAAACAAGTCAAAACGCATTGACAGCGTTTTAAAAATATTCAGTGAAATCAATTTTCCTTTATACCTTCAACAGCCTCCTCCTTAAGTTTATTTCTTCTCTAGTCAAAGATAATTACTTAGCAACTTAGGTGTTTACCACTCAAAAGCACCCTCCCTGGCAGAGCTCTTTGCTGTGAGGTGCAGGCAGACGGCTTACGGAGACCAGCATTTTGCCTCGCGTCCACTGCAAGACCCAGTAAAACTTCACCTTTGCAAGGAAGTAGTCTGCCAGCTTGTCCAGGTAGTGGCATGGTTCTCTCCCAGGCCTCCACGTATAGCTTTGCTCAAACTTCCCTCCAAGAGGGCGTTAATCACGTTGCACGGAAGCCATTGGTTCCCCCAACCCTTTGCCATCTGGAAGGGTTTTCCTCCTCTGTCCCCAGGCGTGCCCTGCAGTCTAGCCTTGAGGAAGAAGGAAAGAAGCAGCAGCAACTAAAGCGTCATGGAAATTCAAACACACAAAAAGGAGCTGCAAGAGATTAGATAAGTCTGATTACACCTAAGGCCCAGTAAAACCAGCCCTGTTCGAAGCTGAACACTGCAGCGCTGCACGCCTTTTAAAATAAAACGGGAGCCAGGGAGTGGAGAAGGCAGACGGAGGAGACGCAGGGCTGTCCTCTAACGCATTCCCTTCAACAGGGGATCAACATTTCGGGGCTTCCTATGTGGCAGTCCCTGGGCTAAGCAGTTAATTTGTAAAGTCTTGTTTAAACTCCGCCCCCCACAGTAACCCGAGGAGGTAAATACTCGTTGTCCCCATTTTACAGACGCGGAAACTGAGACACAGAGAAATTAAGCAGCTCTGTGAAGACCACAGGGCTCATGAGTGACACCGAGCTGGTACTGGAACTCAGGTTTGTCTGACCTCAGCGCCAGGCTCTCAACCTCGGCTCCAGCTCCAAGTGTGTGCCAAGTCAGCACGGATGGGTAACCCGATCGGGACAGCTCTGGTCGCGTGGGTACCACCGAAGCGAGCACGGGTCAGATAGTGTCCTCAAGGGCTTGCGCGCGTCCTTCAGGACTTGCCAACACGCAGGGAAAGACAGACTCTGGGTGAAGCTGGGTTGACCCTGGAGCAAGACGGGAGGATTCGACTGGGAGGGATGGGGTTGAGCGTGCCAGGGTCGGCGCCCCAACAGCCGCCAGTCTGAGAGTCTCCGGCCGAGGAGCTTCCAGGTGTAGAGGGCCTGGGGGCACCGTGCGCAGCGGGGGCACGGCGCGGACGCCGTCTCGCCGTCTCTTCCCTGCAGCATCTCGCGCGGTGGCCGGGGGAGGGGGCGTCACCTGACAGCGCGCACCAACTTCTCCCGGCGCGGAGGGGGCCCGCGGCAGCCGCGCGGGGGCCGGAGGAGCGCAGCGCGCCGCTCTCGCCCAATGGCTAGGTCTGTAAACAAAAGCGGGCCCCACGCGGGTCCCCCGCCGGGCGACGAGGGGGGCGGCGAGAAGGCGAGGCGGGGACCGGAGCGGGCGCGGGGTCCTCCGCCGCCCCGGCAAGTCATTGTCTGCGCAGGATTCTGTTTTCCATGCCCCCTCCCCGGCCAGCCCGAGCCCCCCGCCTGTCGGAGACCCCCGGGCTCTCCGCCCCGTGACCCCGGCCCCGAGCGCGGCACAGCTCGCCAAGGTGAGCGCGCAGACAGCCTGGCCGAAAACCCAGGCCCAGAGGCGCTCATGTCAGGGACAGAGGCACACATATATACACACACGCACACAAACACGCCCTCTCCGAAGTTGATCAAAATGAGTCGACAAATACAAAGTGCCGCCGCCGCAGATCTGCGCTGACCTCCTGTGCCGGGAGGACCGAGTGCCAAAGCCTGGCCACTGTCATTTCCATAGGCGCCGAGCACCTGGGCTCCGCTGTCTCGCCTCCCCGCTGGCCGTTCCTCCACGCAGCGAGGGATGCCTCCCCATCCCTCTCCGGCTCCCCCACCTCCCAAGTGTGTGCGCACGGGAACAATACGACTCTAGCCGATCGCCGGAGCTAGGACCCGCCGGAGCCCCGGAGTGCGGGAGACGCGGGTCGGGACGTGCCCGTCACGGGCAGCGCGGCCCGGGCATCCTCGCCGCCATCCCTCGGCCCGCGGTACTCACCCCTGAGGCTCGCCCCGGGTCTGCAGAGGGTGCCGGGGACAATGCGGGCCGCCAGGGCCTCGGGCTGCGGGCGCCCAGGCGTGCGCGGCGCTGCAGAGCTGCGCGCCCCGCCGCTCGCCCGCGAGCCGTCTGCCAATGGGAGCTGTCAGGGCGCCCTGGCCGGCGGCCTCGGGGGCGGGGCCGCGGGCGCTCGTGGGAAACCGAGCCCCGGTTGGCTGCCCGGACGGTCGCTCCGCCTCCGGCTGGCCAATCGGAGGCGGCGGGTGCAGGAGCGGGGCGTTCGGAGTTGGCCCGGACAGTGACAACAGGCGCACGCCGGGTACCCGGCTGCATCCCGGGCCCGCGCGTGCGGCTGCAGGGATGCGGGCGCCGCGCGCTCCGGGGACGCCGGCCCGCGAGGCCCCGGCGGCGCAGGCTGCAGAGGTCGAGGGAAGGCACCGGAGGCGCGGCGGGCCGGGGCCGGCGAGGGAGCCCCAAACAAAGCCGCTTTGGGAGGGCCGAGCGGCCTCCCCCTCCGCCGCCAATAGGCCGGCGAGGCTGCCTGTCAGCCCGCAGAGGTGGAGGTGGCCAATGACGTGCAGGGTTGGCGCGCGCGCGCGGCTCGGCGTCGGTGGGATTGGTCGGAGGTAAAGGATTTTTCTGCTACCTAAGGCCGAGAGGAAGGGGGGACGGAACGGGGGAGGGGAAGCGCCAAAAAGCGCTGTACCTGCGGCACGTGATCTGGCTCAGGAGGCGTGTTCCTGGTTCCAAGGGGAGACGGGAAGTTTGGGACGAGAGAAAAAGCCCGAAAGCAATTCCTTTCCATGGATGCTGGAGGACGGTGGGTTCTAGCGAGGCTCCAGGTAGCGCACGGTGCCCGTAACCGAATCCCGGAGAGTCCGAGACGCCCTGGGTTGACTCACCTTGCCCAGCGAGTGAACTTGTGATCCCAGCGTGCGGCTTGGGCCTCACGTTCGTTAGTGACTCCGGCAAGGTTCAGACAGACCGCCTGCCCTGCTTGTAAAACCCCGAAAGGATATTTGCAGTTTACCTTCCGCGAGGTTGTGAGGGACAAGGGGACGCTGGCCGTGCAGACTCCAACGAAAGCTCTTCCCTCCACGGGGTTGGTGCTTCCCCTTTTCCTCGAGAGCGTTGGACTGGCGTGAATATTCAGCACACCCCGTGGGCTTATCTTGTTCAAAGCGAAAGGAAACTCCCGAGGAATTGCCTGTGACTTAGAGGGAAGACGTCCACCAGAAAACTCCCCTCTGTGCGCTGATCATCCTCTCCTCGCCATCCTCACTGCCACGTCTCTCACCCTGACCGCATCAGAGGCCTCCCAGCGCCTCTCCACCCCAGGCCTTGCTTCCCGAAATCTGTTCGCCACTTTGCAGAATGACCCTCCTAAACAGAAACATCGCCGTTTGCTCTCGCACCTCCGGATCTCTTCCCTCTGCCCAGAATGCCTTCGCAGGCCCCCCTCCCCACCACCAAGGCCTCCCCTCGTTTTGCTGATTACTACCCAGTCTCGGAAGGAAGCTGAGCGGAGCAGTGCATTTGTGGTGGGCTTGTGAGAGGTTGCCGTTTGACCTGCCCAGCGGCTCCGCGGAAGAGAAGGCCTCAGATCTGCTCGTGTAAAGATGACAGCCGAGAAAAGCTTGTGAGCAGTTGTGCTCGGCAACACGCGGGCGGCCTTGAGTCGGGCTCCTCGGTGGCTAACAACAAGCCGTTCTCCAGGTCCGGCTTAATCGGCAGCCAGTCCAAGCAGACGTTTAGTGAACCACTGTGCAGCAGATGCCCCCGTAGGTCTGCACCAGACAAGACTAGATGCCTGACCCCCCGCATGTATTTCGGTTGTGGCCTGTTCTACAAAGTGTTGAAACCACAAAAAAAAAAAAACCTCCTTGCGGTCTAGTCGATTCTAACTCATAGCAACCCTATAGGACAGAACAGAACTGCCCGATAGGGTTTCCAACGATCTTTTGCTTAGCAGCTGAGCTCTAACCACTGCACATCAGGGCCCCACAAGGTGTGGAAGTTGCCTTTGTCTTCCCCCTCAACAGCCCATCATTCGGTGGTGCCAGAATCGTGCATCCAGTTCACTGTTGTATCCCACTACCTAGCACAGTACTTGGCACATTTTGGGTACACAGAAATGTAATCAATGAATGGATCATAAATGAACTATAGTTATAAGGGAAACCCTGGTGGCGCAGTGGTTAAGAGCAGTTGGAATCCACCAGGTGCTCCTTGGAAACCCTATGGGACAGTTCTACTCTGTCCTGTACGGTCACTGAGTCGGAATCGACTCCATGGCAATGGGTTTGATTTGGTTTTATAGTTATAGGCGATAGTTTTGAAGATATGAACTGCTTCGAAAACATCAGCTTTAGAAGATGATCAGGACAGTCGACCTCCAATTGATATGTCCAGCAGGGTCCACGATGGGTGTTCCAGGGAGGCTTCTGACTTAGATTTGAGAGATTTTTTTTTTTTTCCCAAAACTAACTTCCTCTCAGCCCAAGCTTCTCAATGGCAAATGGTTCCTCTGTAAGGCTTTTCATCCCAAGAGAAAGAACAATTTTTTTTCTTTTAGTTTTGTGTGTGTGTGTGTGTGTGTGTGTGTGTGTGTGAAAATACAACACAACCTAGACCCATTCAACCCCCTCTACATGCACAGGTCAGTGCCATCGGTTACTTCGTCACATTGTATCACCACTGTCATCTCTCCCCGTACTGTCTCACCACCGGTAACTGACTCTCTCTGCCCCTTTGAGTTCCCATCTGTGCTTTAGAGTTCCTGTTGTCAATTTGATCACATTAGAGATAATTCAGGGCCAACATTCTTTATTAATTGAGCTAAACTGTTGTTTTGTTTACAGACACGGATAGTTTCGGTTCAAGGATTAAAGATTATTTCAGGACAGTAGATTCAGGGGGTTCCCCCAGTCTCAATGGATCCAGTAAGTCTGGTTTCCATAGGAACGTGATGTTCTGTTCCAATTTCTTCACCTGTTACCATCTTTAGAAGGGAAATGTGTCTATAATCCTACATCCAGGAAAATGAGTAGAAGGCTTTTTCCCAGTGAAGTTCAGGAATGCGTTTGGCCATGCTCAAGAGCACAGACTGCCTGCATTCAGATCATAGTCCTGTCGCTCTCTGGCTGTGACCTTTGCGAGTTACTTCAGACCTCTGTGCCTCCGTTTCCCTGTGGATATAATTGAGATGGCAACTGTGCCCACTGCACAGGTTGGTGTGAGGATGAATGAGTCAATGTTAGCCGTGGGCTCAGAAGAGTACCTGGCGTGTTGTTCTTAGTGGCCATCGAGTCAGCCGCGACTCGTGTGATCTTATATAAAACAGAACCACATGGTGCCCAGTCCTGTGCCCTCTTCATGATGGTCTGTGTGTTTGAGCCCATTGTTGAGGCCATGGTGTCAGGCCATCTCATTGCGAGTCCCCCTCGTTTTCGTTGGCCCTCCACTTTACCAAACGCGATGCAAGGATGATGAGACTTCAGCTCGCTTCCTTTGGACACGTCATCAGGAAATACCAGTCTCTAAAAAGGACATCATGTTCTGTAAAGTAGATGACCTGGCACATAGTAGCATTAAATGATGTCTGTTAAATAAATTAACATCTTCCACTGGAGACACGTGCCTCCTGTGTTGGTGGCAGGTTATGTGAGGCCCCTCCTCCTGCCTCCTCTGAGGACGGCCCCCATCGTGGCCCTCCTGTTGAGGACGTAACAGTGGGGCAAGATGAGCTTAACCCTCTGAGCAGCCACCCGACTGCCTTGGGCATAGCTCTTCCTGCCCCTAAGAAAGCTTCTCATTGTTAGTGGCCGGGAAATCATGTTTCCAAGGCTGCGACCTTTCAGAAGCAGATTTCCAGGCCTGTCTTCCAAGGCACGTCTGGTGGGTTTGAACCGCCAACCTTACAGTTAGTACAGTGGTCCAGTGCTTACCCATGTGCGCCACCCAGGGGCTCTCTAAGAAAGCTAGAGGGCAGTTAGGAGACAAGCCTGGAGTCAGAAGGGCCTGGCTCCAATCCCGGCTCCACCACTTACCGGCTCTGCAGGTCCCTTAATGGTTCTCAAACCTCAGTTCCTTATTCTCCAAGCAGTGGACTAAGACCTCACCCACAGGGATGTCGAGGAGATGAAAATGAGATACCACACACGACACATAGTCAGCGCTCATGAAAGGTAGATACTGGCTTCAGCTCGGTTAGCCAACCTCTGTGAGCCATACTTTCCTCATCTGTAAATGGGATAATAATATTTCATTAAGTGGTTGAGCAACTTACATGAGACTGTAAGCAAAGAGTAGCTCACTGCCCAGAAGGCAGAGATGGGCAGCTAAACCAGTGGCCGTGGAGTCAATTTTCCAACTCTTGACGACCCCATGTGTGTGAGAGTAGAAACATGCTCCATGGAGTTGTCAATCGCTGATATTTTTGGGAAGTAAGTCACCAGGCATTTCTTCCGAGGCACCTCTGGGTGGATTCGAACCTCGAACCTCTCAGCTACCAGCTGAGCACATTAACCATATACGCCACCCGGGGACTCCCATGGGTAGTTGGGAAACCACAATTTGGGCTCTTGCTGTCATCCACTCTTACCCTGAACCCTGTTTATGTCTACACATCTGAACTTCATTTCATCCACTCTCACCCTGAACCCTGCTTATGTCTACACGTCTGAACTACACTTCATCCACTCTCACCCCGAACCTTGCTTATGTCTACGCATCTGAACTTCACTTCTCGGCATCGGCCTGGGGCTGGCTGAGGGAGGCTTTGCTCCCACAATCATGGGGGTAACAGAATTAAGCTGATCTTCCCTTCGGGTAAATTCCCTGACCTCTCAAACTTGAGAAGTTCCTGCCTGCTTCTGGGCTGCTTCTCATCTCTGCTCAGCGCAGTAGGTTGCTGCCTCACACCATGGCAAAGATAATGGGGCATTTTGATTAAAAGAACAGACGAATGCCATCTGGCAGACTGTTTCGGTGTCCTGTCTCCTGAGGGCACCGCTGACATCTAAGGAGGCCATGGAACTGTCATGAAAGAAAAAACCCTTTGACGATGAGTGATTCTGACTCACAGTGACGCTGTAGGACGGAGCAGAACTGCCCCATAAGGTATCCAAGGAGCGGCTGGTGGATTCGAACTGCCGACTTTTTGGTTAGCAGCCAAGTTCTTAACCACTGCACCACCAGGGCTCCGTGAAAGAAAAAGGAAGTAGTGAAGGGAGCAGGGCAGGAGGAAGGAGCACGTGACCCAACCTCAGCTATGAATCCACACTTTCTTCCCACCACTTACTCAAATCCTCACTAAATACAACTGTAGCTGTGTCACCACTGCAAATGGCTGCACCCTGGAGATGAGCGCCCGCCTTTGCTCTAGGCAGCCCAGCCTCACCTCTGTTCCGGAGCTGGGTTTCCACTGCAGCAGAAGCTCTTGGAGGGCAGGGCATTGATCTGCTTTGTTCACTGCTGGATCCCTGGTGTCTAGAACCAAGCTAGTTGCTGCTGAGCCAATTCCAGCTAATGGCAACCCCATGAGTGTCAGAATAGGAGTGTGCTCCACAGGGTTTTCAGGGGCTGATTTTTCAGAAGTAGATCACCAGGTCTTTCTCCCCAGGCACCTCTGGATGAAATTCAACCTCCAACCTTTCAGTTAGCAGCCAAGCACATTAACTGTTTGCACCACCCAGCAGAGACTCCACTCTAAAAATTAAAGTCTATTTAAAAAAAAAAAAGAAACCCTACCTTGCAGGAAAGAAAAGAGAAGAAAAAGAGGCACAAATCAATACCCGAGCATTTTAGTCAGGAACTTTGAACCAGCCTGGTTCCTCAGTTTGCGCTCCCTCCTTCCGTTCTGCCATATTGTTTCCAGCTCTTCACGCGTTCTCTGCCCCTCCACCCACACTCAGGGCCAGCTTGGTGAGCATGCCACCTGTACGGTCACACAGGGTACCACACTCAGAAGGGCCCCATGCTTGTTTTAATGTTCTGCTGTCGCCATCTTGAAATTCTTAATAAGTTTTGAACAACTAAAAAAAAACCAAACCCATTGCTGTCGAGTCAATTCCGACTCATAGCAACCCAATAGGACAGAGTAGAACTGCCCCATAGTGTTTCCAAGCTGGTGGACTCGAAATGCCAACCTTTTGGCTAGCAGCCGTAACTCTTAATAAGGGGCCCTGCATTTTCATTTTGCACTAGGCTTCACAAATTATTTAGCTGGTCCTGCTCACACACCCCTCAGCTCTGGGGTGTTTCATCCTTGGTCCTGTATGACACCCAGCTCATAGGGTTCTCACAGCAGACACTTAATATGTGTATGTTAAAGGGTTCACCATAAATGTAAAGTATCATCGGTCCTTTATTATGGCAGATTTGATGGGGCAAGCCCAAACATTATGTGAACGGCTGCCCTTGAGCCTTTGCTCTGCCTGCGTGAAGGACCTGGAGATCCAAAACAGCGGTAAACATCAGCTCATGAGGGGCGTTCCCGGGGCTTCTCAATGGAGAGCTCCAAGAAGACATGCAAGGAAACCCCAGGGGCTGTGAGCACCCCCGGGAAGACCCACACCCGCCCCAACAGCTTTCCCATAACCATCCAGTGTTCCTCAAGAGCGTCAATACTCAAAGTGTGGTCCAAGGACCAGCAGCAACCGCATGCCTTGGAGTCAGAAATGCACAGTCTCAGGCCCCATCCCCGATGCTGAATCTACGTCTGCATCTTAACAAGATCCTCAGGTGCTTCGCTGTGTATACGCGAGGTGCCGAACCCCCTTGGGGTAAACAGTTTGCCTTTGGTCCTGGTTCCCTACGAGGCAGTTTTACTCTGTCCTGTAGGGTCACCATGAGTCAGAATCGACTCCACAACAACAGGTTTGGTTTTTTTGGTTTTGGCCTGGCTCCCGGGAACCAGACCGCACCTGAGGCCTGTGAGTGGGAACTGGGCAGACCAAGAGGGATCACGGGGGGCCCAGTGCTGACTAACCCTCAGCATAATGTCATCTCTCATGGCCACAGAGTGAGGCCAATAAAGAGCCTGGGAAGATGGAGGCTCACGGGAGCTTCCTGGGCCAAGAGAGCGAACATCTGCTCTTGGAAGGGTAAGCGCGTCCCCTGGGAACATGGAAGCTTTGCGCCGAGATCCTTCCTAGTCCTCACCATTGTCTTTGTGTCTTTTTTCCCTCTGGATTAAAGATAGCCCTTTCTTTCCCTGCAGTTTGTGAGTCGTGATTTAACAGATTATAGGACCTAAGAAACAGAGAAGGGGCAGTGCCCGCTGACCTAGCCCCAGGTGAATGGGGATGAAAGAGAGAGGGCTTCACTGGCAGCTGGGTCTGAACTGATCAGGACAGGGAAGCTGAGATTTTCCTGGACTGGTTTGGTATCGCAGTGTTAAAATTTGGGAGACATAGCATCCTCTCTGAAAATGCAAACCCACCAGGAGGAGTAGCCGTGTACAGAACAACTCCTAAGTAAAAGAGTCGTTTAACCGAGGCTTTCTTACTTAAGGGCAGAAGTTGGGAGTGGGTAACTGAGGGTCCAGAAAAAGGAATGAAGAGACCAGAGCGTTTGCTCAGCCACGATAAAGACTTCGGTTATGGAGAAAGGAGCAAGGAAGCCTCAATATGCAAACTAATGTGCCCAACAAATACAAATAACCTCAAGGTCAAAGAGGCGAGGCCAGGCAAATCCGACCACGATACGTTCCAGGAACGTCACTGGGCCTCCTCTCTGTAATTCACTTCATTGCGTTTTATTTTCTGTGTTTTCACTGAAGTGGCAGTTTGTGGAGAAACTCTCCCACTTGGCTGCGAACAGGCCCCGAGCAACAGCAACACTTCTACAGAATTGGCAAGGACAGCGCTATGGAATATTTCAGAAACTTTAAGGCAAAGGGACAAACAAACAACCAAAAAACAAAATAAAAATCCTTGCACTGTGTTTAGAGGAGAAAGAGCTAGGAATAAAGAACAATTGCTGGCCCTGTGTCCATGAGTTCCCAAAAGAAAACCAATTTGATGTTATTCTTTCTATCTCTGCTGGCTCCAGCTTGGTTATTACTTCATCTCCATAAGAAAGAACAAAATCTCCTCTTAAAGAACAAGCTGTAACTGCCCTGTGGTAGGTTTCTGAGATGACCTACCAGATCTAAGCCGACCAGGCTCTCTCTTCACTGACACACACCGTGGAGAATCCCTGCTGGCCCAGTGAGGGTGAACGCAGTCTGTCTCCTTTCCCACCTACACCACCTGGGCAAGGCTCGATGGAGCAAACCTGCCAGGACATGTGTTTGCAACTCCACCTGCCTCATCCCGGAAAAGAACAGGAATTCTCTGTTCTACAGAAGTGTCATCTGTCTCCACTGTGAACAGAATGCTACGGGAAGGGCTGGAACGTAGCCTGCTGCCTCAGCAAAACCATGAGTAGACTCGGAGAAGCTGCTCTTCCCAGGATGGCGAACCAGTGCGGTGGAATCGTGGAAACCAACCTCTCTTCTTAGGATCAGGGGGCGGCCCCATTTCCTCTTTCCATGTATTGGTATTGCCTCTTCCCCTCCCCTCACTCTCACACTACCTCAGAGAGGCCATTTATAGGCAAAGATTCTATCCTGAGTCAAAACTTGCCTCTGTCCCTTCCCAGCTGTGTGACCTTGGGCAAGTTACTTACTGTCTCTGTGTTCGTTATCCTTATCTGCAAAATGAGGGTCATAATAGGCCCTTCTCATCAGTGACTTATGAGGATTAAATGAGTTAATACAATAAAGAACTTAGAACAGTACTTGGCCCGCAGAACACACCTGGTAGGTGTTAGAGAGTGTCCCCAACTCATCTACAAAATGCCAGACTCACTTTGGGAAAGCTTACAAGGCACCTGTCCCTAAATAACCAAAAAGGGTCATAAATTCAACATGTTCATAATCTCATTATATCTACACTAGCACCTTCCCCAAATAACAACCAAGAAACAAATCCTTCCTTTTCGTTTCTCAGGTCAGTTTCTGGCCTTACCATCTAGGGAGACACGATCCAAGTGGAACTCTGGGCGGCAGCTTTGACTTAAACCCTCTCCTGTGTTATTGCTGGAAACCCTGGTGGCGTAGCGGTTAAGTGCTATGGCTGCTAAACAAAAGGTCAGCAGTTCAAATCCACCAGGTGCTCCTTGGAAACTCTATGGGACAGTTCTTCTCTGTCCTATAGGTTCACTATGAGTTGGAATCGACTTGATGGCAACAGGTTTGGGTTTTTTGTTTTTTGTTGTCGTTATCTGCCATGGAATTGGCCCCCGGCTTGTGGTGACCCCGTGCACAAGGGAACAAAACATTGCCCCATCCTGTACCAACCCCATGATCAGTTGTAGATCAGGCCATTGTGATCAGGCCATTGTGATCCATAGGGTTTTCATTGGCTGATTTTCAGAAGATCACGAGGCTTTTCTTCCTAGTCCATCTTAGTCTGGAAGCGCCACTTAAACCTGTTCGGCCTCGTAGCAACACGCAAGCCTCCAGGGACAGACGGGTGGTGGCTGCGCATGAGGTACACTGGTCAGGAATCGAACCTGGGTCTCCCGCGTGGAAGGCGAGAATTCTGCCAGTGAATGAGGGTCACTGCCCCAACTGGGTTGAACAGTGTCTTCTAACAATTCATGTCCACCCAGAACCTCAGAATGTGACCTTATTAGGAAGTAGGGTCTTTGCAGATGGAATTAGTTAAGCTGTTGCACTGGAGCCCTGTGAGCCCTAATCCAGTGACTGGTGCGCTTATAAAAACAGAAAGGAGAGGCACAGACAGACAGGAGAAGCCATGTGACGACAGAGGCAGAAATTGGAGATGGGTGGCTATGAGCCAAGGAATGCCAGGGACGGCCAGCGGCTGCCGGAGACTGGAAGCGAGGAACAATTCTCCCTCTGCGCCCTGAAGGAGTAACCAATCCTGCCAACACCTTAGTTTTGGACTCCCAGCCTCCTGAACTGTGAGAGAGGAATTTTGTTTGGTTTTAAGCCACCCACTTTGTGACACTGGAGGCCACCCTAGGAAATGCGTACGGTAAGGAATGTGCCTAATCAGAGATGTGCACTGATGAGGCAAGCATCTAAAACCGCCTGCTGCGCGCAGCGTGCGGTCCTGGAGCTGAAGGAAAAGGGGAAATGTGAAGATGGAGAAGCCCCAGCTCCAGGCTGCAGAGGCTCACGGTGAGGTAGAGAGAGGCAAAAACCAACCCAAAACCAAACCCGTTGCCGTCAAATCAATTCCAACTCATAGAGACCCTATAGGACAGAGGACTGCCCCATAGGGTTTCCAAGGAATGGCTGGTGGATTCAAACTGCCGACCTTTTGGTTAGCAGCCAAGCTCTTAACCACTATGCCACCAGGGTTTCCTAGAGAAAGGCAAAAGAGGAAGAAAAAAACAAACCAAACCCATTGCCTTCAAGTCGATTCCAACTCATACTGACCCTATAGGACAGAGTAGAACTGCCCCATAGAGTTTCCAAGGAGCGCCTCGTGGATTCGAACTGCTGACCCTTATGGTTAGCAGCCGTAGCACTTAACCACTACACTACCAGAGTTTCCAAAGGAGGAAAGGAAGGGTTGAAATCCCGACATCCAGGCCAGGACGGGCAGTGCTGAGCGTGGGCTGAGCGTGGCAGGAGCCAGCTTCAGGGTTCCCGATTGAAACCCGAGAGTGTCAGTTTGGGCTGCTATTAAGTCTCAACAGCAAGGGGCAGGCAGGAGAAAGGGGGAAGGGAGGACCCACTGCTTAGGGGACACTGAGCTTCTGTTAAAGGGTGATGGTTGAGCAACATGATGAGCACAGTTAATGTCACTGGACCGTACCTGCGAAGATTGTTGAAAAGGCCGATGTTTTGCTACCTCTGTATTTACCACCCCCACACACACCAACCCAATGGCAGGTTCATCAAGGGGGTGTAGTAGTTTGACATTTTGAGTACCCATCATCCCCCATGTCTTCTACACTGTGAAGAATAAAACCACAACAGGTGAGTATTTGGAGCCGGGACCTACACCCTCTCGCCATCACATTCCAGTCGGTATTCTTGGTTGAATAACTGTCTGTCGAACTGAGCTGACTTCTTTGGTTGGTTAGCAAAGTGTCACCTAAGAGGAAAAAAGTGCCTTCTTGGGATCTCTAAGTGTTTCTTTGAAAAGCCTGCAAGTGAAGGAGGATAGTGGTTACGGAGCTTTAGTGTCAACACTGAGAGAGGCCCCCGGGCGAGGGCAGGAGGACGGTGCTGCGGACGTGGGGGCGGAGACCCCCTCAGCTTGAGAGAGGAGGCCTTATCTCACAGAGCCCACAGAATTTCAGGTCTGTGACAGCTCCGTCTGTAAATGCCCTTCAATAGCTGCATTATTCATTCCCTCAGCATTTAAGTTAATGTAGCCTTTTTATTCCACCAGAACAAGCGTTGCTTTTTCCCCTTCAAACACATGGTATGCAAGGAACAACCTTCCAGGCCCTTGGAGTCCCTGTTAGTGCAAACGGGTTTCTTTTTATTGGCTAAACCCAAATGCTCTAACATATAAATTGGTAACTGAAAAATATTGTGAAGTACAGCTACCCAGACATTTCCCCGCTGTATTTGCTTATCCCTCTTATATTGTCTTGTTTTTTGACCCATTTATATGGAAATACAAAAGGTTAGCAACTTATTTTTCCCCATTCGCCACTCCAAGATAATTTCCGATTGGAAATGAAGAGCTTGGACATTGTTGTAATTCATTTTCAGTAGCCAGCTAATAAAGGTCAAAATAATCCTGCCTGTTAAAAAAAAAAAAAAGATTGTTTTATGTAATAAACGCTGGCTCTGGTCCTAAAGAGAAAATGGCTACAAGACAGGACTGACGAGCGCTTCGTGGAAGAGGGTCACATGGAACCAAGCATCTGAGCAAAGAACAGCACCCTTACTTTGATCATCTGACCAATACATCGTGTTGTAAACTAAGTAAGCTGTTCATAAGCGACTTTCGTTTCTACGTGACCCAGCAGCTACATTAGTTTCCTATGGCTGCTGCAGAGCTCTGGTGGTGCAGTGGTTAAGAGCTCAGCTGCTAACCAAAAGGTCGGCGGTTCAAATCCACCAGCTGCTCCTTGGAAACCCTATGGTGCAGTTCTACTCTGTCTTCGTTTTTGGATGGCTGCTGCAACAAATTACCTCAAATTTAATGGTTTACACTTCAGTTCTGGGGGTCACAAGTCCAGCAGGGGTCTCGCTGGGCTAAAATCCGGGTGTTGACAGGACTGAGTTCCTTTAGAAGGGTCTAGGAGAGAATCCGTATTCTTCTCTTTTCCAGCTTCTAGAGACTGACCACAGGAGCCTGGACTGATCGAGCAGTTTCCTATCAGCTGCTAACCTAAAGGCTGGCAATTCGAACCCACCTAGAAGCTCCGTGAAAGAAAAGCCTGGTGAACTACTTCCGTGAAGATTAAATCCAGAAAAGAAAGCCAAATCCGACTCATAGTGACCATATGGGACAGGGTAGAACTGCCCCATTGGGTTTCCAAGGATGTAATCTTTACAAATCCGACTCATAGTGACCATATAGGACAGGGTAGAACTGCCCCATGGGGTTTCCAAGGATGTAATCTTTACAGAAGCGGACGGCCACATCTTTCTCCCATGGAGCGGATGGTGGGTTCGAACTGCTGACCTTTCACTTAGCAGCCGAGCACTTAACCACTGTGCCACCAGGGCTTCTTCCGTAAAGATTACAGCCAAGAGAAACCCCACGGAACAGTTCTACTCTGTAACACATGGGGTCGCCATGAGTCGGGGGCCGACTAGATGGCAGCTAATGACATCAGACGCCAACAGCGTTCTTCAGCTGATGGCCCCTGCCATCTTCAAAGCCAGCAACGGCCAGTGGAGTCTGTTATCACAGAGCATGGCTCTGACACGGACTGTCTTCTGCCGCTCTCTTTCCCTATAAGAACCCTTGTGATTACACTGAGTTCACTAGGATAATTCAGGATAATCTCCACATCTCAGAATCAGATGTTAGCAACCTTAATCCTGTTTTCAACCTTAACTCCCCCCTGCCATGTAACATCACATATTCACAGGTTTCTGGGATTAGAACTTGGACATCTTCGGGGGCCATTATTCTGCCTACCACATCTGCTTTATGGCAGATGATGGAAATAGGGTATATTCTAGACGTTTTGTGGGTTTGAAAAAAAAAAGGTGTGTGGGAGGCTTTTTTCAAATTACATCTCTCGGAGAAGAGAATCTTCTTAGATTTGATTAGAAAAAAAATGTCCTCATCAAGATCTTGCTACTATTTTAAGTTGGCCTTGCTCATTAAAATATGCTTACATGGGACACAGAAAAGAGACACAGAGAAGAACCAAGTGTCGCAGGTCCAAGGGAGGGAGAAGCTGAGATGGAGATTAGCATGTAGGGACTGCTCTTGGGATCAACACTCCTGAAGGGGAGGGGAGGGTGTGCAGGGAAGGGGAAGCGGTAGGTCTGGGCAGAGGGAAAAATCTGTCTGCATATGCAGTCTCAGCAAAGACCCTGACCAATGGTAGCTCACTGGATACAGGCCATCCCTGAGAAAGGGCTACATCTTTAGGTGATGCAGCTTTCCTGAGCCAACACAATTCCAAAAGAGGGTCAGCCTCTGAGAGCTGTCAGTGGACACCCTTCCTAGCAGCTGGGGTTTGGGGGGATTCCTCCATCTTGAAGGGGTAGTCGGAACCCCATCACCTTCTGCTCACCTAGGCAAGCCACTTGCCTCTCAGTGAAGGGGAGTGCCTGCCTGGCCTGGAAAGAGCGTGCAGTAAAGCTCTGTTCTCCTGGACTTGCGCCCTTTCTTCCCTGGGCCCAGGATCTTAGCACTCAGTCACCTCATATGCCTGTGAAAGCTGGACAATGAAAAAGGCAGAAGAAGAATTGATGCCTTGAAACCGTCTTGTTGGTGAAGAATGCTGAATGTATCATGAACTGCCAGAAGAATGAACGAATCAGTCTTAGAAGAAGAACATACAATCGGAGGGCTCAGGACCATAGTTTCAGGGGACATCTAGGTCAATTGACATAACATAGTCCAGTAGGACAATGTTCTACATCCTACTTTGGTGAGTAACATCTGGGATCTTAAAGGCTTGCGAGCGGCCATCTAAGAGACAACTATTGGTCTCTTCCTGTCTAGAGCAAAGAAGAGTGAAGAAAACCAAAGACTCAAGGAAACAATTAGTCCAAAGGACTAATGAACCACAGCCTCCACTAGCCTGAGACCAGAAGAACTAGATGGTGCCCGGCTACCACTACCGACCGCTCTGCCCAGGATCAAAATAGAAGGTCCTAGACAGAGTGGGAAAATAATGTAGAAAAAATTCAAATTCAAAAAAAGTAAAAGCCAGGCTTACTGGTCTGATGGAGACTGGTGGAACCCCTGAGACTATGGTCCTTAGGTACCCTTCAAACTTGGAACTGAACCCACTCCCAGAGATGACCTTTCAGCCAAACAACAGACAGTCCTACAAAGTGAACAGTAACACCCATGAGGAAGGTGTACCTCAGAACAGTCAACCATATGAGACCAATAGGGCAGCATATCCCAAAAGCAAGTTCAGAAGACGGGAAGGGGCAGGAAAACTGGGTGAATGAAAAAGGGGAATCCAGGGAGGAACGGGGGAGAGTACTGACACATTGTGGGTCTTGCAACCAATGTCACGAAACAAGCTGTGTATAAATTGCTGAATAGGAAACTAATTTGCTCTGTAAACTTTCACCTAAACCACAATAAAATGGTCAAAAAAGAAATACCTACAACCAGAATGTTCCTTAGAAGAAAGGATGGCAAGACTTTGGCTTGCTCACCTTGGACATGTCATCAGGAAAGACCAGTCACTAGAAAAGAACATCATGTTTGGTAAAGTAGAGGGTCAGGGAAAATGAGGGAGGCCCTCCGTGAGATGGATTGACACAATATTCGCAACAATGGACTCAAACATGCTAACAATTAATGATGATGGCACAGGACCAGGCAATGTTTCATTCTGTTATACGTAAGACCACCATGAGTTGGAGCCAACTCAAGAGCAACCAATAACCATAACAAAGACATTGAGGTTGAAAAGCGGCAGCCCTCTGACTGAATTAGGCCCATATATCTGTTTTGGTCTGGCCCTCCGTATTTTAAAATTTTGAGACTTTGTTGTCAATATTTGAAAAATTGTGACTTCCCATAAAGTCCAGACTTCTGGTTCTCTTAAAAAATCAGAAGATCTGGCCACACTCACCCTGACCCATTCAGGGTCACAGTCGTCAGACATGGCACAAACCCACCAGTGTGCAAAGATCCCCACCAGGCCTCTAGCCCTTGTGAGCCTTTGCTTAGGCAACAGCTAGATTTTGAATAACATTCTCTTATTTGAACATGGCTTAATTTAACTGGAGCCCTGGTGGTGCAGTGGTTAAGAGCTCGGCTGCTAACTGAAAGGTCGGCAGTTCGAATCCACCAGTCACTCCTTGGAAACCTTATGGGGCAGTTCTACTCTGCCCTATAGGGTCACTATGAGTTGGAATCAACTCAACGACAACAAGTTTTCTAACTTAACTGTCCTTCATTTTCACTGTCAACAAATCAGATAACCATTTATTCAACCAAAAATGAACTAATCTTTCAATTACAAATATGTTGTTGATACATAATGAATTTGAAAATGAGGAGAAAAGAAATTAGAACCAAAGCAACATACCCTATCCCGAAGAATCACTGTGTAATTGGGATTGGTGGGTATGAGTAACTCTTTCCTTCTTAAAGAAACCAACGTCAGTGACATTTGTGACATGTTACAGAGTAATTGCACAGTTGTTATGGATTGAGGTCCTTAATATGAAACAACTGTAAAAAATGTCACTTAAAAATAATTACTCTTTTTGCTAAAGAGCACTATATCTGCAAATTCAAGCTAGTCAAGTCATGCCACAAATAGGAGTTTTGATACATTCCCTGATGATTTGTGTTAAAATATGACTTACTGTGGATCTTAACAGAGGCAATTTGATTTAGGCAAATAAGCCAATCATAAGACAACTAAGATATTGTCGCAAAGCCTTCAGCACTGGTTGTCTCTACTGTGAGGAAGCTTGCCATTATAAGGGTATCAATCTGAGTGGTGTCCTTATAAAAGAGAAGAGATAGAGCCAAGCAGAGGAACGGCAGGTGTGTGAAGATGCATCCACAAGCTGGCGAACACCTGGGGTACCAGAAGCTGGGAAAGACAAGAAAGGATCTTCCCCTAGAGACTTCAGAGGGAGCATGGCCCCACTGATACCTCGATTTTTTTACTTCTAGCCTCCAAAACAAGGACGCAATGAACTTCTGTTCTTAAAAGCTACCCTGTTTGTGGCATTTGTTACAGCCGCCCTAGGAAACTAATCCCTTCACTTCTTCCTTGTTAATGAAGCATGGATTTTGCTAAGTGATAATATGCCCAACACAGCATATCCCCAGGGAATGAATCGTGATTGGACTGTACCTTTCATGGCTATCACATTCCCTTGTGACTGATATTCACGGTCCCAGCTTCCCTTGCAGCTACATTGGCCAACTGACATAGTCTCATTACATAAAGGAAATCTGCTGGAGTGTTTCTGAAAAAGACAATTTGCGTCCTGGTAAAAAGAGACAGGTCTAAGAAGAAAGTCACTGGTGCCATTTCTTCCAGGCGTGGCAGCCATCTTGAAACTATGATGTGACAAGTGTGTGGATAAAAAACCAACCATTAGGGGTGAAGTGAAAAATAGATCCGGATCCCGGATGACACAAATGATCACCTAAACCATCCCTGGAAACACTAACTTCCAGTCTTTTTGCTGAGACACATAAAAATCACATGCATTATCTCAACCTCTTTTAGTTACAATATCTGTTATGTGCAGCCAAGAACGTTCCTAACTGATGAAGAATTTTGGAGAGCAAAATACATTTAGTATAGCAAGAAAAAAGGTCATTCTCTACAATTTAGAAAGGGCTCTTTCTGTGTAAATAAGAATCTCTTCAATAGTTGTCAGCTTGTTTTGAACTTTATTAAACGTGCCTTTTCACCCATTTTTATCATATTTAGCACATACTTCCTAGTTTCTTTGAAGTAAAGCAGAGCCTTATGATGTAATGTCTGGGTAGCAAGTTGAAGGCTTCCTTCTACTCATTTTTTAAAAAAATATTCTATTTATTTTTGGTGGCATTATACACAACCAATTATACACGCATTCACAATTTCTACGTGAGCAGTGTAATAACACTGGTAGCATACTTCACACTGTGTCATTGTTCTCACTAACCCTACCCATGTGGTTTCATCACCATTCACTCAGGCTCTCTGCCACTTAGGGTTCTTGCCTGTGTTTTGGATTGTCTGTTGTCAGTTTAAACTCATACAGATAATTCTTTATAAGAGCCCTATGCTCAAGGCAAACATTCTTTATTAATTGGGCTAAACTGTTATTTAGTTTAACAATGGCTTCATGGGATAGTTTTGGTTCAAGGTTTAAAGATTATTTCCAAGCAATAGACTCAGGGGTTCCCCCAGTCTCAATTGATCCAGTAAGTCTGGTTTCCTTATGAGTTTGAAGTTCTGTTCCACACTTTTCCACCTTTTGATCAGGATCCATCTGTTTCTTCCACCCATTTTTATCATAATGTTTAGAAAGGACACTATTATGAAATTTCATCTAATTCTGTAGAGCAGAGAGAGTGTCGTCTTTGGCTCCATGATGCCAGAGTGTGGACCACAGCTTCACCATGCGTTGTTTTGGATAACATATTTCTCCTTTTTATTCCATTTCTTTCCATTCTTTCTTCGCCTCTCCTCTCACTTCACCATCAGCTCCTAGAACTTCCTGAGACTACTTTTTGAAGGTTACCAAGGCAATTCAGTCAAGACCAAGGACATTCCTTAGTTTTTCTTCTTATGGATGCCTACATTCAACGCTTACCGTGGGTTCACCAAAGCCCAATCTTTGTTCCCGAGTTCCTTTTCTACAGCCTTCCACAGAGAGCTAATCCATCTTAGGGCTTCGGGTATCTCTGTTTTATTAGAAATGGTGGAAACACCAGTGGTTGGAACATCTGGGTCCAAGGTGAGCCTTTACCTCGCACTAGCTAGAGGCCTTGCCTGAGTCATTTACATTCTCTGAGCTTTAACTGATTAATCTGTGGAACAGCTGCCTTACCCATCCACAATGGCCTCCCCCATGGCCTGGGCAACCACGTTTGTGCCACTTGACCCTGATGGGCACAGTACTGGACTGACGGGGAGATGTCAGGGAGAGCCAACACATTGGCTGGTCAGTGACCAAACATATCGTCTCTTTCTCAAAAAATCTGAACGAGACCCAGAGAGTGTAGTCTAATGGTCGGTGTGGAAGCTAAAAGGCGATGTTACCAGATTGAGGCTGTCATCTTTCCCACAGAGCACAACGGTGAGTACGTAATCAGACAATAGCAGACTGCTGAGGGAAGCAGGACAGACACAAGGATGGGAGACTGTCTTCCCAGAGAGCCAGAAGAACTGTCTCATCCTAGCCCCTCAGCGTCTATATTCCTCTGAGGCTCAGCTGTTCTTTGATACTATGAGACATCCCTGAATCCTTTCTATCTACCCCTTTCATTTGTACTAACTCATTTGTCTATCTGATCCTTTCAACAAAAAAGCCTTGATCAGCACACCATCTCACAGAAGAGTGATAAAAATAGTTAGCAAGAATAGAGCCAATTAATTGCCATTCAACAAAAGATCTCCTCCCTTGGGAAGCCTTTCCTGTGTTCCACTGGCCATAAAAGAGTACACGAGTATTTTCTGAGCATCTACTGGGGGCTCAGCCTTGAAGACCTGGTTAGATTTGGGTAAGTGGGAAGGTGATTAGAGCTAGACAAAGACCCTGAGGCAGATGACAGCAAAGTGTGCAGGTGGGGAATCAAGGAACAAGAAGGAGAACAACCTGTACTTGTCCTCATGTTTTGTCTGCCTGACACAGATTCCCCTCCCTTTGTTCTAGTACCTGGTTGTGATTAACTGCAGCCAAGTTGGCCCCCGACTCACATGCACAACAGACCCAAACGCTGCTTGGTTCTGCCCAATTCAGTGAAACTGTTGTGATCCATAGGGTTTTCATTGGCTGATTTTTGGAAGTAGATCACCAGGCCTTTCTTCCTACTCTTAGTCTGGAAGTTCTGCTGAAATCTGTTCAGCATCGTAGCAATGCACAAGCCTTCACTGACAGAGTGGTGGCTGCACATGAGGTGCACAGGCCAGGAATTGAACCCAGGTCTCCCACATGGAAGGTGAGAATTCTATCCCTGAGCCACCACTGGCCCCGTCTAGTACTAGGAACCCTCTTTTTTAATAGAGAACCCATTCTGTGTGATTTGGCTAGAGCTCATTCTTCCCGTCAGTACCACCACCACCAGCACCACGTGACCTACACCAGGCCAACCAGAGTGCACTCCATTCTCCTGGGCACTGCGATTGGTTCAGGGTGGGCTCACAAATTGTGAGTCATAACCTGGCTGGACCAATCTGAGTCTCTCTTCCAGTTTTGTTATGGAACTCTTGGGGATATTGACCAGCCTCCAAACTGTGGAATTTGGCTCTTTCCATGAGCAAAATCTCAAAAAGGATTAAAGAAACTCAGAGAACATCATCTCAGTGATTTATAAAGCTGGGCTGGAGAAACGATACTAGTCCATGGGTAGAGAAGAAAGGGTCAAAAGGAAGGAAGAGGATGGAAGATGGAAAGGAGAAAAATATATAACATAGAGCAGAAGGGAAGCCGCAGAAGCCAGGGGAGGAGAAGAGGCAAACAGAGGTGGAAAGAGAAAAAAAAGGGCAAAGAGAAAGAGGAAGAAAGGGAGGGAAATATTTAGGACAAGACTCCTCTCCAGGACTTTGCTTCCTCCTCGGAGACATCCATACGCGGGGCCAGCTACATAATCTGCAGGACCCAGTGCAAAATGAAAAAGCAGAGCCCCTCATCCCAATTGTACTAAGAATTTCAATAAGGAGACAGTAAAGCATTAAACCAAACATCCTTGAAGCCAGCCCTGTCTGTAGGGGAAGGCGAACTAGATAAGAATTATCCAAAGATGTTCTATAGGCCTCAGACGCTCCAAGAGCAAACCGTTCCTTAGTCTCAGAGCTGGGAAACAGGACACGTGCCTCATCCTTTACTTGAAGATCCACAATGCACGGGAAAAGCTCCAAGAACAGTTGCTGGAATGAAACTTGTGTAACTTCATTTAAACCAGTGTTTCTCAAACTTATTTGACCACAGAAACATTTTTTTTCACCTAATTCCCCATATTAACACCCAACAGAACACATTTTGCAAAATGCTTGAAGTAGATAATTTTGAAGCTCCTGGAACCAGAAGCGAGGAGCCCTAGTGGTGCAGTGGTTAAAGCGAACCGAAAGGTCGGCGGTTTGAACCCCACAAGCCGTTCGGCGGGAGAAAGAAGCGGCAGTCTGCTTCCGTAAGATTTCTGTCTGTTAGGCGCCCCGGAGTAGGTTCCAACGCATATCAACCCCATGGACAACAAAATGAAACACCGCCTGGTCCTGCGCCATCTTCACGATCGTTGTTACGTAATCTGGAAGATTACAGCCTTGGAAATATAAGATTACAGTTCTGCTTTGTCCTGTAGGGTCGCTATGAGTCCGAATGGACTTGACGGCAATGGGTTGGTTACATAAATGATCACTTCCTGGAACGTTTGTGACTATTGTAAGTGACAAGTAGGAGGCGATGCATTTGGGAGCTAGAAGGAGAGTCCCTGGGTGGTTCAAATGGTTAACGAGCTTGACTGCTGATAGGTTGGAGGTTCAAGTCCACCCAGAGGTACCTCAGAAGAAAGTCCTGGTGATCTACTTCCAAAAGATCAGCCATCGGAAACCCCGTGAACCCCAGTTCTACTCTGAAACATGTGGGGTTGCCTGAGTCAGAGTCGACTCTACAGCAACGGGTTTTTTGGTGGAACTGGGAGGGGCTTTAGCAATCACTCACACCAGCCCTTCCTGCCCTGGTATTTGATGCTTAAGAATCTGCTCTGCTTGGCCTTGACATCCACAGCAATCTCTGGGCCTGATCTGATGGCGCTGGGGCTAAGGCGGGTGGGAAGCGAGGCGGGGAGTAGTCCCTAGGGATTGCTGTGGCTGCAAAACACCTGTGGGGGCTCTCAGGGACGGGATGTCAACTCTCCTAAACTCCCTTCCCAAAACTGCCTTTCTTCACTCTCAAAATGTTACCTTTTCACCGACTTCTAACCTCCTCAGAAATTTTTCAAAGGGGGCCTTGATACCTTGTGTAGGACAGGGATTCCTTGGTTATTGTGAATAAATACAATGTTTGTAGAAGCCTGGCATCTAAGATAACTGTATCCAATGTGTATATTTGTGTTCAGGGAGGAATTCTGCTCCGAAGTATCTGTAGCCCAGCACCAACGATTAGGAGCAAGGGATTCCTAACATTTAAACCCTCATCCCTGGAAGAGATGGGTTCACTTTCAATCTTACTGAGAAGAACGAATTTGGATGCAGGAGAGAACCCAGGTGCAGTCTTTCTGCCTCTCATAAACAGGAGGGAGAAGAGGGAAGGATTTTGAATAGAAGCTCAGGGTTGCATCGATTTCTGCCCCTCACTATCTTTGTTGCCCTGGACATGTCACTAAATTCTCTTCTGTCTCTGTTTTCTCGTCTCTAAAATGGGAATAACAGTAGTAAAGATTCTTCTACAGCTCCAGGAAGATGTATGACCTTACTGACATAAAAAGACAAGAACAGGCAAATCTACAAAGACCAAAGTTTCTTAGTGGTTACGGGGTGGGGGGAAGTATTGGGAAAAAAAAAAAAGATCCAATAAGATAATGTATGAGAAAGCACTTTAAAGATTTAATCACAGCAAGCTAACAAAAAAACCCAAACCCATTTCCGTCAAGTTGATTCTGACTCATAGCGACCCCGTAGGACAGAGTAGAACTGCCCCATAGAGTTTCCAAGGAGCGCCTGGTGGATTCGAACTGCTGACCTTTTCGTTAGCAGCCAAGCGCTTAAGCACGTGCCATGAGGGCTCCAGGTTTGCTAAAGCACCTCTAATTTTCCAATTACAAATGTAAAGAGCCAAATTTCCACAGGGAGGCCCGGACAGATGATTTTAAAATCAGGGAGAAATAAAAGGCTATAAAAATCCTTAATGAGAAACCCCTCACTGGACATTTTGCTTGGGGGACCCACACAATAACCAAATGTCACGGAGTGTGCCTGCTTTCAAGGTGGTCCCAGACTCATGGGGAGCCCATGCACCCCACTCACAACGGAATGAAACACTGCTTCTGATCCACCCATAGGCTTATTACATGAAGCTACACTTCTTCCAAGTCTGTCTTAGTCTGGAAGCGCCTCTAAAACCTGTTCAGCATCACAGCAACTTGCAAACCTCCGCTGAGAGAAGGTTGCTGGCTACCCATGAGGTGCATGGCCGAGAATCGAACCCAGGTCTCTTGCACAGAGAGTGAGAACTCTACCACTGAACCATGACTGCACCCTTTAGGGGGTGGGATTCTAAAGCTCCCTTCTAAGAATCGTTTTGAAACACACCAGCTGGTCTTTAGGAAGGAATCCAGGCAACTGGTACTCTCGGAGTGCACTGAGGGCACCTGCTGACTGAGAGTGGTATGACAAGGGTGCTCACCTACTCCTGAGAAACCCGAGGCCATCAAGTTGATGAGGCTCCAGCGATTCTATAGGACAAAGCAGAACTGCCCCATAGGGTTTCCAAGGAGTAGCTGGTGGGTTTTAAATGCTGATTTTTTGTTTAGCAGCCAAACGCTTAACCACTGAGCCACTAGGGCCCCTCACATCGTAAAAAAAAAAAACAAACCCAGCGCCGTTGAGTTGATTCCGACTCATAGCGACCTTATAGGACAGAGCAGAACTGCCCCATAGAGTTTCCAAGGCTGTAATCTTTACAGAAGCAGACTGCCACATCTTTCTCCTGCAGAGCGTCTGGTGGATTCGAACCGCTGACCTTTCGGTTAGCAGCAGAGCGCTTAACCAGTGTGCCACCAGGGCTCCTCACAGTCAAAGGGAACCCGAATGGGGAACCTGGAGAAACTTGGGCAGGACAGCAATCCTCTGGCCGGGAGCCTCGGTCCTCAAAGTGCGGTCCTCGGGCCAGCAGCCTCGCATCAGGGGAGCTTGTTGGAAACTAGAATCAGACTCCGCATTTTAATGAGAGCCTCAGGCAATTCATGCGTGGATTTGAGTTCAAGGAGCAGAGAGTTCATAGAAGACAAAGGCTAGTGATTAAAGGTGAAAGGGGGTTCTTTTTTTTTTTTTTACATTTTTTTCCCATACAAAAATTTATACATACGTTGTTATGTGACTCTAATTGCTCTCCCCGGACTGTGACAGCACACCCCTCCTTTCACCCCGATTCCCTACGTCCATTCAACCAGCTCCTAACCCTCTCCGCCTTCCCATCTCACCTCCAGACAGAAGCTGCCCATTTCAAAGGGGGTTCTTGAAGGAGGGAGCTACTTCTAGAAATGAAAAAAGAAAAGGGAGGCCAGCAACTGGCAGGAAGCTCAGCACGTGTGCTGTGTCGTTACACCTCACGCGGCACAGTCGGCAGAGGAGCCGGGGGATCTGGTCCAACCTCTGAAACACTGATGAGTAAACTGAGGCCACGCGGGTGACTTGCCGTTCCCCGACACGACGCTGCCTCTCTGAATCCTTTTTTTTTTTTTCAATTCTATTTCCTATTTATTCCATTGAGGATTTTCTCTTCCAGAAAGTGTTTCTAAAATTTTATAATGCAGTGACGCAGGAATACAGAATTTCATCACAGAAATTTTCTTCAATATCTTATTTTCTGAAATATATGCTACATAGCGTTCCGTGGTTACAAGCAACAGAAATGAATTCTGTAGACAAAATCGCTGATGAAAGAAAGAAGGAGAAATGTATCAGATGGACACATTGGTGCAGAGTCAAACAAAGAAACAGTTTTCAGAAAGGACAGGAAACAGGGGAGACCAGGCATCCAGGAAGCTGTTGTTGCCAGGGCAACACCTTTGGGACAAATTTGCACCAGATCGTTTTCAGCCTTGCCTGTGTCACTCTGATCAATATACAAAATCCTGGGACAGAGAGTCGGCTGGGCCTAGCTTGGTCTATGCCCAGCCCATGCGTAAGGAAGGGCAGGGCATCCTGATCTCAGGTCTTACCAAAGTGTACCTGCTCAGGAAGGCTGGGCTCCGCTGGTTGTTGCAGTTGGCATCCGTTCCAATTCCAGTTGTAATCAACCCTGGGGAAGGGTGGGCCCCAAAGGAAAACTGAGATGTCGTAGCCCAAGAAGAAGGAATGGATAACAGACAGGCAAAACCAACGAATAGTCTCTCCATCACAGAACAGACATGTACCATGTAGCTGGTGGTGCAGTGGTTAAGAGCTTGGCTGCCAACCAAAAGGTCAGCAGTTTGAATCCACTAGCCGCTCCTTGGAAATCCTATGGGGCAGTTGTACTCTGTCCTATAGGGTCGCTATGAGTCGGAACGGACTCCACGGCAATGGGTTTATTGATTGTTAAGGATGCTGATGGCACAGTTTCTCTAAAACCCAGGCATCTATTATTCCAAGAAGTATCTGTTTTTAACTATGTGAGTCCCCAGATGACTAAATGCCTAAGTGCTTGACTACTAGTCAAAAGGTTGGCAGTTCGAACACACTCAGAGGTGCCTCGGCAGATAGGCCTGGCGATCTGCTTCCAAGAGGACACAATGTTGAAAACCCTAGGGAACAGCTCTACTCTGCACACGTGGGGTCGCCATGAGTAGGAATCATCTCCAGGGCAATTAACAACAACGTGCGCTTTATTGGTGTATTGAATGAAACTTTGATGATCCTTGGTTCTTCAAGGCAAATCTACTTTCTACCACATCATCCAATTAAAATGGAATCTACACAGTTGAAAGGGCCTCCACCCTGCCCTGACCCTTGGGGTCCATTCCCCACCCCCAACATTCTAGTGTATTTCTGGGAGATGTTGTACAAATGGTGTTTTTTCTTGTTAGGTAAGAGACGATAAGAAAGAACGCGTCGCTGTAAGAAACACGCGCTGTCACCCAAGTGAGGAGAGCTGTGTAGGGGAACACTGTGGACGATCAATAGCCACTGCTCAGCAACCCGCAAGGAGAGCTGCTCGGAGCTGAAGGACGTTCGCCGCGTACTAATCCGCGTCTACGAAAGGGCGTCATCCGCTAAGTTACTAATCACTAATTATGGAAATGCGCCAGAGCACAGCCAGTGGAACTGAGTCTCAGTCACACCATCTGTCTGCTTCCTTGAAATGTTGTGAGGACCGACAGAGGTCCTTGTCAAGCTGAAGGGAATGAACCTGTGTATCAGAGAGGGCTCGGTGACCATGCCCGTAACCCTGCAACAGCTTCTTAAACCAACCGCCAGCGAGCTGACTCCAACTCATGGCAACCTCACGTGTGTCAGAGTAGAACTGTGCTCCATAAGGTTTTCTTTCTTCTTCTTTATATATATAATATATATAAAAAGATCGCCAGGCCTTTCTTCCGAGGTACCTCTGGGTGGACTTGAACTTCCAACCTTTTGGTTAGCAGCCTAGTGTGTTAACCATTTGTTAACACAACAGGTCTCCACAACAGCTTTTTATCTGAAAGAACATGTTTACTTTTACATTCTGTGCACTGGTCACACCCTACAAATAAATAATAATAATAACAGCAACAACAACAGCAGTAGTCACACAGGGGGAACAACGATGCCCCCCACTTCCACAGACATTTCTCCACACACAGTGCTGAGGCATTCATTCAGCCTATTTAAAGGTTTATTTCTCTGCTTTAAAACTGTTGTGTAAGGCATACTATTCTATTTCCGTGTTATCTGGGAATCTGGTGTCCCTGGCCCAGTAACTAGCAAAAGCACAGCCTTTCTTTGAATCCTTCTGTTTTGTCTTTAAAATTCAAGTGAATGAGGCATTCGACACCATAATCTATCCTTGTATGTTTTGATAAGAAACTAATGTTTTCACTTGACCACGGCAAGGTCATGGAAGCTCCACAGACACATCCAAACTCCCTGAGGGACCGAGTTACTGGGCTGAGGGGCCATGGTCTCGGGGGACATCTAGCTCAACTGGCATAACATAATTTATAAAGAAAATGGTCTACATTCTATTTTGGTGAGTAGCGTCTGGGGTTTTAAAAGCTTGTGAGCGGCCATCTAAGATACTCCACTGGTCCCGCTCCTTTGGGAGCAAGGGAGAATGAAGAAAACCAAAGACACAAGAGAAAGATTAGTCCAAAGGACTAATGGACCACA
>NW_004444113.1:789101-799208 GCF_000243295.1 Trichechus manatus latirostris
GAAAGATTAGTCCAAAGGACTAATGGACCACAACTACCACAGCCTCCACCAGACTGAGCCCAGAATAACTAGATGGTGCTCAGCTACCACCACTGATTGCTCTGACAGCGATCGCAATAGAGGGTCCTGGACAGAGCTGGAGAAAAATGTAGAACAAAATTCAAACTCACACACACACACACACACACACACACACATACACACACAAAAGACCAGGCTTGCTGGTCTGACAGAGACTGGAGAAACCCCCAAGAGCACGGCCCCCAAAAAACCCATTGCTGTCAGGTCAATTCTGACTTACAGAACACCCTTTTGACTGAGTACTGAAGTCACTCCTGAGGTTCATTCTTCAGCCAAAGATTAGACAGGTCTATAAAACAGTAGGAACCCTGGTGGTGCAGTGGTTAAAGAACTTGGCTAAAACAATAACATATGTGAAGAGCAGGCTTCATAGTTCAATCATGTATACGAGGCGAAATGGGCAACGCCTGCCCAAAAGCAAAGACGAGAAGGCAGGAAGGAACAGGAAAACTGGACGAACGGAAATGGGGAACCCAGGGTGGAGAAGGGGAGAGCGTTGACACATACTGGGGATGGCAGCCAATGTCACAAAACAATTTGTGTATTAATTGTTTCATGAGAGACTGATCTGCTCTGTAACCTTTCATCTAAAGCACAACTAAACCCCACGCCCACCCCCAGAAAAAAAAAGAAACTAATGTTTTCCCTCAAACACTGGGGGCACCCTGGCTCTCTTGGAAGTGGTGGCAGGCACAGGGCTGTGGTCACCTGGCTGAGGAGGTTCAGTGTGAGGAGACTGAGGACACCGGGGACCATGTCCTAGCTGACACCCTGTTCCAGGGTGGCCTAGGACAGAAACTTAACTTCACTGCACCCATTCACCCGTTTCGACAATTAGGCGGCTGATTTCTGATACTCTCTAAAGCCAAACCAGTTGCCATGGAGTTGACTGACTCATGGCGATGCCCTGTGTGTCAGAGTAGAACTGTGCTCCACAGGGTTTTTCAATGGCTGGTTTTTCAGAAGTAGGTCACCAGGCCTTTCTTCAGAGGCACCTCTGGGTGACTAAAGCCTCCAATCTTTCGGTTAACAGCTGAGTGCACTAACCATTCGCATCATCTAGGGGCTGGACACTAGTGTAGTTCTTGAAGCCTGCCATCCTGGTCATCTTTGTTGTGGATTCCACTCCAGGGGCAGAAAAGGGGAGTCCAAAAAAGTGACCACAACAACCCAAGTGTCCATCAACAGATGAGTGGATCCACAAAATGTGGTATACGGGTACAACGGAATAGTATTCAGCCATGGAGAGAAATGAAGTTCTGATATATGCTACAACATGGATGAACCTGGAAAACATCACGCTGAGTGAAACAGGTCCGACACAAAAAGACAAACATTGTAGGATTCCACTTATATGAAAACTCTGGAATACACGAATGTTCAGAGAGCAAAGTTTATCAGTGGTTACCAGGGACGGATGGGAGGGGGAAATAGGAGTCATTGCTTAAGGGGCACTGAGTTTCTGTTTGGGATGATGAAAACGTTTTGGAAATAAATAATGTTGATCACTGCCAAAAAAAGCAACCATAAAGCCTTTGTTTGACATATCTGTGCCCTCTCAGAAACTCACATTTGAAACTATCTTTCAGAACCCCCATCTCTAGCCCACGGGCTTTGGGGAGCAGGTCCCAGAAATGAGACCTTGAACCAGAAGCCAGGGGTATAAGAAAAAACGATCCAAGGGCTTAGCCTTTAAATGCCAAATCCTTGATGGGGCCTCCTGCGGCCATCTGTTCTGTCTTTATCTACACGAGGCAGCAGTGGCCAACACCTGGCACCATCGACAGGTTCATCTGCTCCTGTCCAGCACTGCCATCCCTGAATACCGAGCGGGCGGCTTATCGGGCGAGGGATAAACCTCCCTTGCTCAATTGAATTAAGATTGGACAATTTCTTGACAGCCTGGAATAATGGATGAAATCTAACGTTTGAAATTTAATCAGGATAAATGTAAAGTCTGGCCGACAGGTTCAGAATGCCGAGTGCGCAAAATCAGCTGATCTTGTGAAAAAGGTCTAGAATGTTCCATGTACCACAGTCTCAATCCTTGCCAGGGGGATGACTTGGCGGCCCCCTAGTGCTAGCATGGAGCCCTGCTGGCACAGCGGATAAGAGCTTGGCTGCTAACCAAAACTCTGGCAGTTGGAATCCACCAGCTGCTCCTTGGAAACCGTATGGGGCAGTTCTACTCTGTCCTGTAAGGTCGCTATGAGTCGGAATTGGCTCCGCGGCAGCAGGTTTGATAATGCTAGCACAGCTGTGGGCCTTGCTGAATAAAGTCGATCAAACCAAAAAACAAAACAAAACTAACAGTAGCGTGGAGTTGATTCTGACTCATGGTGACCCCACGTGTGCAGAGTAGAACTGTGCTCCACTGGGTTTTCAAGGATGTGACCTTTCTGAAGTTGATTGCCAGAGCTTTCTTCTGAGGTGCTTCTTGGTGGACTTGAACTACCCACCTGTCGGTTAGCATCTGAGCGTGTTAACTGTTTTCACCACCCAGGGACTCTGATCAACCCAAGAGAAGAAAAATCCCCACTGTCCTCCAACCAGGCTACATCTGTGTTGTTACCATGACTCCAGAGTCAGGAAAGAAAGCCAGAAAAGGTCAGGAGAGAAATACAGAATCCACTTGGGTGAGCTATGGCCTTGATGGACAGGAAAGTCAGAAAGGAATTCAGGATTCAGGCAGAACCTGAAGAGATGAATAAAGACAGGACAACCTTAGAGCAGAATTCCAACCACACAAATCAGGTGGTAAAATTAAAAGAGTTTAGGGAAGAATGACTTAAGAGTGTGAATGGAAGTGCCAGATGGCAAGACATTAAGGTGTCTTGAAGGAGCTAAAAGAAAGGCAGCCAAGAAAAAAGGAAGTTATATACAGCCTCAGTGGTTAACAGCTGGGCTGCTAACCAAAAGGTCAGCAGTTTGAGTCTACCAGCCGCTCCTCGGAAACCCTATAGGGCAGTTCTACTCTGTCCTATAGGGTCGCATGAGTCAGATTTGACTCGACCACAACGGGTTTATACAGCCTCCATGGGGGCTGTGAGTCAAATCAGGGGACAAGTTAGGGAGGGGAATGATGGGAACCCAGGAGACAGGGACGTAATCTGGTGGCATAGAGGGGATGCACTTGAGTCTTCTGTTACGGTGACTATAAAAAAGATTCAGTGAATTTTCCAGAAGTTCAAGAAGAGTTTCAGAGAATGCGTACAGCCCAGATTCCCGTCTCAGCAAAATCTCTGCCTGATGTGCAGTATTATTGCCCTCGAGTGGGCAGCTCAATCCCTTGGGGTGGAAAAACATTTCTCTTAGGTCTAAGTGTCTTTTTTTTTAAACAGTAACAACTATTTATAGAAGTAAAACCTACATACAGAAATGTGTCTTGGTTTCCTAGTGCTGCCGTAACAAAAATACCACAAATGGGTGGCTTTAAAGGAGAGAAATTTATTTTCTCACAGTTTAGAAGACCAGAAGCCTGTGGGGCTCTAGGGCGAGGCCCTTCCTGGACTATTTCAGCTTCCAGTAGCCAGCGATCTTTGGAGTTCCTGGGCTGTAGATTCATCTGTCTCTGTTGTCTTCAGGGATCATCTGTTTTCCCCCTATATGTGCTTGTTTGTGTCTATGCTGTTCCTTCTAACTCAGAAGTGATTAGGTTTAGGACCCACCCTACACTGATATGGCCTAATTAGCATAACAAAGAAAACCTTATTCCCAAGTGAGATTACACTCACAGGTATTCAGGTTCGGATTCCAACACATATTTTATGGTGGACACAATTCAATCCATAACAATACCAAAACACACAGTCCAAAGAATTTTCACAAACTGAGCATGCCCATTGAACCAGCACCCAGATCAAGAAACAGAACAGAAGCAGGACATTGGAGGTCTCTTATGGCCCTTTGCAGTCACCACGTCTCCCCAAGGGTAACATCTATGCTGACTTCTAATGGCATAAAATTGTTGAGCTTGTTTTTGCATTTTATATAAATGGAATCCTACAATACATACTTTCATGAGATTCATCCACATTGCTATGTGTACTTTCGATCAGTCATCCTCACTACTGTGTAGTGTTCCATTTGGTGAATATTCTGCACATTATTTATCCATTGTTGATGGGCATCTGTGTAGTTTCCACTTGGGGGCTATTACAAATAGTGCTGCTCTGAACTTCTAGTTCATGTCTTTTGGTGAACATATGCACACATTTTTGTTGTGTTTATGCTGAGAGGTGGGATTACTGGGTCATATGTACACTCTATAACTCAGCAATTTCACCCATAGGTAAATGTCTTTTGACCAGAAAAAGACTTATAATTAAATACAGAGATGGTATAATTAAATAGATACTAAAATACATTTTTGTTAAGGTCAGAAAAAGGCTTTTGTATTCACTGTGTGTAGGAGTACTCCAAATTGAGGTGCCTGGCTGGAACAGGATAGCTAACCCCTGTTTGAATCAAACTCCATATTGTTAACTAGACTCCGTTTTGAATCAGACTTAAGCTTGACGAAAGCCTCTGCCTCTGCATCCTGAGAATGTAGACAGTGACTTCCCTAACTTTAACCGCTCTTAGCAAATAAAGGTAGGAGTGAGAACGTGGTTGTTCTGGGAAGGGTTTGCTGATGATAAGAGAGATTATGATGTTGGTGGTCTCTCACTGCCCCTTCCTGGTTTGCTGATGTTAAAAAAGATTATAGTGTTGATGGTCTCTTGTTATTCCACTCCATTTTACTATTAATCATGGGCTATCAAGCATTTACCCTCCCCATCTTACCATACAAAAGGCTCACCTCTCCCTTGGAAGGTGGGAGCACTTGGTAGATTCCTCTCTGTCCTAAGTTTCCCCAGTTCGCGAATTGTATTACTCTCAATAAATCTCTTTGCTTTTACTTTAATAGAGTGAGCATTCTTACTCTTAGACATTTCTTGGTTGCAGTGATAGGATTTTGAAGATGCATTTACCTTCAGTGGCTCCTGGGACATCAGGGACTTGGGCTCCTTGTACCAGCACGAGCCACTCAGGGTTGCTGCCTCCCTGGATTCCCAGGAGCCATCCCAGGTGAACAGTCTCTCAAATCAGAGCTCTGCTCTCTTTGCATGAGGCTGTTCAAGATTTATTGCTGGACTGCTTCTTTACTTTCATTTTCAGTTTATGTTCTCAGTGTTTTTGATGAGTTCATTGCCAGATTAAGTTTGGTAAGGCTGTCACTGCTGTGCTGTCAGGTCTAATAAGCCACAGAAACCCAGGGCATGGGTTGACCAGTAAAAGCCAATAGGGCAGTCCTCTGCTGTTGAGCGGCTGTGCCACTAGGTGGTTAAGGTCTCCTGTGACAGGATAAACCATGTCATGAGATGGACCAGATCGCTAGGCTAACCACCAGCTGCAAGCAAATTCTTGTGCAACAGAAGACACACATTGGTTTAAGCAAAACCCAGTCTCAACCCTGTGGCAAGAAGCCTTGATAGGACTTTGGCTGACTTCAGGGGAATCAAGGTTTCAGCCTATTAAGTTTGAACTTATCTTTTCACTTTAAGACATGTATTCAGGTCTCAGTGCACTATTAGGTTTTGGATGCAAATTAAGTCTCACAGCACATGTTGTTCACTGTTTTAGTAAAATGGGGAATGTCAGTTCCAGGTACTTGGCAGGGCTGCCTTTGGACATCCAGCCACTTATATGAACAAACATTTTGGATCACTGGCATGCTTTTATTAAAGACAGTTTAGAAAAAACAATGGCCACTGTGGGGCTCTTTTAAGCTGGATAAGCTAGTTTTTCTGTGTAGTAAATGAGGACAGAAGGGCTCCTGAATTCAGCAACTACAATGGATGCCTACATTGATTGGGGCTTAGAAGTCTCCAAAAGATGTCAGGAAAGCAAAATGGCTTCCATGCAAGATAGTATTTCTAAATTAACTAGGCAACAAAAGGAGATGCAATGTCAGGCACCTGCCCCCATTCCTTCTGCTCCTCCCCTGGCTAGTTTCTCTTTGTAACCCATTCAACTCTCTTATTCCCCTACTAACACCCTCTCTGAACTCCCTGTCTAGCCTACAGTACCCACCAAAGAACTATTAGAGAAACTAGTTTTTGCTACAGTCCCTGACACACCTTTAAGATAAAGTATCCAGAAGAAGCAAATAAACCTCCCCAGGTAACTTTTGCTCCTTGGTCTAAAGCGGAACTTTGCACAGTTGTAAAGACTTTCCTAATCCTCATGAAGACCCTCAAAAATTTTCCCAGGAATTTAGTATTCTGATGGAAACATACAAACTTGGTACAACATGCTTTTATCAATTAATAAATATGCTGGTAGGATCAGGAGAGGCTTTGAGATGGATGGAAGAGGCTAACTGGAAACACAAAGAAAGGTCATGAGCTATAAAAGCCAGTGCCTCTAGCACGGAACTGCTAGATTAATCAAGAGCTATCATTAAATTATTCATATATTCTATCCCCAGAGTTTTTCCTAGGAAAATAGATCAGGCCAAAGTCCAAGGTTGTAAACAAGAAAAAGGATGACAATGTTTATAATTATAGGGACTGCTTGAGCAAACTTTTTGTTGAACACTCAGGCTTAAATCCAACAGAGGCTGGAGATGAAATAGCTTTCAATTCCGTATTCCTAAATGGACTTCACCCTGAATTATCTGAGCTAGTCAAATACCACAGACTAGACTGGGAAGCTGTCCGCAATTCTGCTAGGAATTTTATTTGACTCTAGGGGACCAAAGGTTCAACCTATTCTTAACATTCTTGATAAATAAGCTGGATTTCTCCCCTACCTGGAAGCTGTTTGGGGGTTTGTGTCAGAAAATACTATAAGCTGAAGTAATTTGGAATTTCAGTGATCACTCTGGGAAAATGAGTTCCCATCTGCTCTGCCTTTTATCCTTCCATTTGGGGAAAATGAAATCCCATTTGTGTTGTCTTTTCTTTCCTCTTTGGGAAAATTCTGTTTGGTGCTTAGGGTTGTCAGTGGGTCTGAGACCCCTCTATCTGAGACTATGGCAAGTTAATAAGTTTTATCTAGATCCCGTTTTCTGTTGAATTGGGTCCATCTTACCAAACAATTGCTGTCTACATTTTAAGGAACTGTGTTGTTTACGTTATGGGTATTGTATAACCCTAGTCTTTGAGCTGGCCTCAGAAACAGGTGAGTTTATGTAGTTTTCTGTCTTGTTTTGTTCTGAGAGTTTGCCTCTGGTCTAGAAAGCAGTGTCTGAGTTTCTGTCTTGAATGAAGTTGAAGGCCATAGCTGGTATTTTTCACAGAGCTGTCTAAAATCTCAGTTCTTTTCTCTTCCAAGAAAAATTGCTTCTTGCACCTAGGCTTTCAGTAACTACTCGGAGAAACAAATCAGGTTATTGAAAAGTGCACTGAAAAAAGGATGGATTGTTTATTTTGATTGGTATAATGAGGCCTCAAAAAGATAAAAATTATTCTAAATCTCTTCTCTAAAGGATCCTATAACACATGAAAGAGATAGCTTTGTGAAGATTTAATAATTGCCTACCTCTGGATGGTATTATTAAATTAGAATTGGTTTAATGATAAATAAGTGCTTATATAACTTCAATAGTCTGAATATTTCCAGGCATTAATGAGAGTGAATTCGTTCTGACAAAGATTTGTATTTTCTGTAGTATGTCAATCTTAAAAGCAAAACCTTTCTAAGTAACTTAAGCTAGATATTATATGAACTGTGTTTTATTCAAAGAAAAGGGAGGCATAGGACAAGCCTAGAGGAAAAACATATGGCTAGCCAAGAACTGATGTGTTCATTTACAAAACTGCTAAAGAGCTTTGGTATTTACTGGGTAGATATAAAGTCGTAATAAAGAGAAGGCAAAACTACTTACCAAGAAAACAGTGAAAGAGAAAGAATTTGGTTATCTTTTGTCTTTCAAAATACCTCAGGAAACTTAAACATATGTAAATGAATTGGGATGACTAATTCTTATCTTTGACCATGAGCCACAAGATAGGGAGGGCACAGCAGGATCAGGCCTCCTAGGCCCCAGCCTCTGAGGCCATGCAGCTCCAGAGCAGCTTTTGAGGAACCCCTAACAACTAGATTAAAAACAAAACAAACCAAAAAAAAAAAAAAAAAAACCTTTTAAGACAAAAGAAAATGAGATAAATGTTGTCTTATCAGAAACTGGGTGGATCCCCATCATAAAAGAACTGTAAACGAGTTGTCTCTATCGAAGAATTCTAAAAATCACAATGAGACACACTTGAAATGGCCTGGGGAAATGTTTCCACTGCTAGCCAGAGACTTAAGGTTATATCCATATCAAGGAATTGGTCAGCGTTGAGCAGAGACTTTGTGATTTCCAAAACCAGTTGACAAAATCTTAAAGGGTTAAAGTTAGATTGGGAAATAAAGGTTTGAATAAAAACAAACTTTATTTCAATAGTAATTATGTTTTGCAGTATATGGGCTTAAAATAATTACCAAGATCTTTGTTGTTGTTGTTAGGTGTCACTGAGTCAATTCCAACTCACAGTAACCCTATGCACAACCGCACAAAACACTACCCAGTCCTGCACCATCCTCACAATCCTTGTTATGCTTGAGCCTATTGTTGCAGCCACTGTGTCAGTCCATCTCCTTGAGGGTCCTCCTCTTTTTCACTGACCCTCTACTTTACCAAGCATGATGTCCTTCTCCAGGGACTGGGCCATCCTGATAACATGTCCAAAGTATGTGAGATGTAGTCTTACCATCCTTGCTTCTAAACAGCGTTCTGGTTGTACTTCTTCCAAGACAGATTTGTTCATTCTTTTGGCAGTTCATGGTATATTCAATATTCTTTTGCCAACACCACAATTTAAAGGCATCAGTTCTTCTTTGGTTTTCCTTATTCACCGTCCAGCCTTCATGTGCATATGAGGTGACTGAAAACACCATGGCTTGGGTCAGGCGCACTTTAGTCCTCAAGATGACATCTTTGCTTTTAACACTTTAAAGAGGTCTTTTGCAGCAGATTTGCCCAATGCAATATATCTTTTGATTTCTTGACTGCTGCTTCCATGGGTGTTGATTGTGGATCCAAGTAAAACAAAATCCTTGATAACTTCAATCTTTTCTCCGTTTATTGTGATGTTGCTTATTGGTCCAATTGTGAGGATTTTTATTTTCTTTATGTTGAGGTGTAATCCATACTGAAGGCTGTAGTCTTTGATCTTCATTAGTAAATGCTTCAAGTCCTCTTCACTTTCAGCAAGCAAGATCTTTAGGATATTAAATTGAGTTAATATTAATTTTGCTTTTTATGCCACAGAGAAAGGATATTTATTTATTTATTCAGGTCTGCTAATGAGTGTGTTCATTTTTGCCACTTAAAGGGTTATACTATAAGACGTATGCAACAAAGACAATGTTTAAAGGGTTTATTAAGAGGAAATTTATTTGACATGTTCAAAGTTTGAAATTTATGGTTAAAATATATTAGATTTATAAATGAAATGAAAACTTATTAGTGGTTACTAGGGGTAGGAGGGAGGAGGAAAGAATGAGTCATTCATTGCTTTGGGAACACTGAGCTTCTGTTAAAAGTCGTGGACCAATTTGGAAATGAATAGTGGTGACGGTTGTACAACATGATGAATGTTGCTCTACCTCATGGCCTCCAGCATGACATTCAAACTCAAAGCAGGAAGACAGGAGGGAATGGTAGGGCCAGCATAATTCCCTCTTATGAAGAAAGGAAAAGCTATCCCAGAAGCCCTTAGCTAACTTCCCTTTGTATCTCATTGGCCAGAGTGGTCATATCATATCAAGATGCTGTTGACAAATATGAAAGCAAAGGCCTAAACAAACAGGAAAAAAAGAGGTCTTAGAGGAAACAAAGACAATACAGGGAGTAGAATAAAAAACGTTTAAAATCTATAATTAAGAGAAGAAAGAGGACAATATTGCATCTGTGGAAAAAGAACAGTATGCTATCACACAATTTTTATTTATAAATGAAATAAAAATTCAACCAATGAGCTGGATGATACAGTT
>NW_004444113.1:799308-808890 GCF_000243295.1 Trichechus manatus latirostris
GTACAAACATCCAAATCATGCAAGTTGCAGAAAGAGAGATAACAGAGAAAAAATTATCAAGGAAATAATATTTTTAAACGCCCCAGAATTGAGAGACATGAGTTTCACAACTGTAAGAGCCTACTACTGAGTGTTCAGTAAGGTAGTCAGGCACCATCCAGCTCTTCTGGTCTCCTGCCAAAGGAGGCAGTTGTTCATGGAGGCGATTGGCCACACTTTCCATATCCTCCTCCTATTCCTGACTCTCCTTTTCCCTCTGTTGCTCCAGGCTGAATAGAGACCAATTGTCATATAACACACATTTTGGGAGAGGGGACAAAATTTGATCCATAATACTGTGCCTAAAAAAGGAAGAAAGTGTTTCTTTGTACATGAAGTTGATGCTATCTACCAATCGATACTCTTTTTAGTTGTTTTCCAAAGAGTGGTAATTTCTTCTCAAAAACACGTACACAGAGAATTGTAGTGTACTAGAGCTTGAAGAATCCTTCACAATCAAAATCACCTGATCAGATCCCTTTGTTTTATGATGAGGAAACTGGACCTAAGAGAGAAGTCACACAACTAGTTAATGATGGAGCTGGGATGAGGACCAGGAATCCTGGCTCTTTTTCCAAACTGCCTCCCCAAACAGGGTGCCAGGTTGCACAACTGTGAGGGGGCTCCTTTCTCATTGTATTCAATGAAGATACATAGCCCAGGGTGCACCAATCTCGAGTACAATGTAGATGGCGCCTCCTGGAGTTGTGCAGTGGCCCTGTACCCAAGTATAGCATCCAAGCCATTCACAAGCCACCCCCTAGGCATCATTGTAAGAGCGTGTTTTTGAGAGACTGACCCAGCTAGGGGTGGAGGGTGGAGGGGTGGAGGCTGGAGCTGTAAGAACATTGTTTCTCCGTACACAGCCAAGTGACCCATGTGGAGACCAAATCCTAGATCCTGGCCTCATTAACTCTGCTCTCAGGGCTTCATTGCATTAGGAAGGGAGGAGGCACGTGTCCCTTAGTGGGTGCTTGGCCAACAATGCCACCCAGTTTGCCAGAGCAAGGTCGCCCTGGTGGCCGTGCTGCCATTTTCCATGCTGCAGTCAACTGCTTTTTTTCCGACTCCCGGCTCAGCTTTGTTGGAACTGAACACAGCAGTCAGCTTCAGGATCCTCACTGTTGCCATGGGTTACATGAATAAAGAACTGAGGATGGAACGTAAGCAGACCCTAAATATCAGCCCTCAAGTGGGAAGCAAATGAAGTGCTGTAACACCTTAGAAGAAAATAGCCAATGTCACAGGAGACGGATCACTCTCTAGCAGCAAGCTGGATGGTTGCTGCCTAGAGCCTCAATTTGTTAACAGCTGCTGAAAATATTCTCTCTGCATGGGGCTTGCAAGTCATTTGCAAATACCCAGAGAAATGCAAATAAATATCTGAAACTTTAGACCTCTGCTATCTAATATGGTAGCCACTGGCCACATGTGGAAACGCGCATGGTCTGAGTTGAAATGTGCTGTAAGTGTAAAACACAAACTGATTTCAAAAACTGAGTGTGAAGAAAATGTAAAATATCTCATTAATATTTTTACATTGATTTTATATTGTAATCAGTATATTGGGTTAAATACTGGGTTACATAAAATATATCATCACGTATTGGGTTATAATATTAGGCTAACTGTTGTCGCGTTGGCTCCGACTCATGACAGCCCCATGCACAAGAGAACAAAACATTGCCCCGTGCTGTGCCATCATCACAGTCAGCAGCAAGCTTGAGTCCATTGTTCTGGCAGCTGTGTATTTTGTGGCCACCTAGGGTGCTCGTCTCCCAGCGCTGTATTGGACAATATTCTTTTTTTGAGTAGTGAATATATTTTTTTAATTTATTTATTTTTATTGTACTTTAGATGAAGGTTTACAGAGGAAGTCAGTTCCTCATTAAACAACTAATACACATATTGTTTTGTGACATCAATTGCCAATCCAAACGACATACCAACACTCTTCCCTTCTCAACCTTGGATTCCTCGTACCAGCTTTCCTGACCACTCCTGCCTTCTCGTCTTTACCCCTGGGCTGGTGTGCCCATTTAGTCTTGTTTTGTTTTATGGGCCTGTCTAATCTTTGGCTGAAGGGTGAACCTCAGGAGTGACTTCAGTACTGAGTTAAAAGGGTGTCCAGGGGCCATACTCTTGGGATTCCTCCAGTCTCTGTCAGACCAGAGAGTCTGGTCTTTTTATGTGAGTTACAATTTTGTTCTACCTTTTCTCCAGCTCTGTCCAGGACCCTCTCTTGTGATCCCTGTCAGAGCAGTCAGTGGTGGTAGCCGGGCACCATCTAGTTATGCTGGACTCAGTCTGGTGGAGGCTGTGGTAGTTGTGGTCCATTAGTCCTTTGGACTAATCTTTCCCTTGTGTCTTTTGTTTTTCTTCATTCTCTCTTGCTCCAGATGGGATAAGACCAGTGGAGTATCTTAGATGGCTGCTTACAAGCTTTTAAGACCCCAGACGCTACTCACCAAAGTAAAACGTAGAACATTTTCTTTATAAACTATGTTATGCCAATTGAGTTAGATGTCCCCCAAGACCATGGTATATTGGACAACATTCTGTTGTTATCCATAGGGTTTTCATTGGCTCATTTTTGGAAGTAGATTGCCAGGTCTTTCTTCCTAGTCTGTCTGAGTCTGGAAGTTCTGCTGAAACCTGTCCACCAAGGGTGACCCTGCTGGTATTTGAAATACGGGTGGCACAGCTTCCAGCATCACAGCAACATGAAAGCCACCACAGAATGACAAACTGACAGACAGGTGGGTTATGTAAAGATATTGTTAAAATTAATTTCACCTGTCTCATTTTACTTCTTAATGTGGCTACCAGATAATTTTAAATTACATATGTGGCTTGCATTATATTTCTATTGGACAGTACTGCTTTAGAACCTTGGGTAAGTCCTTCCAGAAACTTGTCCTAATCCTCTCTCACCCCACCCCACCCCACCCCTTTCCTTCCCCTTCTCAGCCTTCCCTTTTTCTTTCATTCTCTACATTTCTCTTTCATTTTTTTAATGTTTTACGCTCTTTCAACTGAAAACTGGCCCACCTTCACCATTAGATGGAAGAATAACAGCTTACATTTTAAAAAGACTCACCAAGCATCAACTGTTTACCTGCCTTACGCCATATAATCCCCCGACTTCCCTAGAACTTTGCTGTTGTTAGCTGCTGTCCAGTCGGTCCTGAACCATGGCCATCCCATGCACAACAGAACGAAATGTTGCCTGGTCCTGCATCATCCTTATGATCGGTTACAGATCAGGCTGTTATGATCCATAGGGTTTTCATGGGCTGATTTTCGAAAATAGATCACCAAGCCTTTCTTCCTAGTTCATCTTAGTCTGGAAGCTCTGATGAAACCTGTTCAGCATCATAACAACAGGCAAGCCCCCACGGACAGACGGGTGGTGGCTGCAGTTGGTGTGAATTGTCCAGGAATTGCATCCAGGTCCTGTGCATGGAAGGCAGGAATTCTGGCACTGAACCACCACCGCCTCTAAGGTGTCATAATTGAACAGAGAGGCTAAGGTCATACAGCTAGTAAATTGAGAAGCTAGGATTCAAACCCCAGCTAGTCTGTCTCTCTCTCAAGCCCTCGCTGCTCTACGCTGCATAAGAGGGAACCCAGGGGCAGTGAGAGAATGTTAGACAGCTGATTGTGTTTGCCCCGTCCATACTGCCTGTTATCCCAGGGAAGATGTTGCTGAAGCTCAAAAGCTGGTGGTGGGCTCCTAAAATGTGTCCATCGGGCTCCTGGGTTAGGTCATCACAGCTGTGACAGCAGGTCTCTGAGAATTTCTTACACACTAGAAGCAGGTCGAGGAGGCGCCTGGCCTTGGAAGATGTGAACTAGCAGGGGAAAGTTAGCAAAAGACGATGCAGAGGTTTCAAGTGGCAGAAGACAAAGGAGTGACCCGGCTGGGAGAAGACAGGATGCTGGGCTGGAGGTTACAGGCACACTAGAGTCCTCCGGTGGTGCAAATGGTTAATGCACTCAACTGCTAACCAAAAGATTAGAGGGTCAAGTCCACCCAGAGGTGCCTTGGAAGAAAGGCCTGGTGATCAACTTCCCCAAAACCAGCCATTGGAAACCCTATGGAACACCGCTGTACTTTAACACACATGAGGTCACCATGAGTTGGAGTCAACTTGATGGCAACTGGTTTTTAGAGGCACACTGTATATTGTAAAAGAGCTGCAGTTTTCAAGGAGGAAAATATGTAAGTTGTGTGAACAACCAATATTGGGATGGTTGGGTGCAGTTTAGAAAAAGGTAATTTACCTGTTGACCCAGTGAGTCTATCATATCCAAGTGCCTTAAGCTGTGGAATCAAACCAAGTTGCCTCCACCAGTCGCAAAGTTGGCTGCTCACTTGTTATTAGGGAAAATATTTAAGTACCCACTCAAATGGCAAATTATTCACTTCTCATACATGTTAATGTTACCCAGTAATGAGATGTGATGTTAACCCAAGAACGAGTTCCTCCCTTTCCCCACTCGAATCCTGATGTGCTTTATAGAGTGAAAGAGAAAAGGATGACATGATTGATAAGGTTGTGTGTCAACCTGGACGGGCCCCGATTCCAAGTGGTTTGGTAGTTATGATTGGCAGTCATATAATAATGTGATCACCTCCATGATGGGATCTGCTGTGAGCAGCCAATCAGTTGAAAGGGAGTTTCCTTGTGGGTGTGGCCTGCATTCAGTATAGGTGAACTTTCTGGCAAGGCTCTCAGGCTTTTGCTCACTCTGGATCCTGCAGCTGGCTCCTGTTCATCTGACCTCCGGTTCTTGGAACTTAAGCTAGCAGCTTACCTGCCAATCTTGGAATTCGTCAGCCTTCCCAGTCTGTGAGTCACCTTACCTGCTGCTCTTGGGATTTGTTGGCCTCCACAGCCTGTGACTGGAGGCCTGTTGTCTGGCCGGCTGATCTTGGGTTCTCCAGCCCCTGCAGCTCCGTGAGTCAGGAAAAGCCTCCAGCCTGACCCATGGACTTGGGACTTTCCAGCCTCTACAACCACGTGTTTCATTTCCTTGGTATAAATCTCTCTGTCTCTCTCTCTATATATAGATGCTTCACTGGTTTTGCTTCTCTAGAGAACCCAGCCTAAGACAGATGGGATTAGTGTTAGTTCTCATGCATGGCAGATCCCTGGGGCTCCTTCATCTGTGCTACAGCCTGTGATCTGGGACCCCAAAGGGAACACGCTGTGCATGGGAACACATCTGCCATTTGCTTCTTGGCAGAAATAAAGTTTCAGAATGAATGGCTCAAAGGATGATAAAAGAAGATCAAATAAAATCAAGGGGATGAAGGAGGAGGCAGATGATGGTTAGATTGCAGTTAGAAAGGAGAAGAACACCTCAAAGGGAACCAGAAAGCTTTGGGGATTTTGGTGTCTCGGTGCAGTAACGTGGGCAGCTGAGTTTCTTGAATCCAGGTAGATGAGGTCGAGCTCTCAGATCTGGCACGCAGAAGCTCGTGTCCTGTGGATGAGTATTATGGCAGAGGGGTCTTCCCAAGATGATCTTGACAGTATCTCCCAACCACATGCTCTTCTTTCAATGTAACTTTAACATTCCTCCATCAAGGGTGAGGCTTAGCTCCCTCCCTTGAATCTGGGCAAGGGTAGAAGTGATGTATTGTGAGTTGAATTGTGTCCCCCTAAAATATGCGCTGAAATCCTAACCCTTGTACCTATAAGGATGACCCTGTTTGGAAATAGGCGTTGTGATGGTTAAGGTTGTGTGTCAACTTGCCTGGGCCATGATTCTCAGTGGTTTGTCAGTTGTATGATGTTGTGATTGCTTCCATGATGAGAACTGATATAATGTGATCACCTTCATGATGGGATTTGCTGTGAGCAGCCAGTCAATTGAAAGGGAGTTTCCTTGGGTGGGCGGCCTGCATCAAATATAAGTGGACATTCTGGCAAGGCTCATGGGCTTTTGCTTATTCTGGATCCTGCAGCTGGCTCCTGTTCTTCAGACCTACGGTTCTTGGGACTTGAGCTAGCAGCTTTCCTGTGGTCTTCCCTGCAGATCTTGGGATTCATCAATCTTGGCAGCCTGTGAGCAACAGCCCTGCTCTCTAACCTGCAGATCTCAGGTTTGCTAGCCCCTGCGGCTATGTGATTCAGGAGAAGCCTCTGTCCTAACCCACAGACTTGGGGCATTCCAGCCTCTACAACCACATGAGCCACTTCCTTGATATAAATCTATTTCTGTATATATTTATAGGCTTTACTGGTTTTGCTTCCAGAGAACCCAGCCTAAGACAGGTGTTTTCTTGTGCTATGTTAATGAGGTCATACCTGAGTAGGATGAGTCCTAAAACTAATCACTTCTGAGTTATAAAAAGAACAAAATTGACACAGAGACATACACAGCGGGGAGACAGATGCCAAGTGAGGACCCTTCTACAAGCAAAATAGTGTCAAGGGTTGCCGTAGACACCAGAAACTAGGAGAGAGGGTCACAGAAAGAATCGACATGGCCAAAACTCTGGTTTGGAATTTTAGCCTCCAAAACTGAGAAAACAAATTTCTGGGTTTTTTTTTTTTTTTTTGTGTGTGTGTGTGTGTACTTAAGGCAAAGTTTACAGAGCAAATCAGTTTTTCATTAAACAATTAATATACAAATTGTTTTGTGACACTGGTTGCCAACCCTGCAGTGTGTCAACACTCTCCCCTTCTCCACCCCGGGTTCCCCATTTCTACGCCTCCAGTTTTCCTGTCCCTTCCTGCCTTCTCATCTTTGCTTTTGGGCTGGTGTGCCCATTAGTCTTGTATACATGATTGAACTATAAAGCATGTTCCTCACATGTGTTATTGTTTGCCCTATAGATCTGTCTAATCTTTGGCTGAAGAATGAACCTCAGGAGTGACTTCAGTACTGAGTTAAAACAGTGTCCAAGGGCCATACCATTGCGAATTTCTGTTCTTTAAAGACACCTACTTGGGATATTTGTGTTACAGCAGCACCAGGAAACTAAGAGAAATTCTATGGGACTTCTATGGCTATAAAAGGCATTACAGCTTCCACTCGCCTCTCTATCTCCTGGGAGATCAACCCTTGGAACTGTCATGCTGTGAGGTAGCCTAGCTCACATGAAGATGACTCAGGTCGCCAGCTGAGGTCCTAGCTGATAGCAAGCATCAATTGCCAGCCATAGGAGTGATGAGCCTTCAGATGATTCTGGCCCCAGCCACTGTGTCCTCCAACACCAAGTCTTCCCAGCTAAGGCCCAGACACCATGGGACAGAGACAATAGTCCCCACTGTGCCCTTTCCAAATCCTTGTCTGTCATGGATTGAATTGTGACCCCAAAAAATATGTGGATCAATTTGGCCAGGGCATGATTCCCAGTATTGTGTGATTGTCCACCATTTTGTCATCTGATATGATTTTTCTACGTGTTTAAATCCTACCTCTATGATGTTAATGAGGTAGGATTAGAGGCAGTTATGTTAGAGAGGCAGGACTCAATCTACAAGACTGGATTGTGTCTTGAGCCAATCTCTTTTGAGATATAAAAGAGAGAAGCAAGCAGAGAGACAGGGGGACCTCAAACCACCAAGAAAGCAGCACCGGGAGCAGAGCACATCCTTTGGACCCAAGGTTCCTGCATGGAGAAGCTCCTAGACCAAGGGAAGATTGATGAGAAGGACCTTCCTCCAGAGCTGACAGAGAGAGAAAACCTTCCCCTGGAGCTGACACCCTGAATTTGGACTTCTAGCCTACTAGACTGTGAGAAAATAAATTTCTCTTTGTTAAAGCCATTCACTTGTGGTATTTCTGTTATAGCAGCACTAGATGACTAAGACACTAACCCAGAGAAGCTATGAGCATGACAAAGTGGCAGTGGTTTTACGTTGCTAATTTTGAGTTGGTTTATTACTCAGTCATAGATAAAGGGATGGAGTGTGACAATAACAACCTTGAGAGTTGTAAGGACTAGAGATAACATATGAAACCACCTAGTTTGGTATCTGACATACAGAAATATCTCAGAAATGGTAACTGTTATCATCATTATTGAAAAGTGAGAGGGTTACAATCTACTAAACCAAACCAAACCAGCTGCCAATTCCGACTCGTGGCGACCCCAAACATGCAGAGCAGAACTGTGCTCAATAGGGTTTTCAAGACTGTGACTTTTTGGAAGCAGATCACCAGGCCATTCTTCTGAGGTGCCTCTAGGTGGGTTTGAACTGCCAATCTTTCAGTAAGTAGTCAAATGTTTAACTATTTGTGCCACCCAGGGACTCCTTATAATCTACTAGGTCTGTTTATCTTGCCCTGTCAGCCTTTGCCCCACTCACCACTGTCTGCCACATTTCCAGAAAACCTCAGTGCCAACTCAGTGCAGCTGAGCACCTCCTCCAGAAGCTCCAACCACGTTCTTCTCCCTGGAGGCAACAAGGGTCTTTTTAGGTGTCAGCATAGGGTGGGAGGGGCCCTGGTGGCACAGTGGTTAAGAGCTCAGGCTGCTAACCAAAAGGTTGGCAGTTAGAATCCACCAGCCACTCCTTGGAAACCCTGTGGGGCAGTTCTACTCTAGTATAGGGTAAGAGGCCATCACCCATCTGTCAGTTTGTTGTACTGTGGTGGTTTGCGGGTTGCTGTGATGCTGGAAGCTATGTCACTCGTAATTCAAATACCAGCAGGGTCACCATGGTGGACAAGTTTCAGTGGAGCTTCCAGACTAATACAGACTAGGAAGAAAGGCCTGGAAATCTATTTCTGAAAATTAGCCAATGAAAACCTTATAGATCACCACAGAACATTGTTCAACTCCAAGGCAAGACACAAATCTTTTAAGTTACCTGTGTAAGTTTTAAGGTCAACATTCTTATAGGTATATTTTAGAAAAGATTATTATTGTTAATAATTAGATATTACTACAGTGAGAGGTTTTTTTTTAATTGTGTTGTGTTTTGGGTGGGGCTTTGCAGTGCAAATAAGTTTTTCATTGAAAAATTTTATACACAAATTGTTTGGTGACATTAGTTGCAATCCCCACAATGTGTCAGCACTCTCCCCCTTTCCTTTTCCACCCTGGGTTCTCAGTGTCCATTTGTCAGGTTTTCCTGTCCCTTCCTGCCTTCTTGTCTTTGCCTTTGGTTGGGTGTTGAACTAAGATGCACATTCTTCATGAGTGTTATTATTTGTGTTATGGGCCTGTCTAGTCTTTGGCTGGGGGGTGGATTTCAGGAGTGGCTTCAGTTTTGAATTAGCAGGGTGTCCAGGGGCCGTAGTTTTGGGAGGACAGATAATTCTTAAACTGAACAACAGATCACGTGAAGTAGAGGGCCAGCGAAGGCGAGGGAGACCCTCAGGGAGATGGATGGGCATAATAGCTACAATGATGGACTGGAACATGCTGGTGATTGTGAGGATGATGCAGGACTGGACATTTCATTCTGTTGTACATAAGGTCACCACAACTCAGAGTGATTTTACTATCTATCCATCCACCCATCCATGTATGTATGTATAGATGGGTATATATATCATCCATTCATCCATCCATCC
>NW_004444113.1:808990-839445 GCF_000243295.1 Trichechus manatus latirostris
CCATCCATCCACCCATCCATCCATCCATCCATCCATCCATCCATCCATCCATCCATCCATCCATCCAGTAGTGTGGCCCATATCTGAAGCCAGCTCTCTGTTAAATCAAGCCCTTTTGCCCAACTGACCAAACCTCCTTGTCCCACTGCTTAGCATCACATAGCCTGCATGTCTTCTTTCCCTAGCCTTTTAGAAATCAAGATCTACTTGGTCAGGGACTGACCCTTAACTTATTCTGCAGGCTCTCTGTCAGCTCAGGCCCATCAGAGTCTGTGCAGTGAGGGAGGCTCAGCGAGAAATCAGCGCAGCCTTTTTGGGGACCGTCAATAGCTGACTCTGTCAACTCCTCCCCTTGACTTGCCACAGCAGTGAGATCCTGCTGCCAGTGTCCGCCATTCCTCTGTTCTGACATGCCAAGAATGCAGGGAACACAAGATCTCCACCCTCTCGGGAGCTGGGTGGTAGCAAGCTCTACCCCCCAGCTTACTGCACATGTATCTCAAACTAGGTGTGTCTCCTACCAAGCAGCTTTCCCTCCCTCTGATCTATTTTCCCTCCACATTAAGTTGTGAAACCAATGCAGTAGCAAAGATATGGAGCCCAAGGTCAAACAAACCAAAGCAAAGTTTGTAACCATGGAAATGAAACTTCCATGTTCAGACTGATAAAGCCCAGGAAGCTTCTCTGACATTCACACTGATGGCCATCATGGTGAAGTTATCAAATGTGGGTTATGGCTACTAACACCTGTTATGACTGAACTTAGCAAAGAAAAACCCAGGCACTGTCCATGTTCTAAAATCCACAATGAAGCGCTAAAAGGTACAACTGTTGGTCTCTACTCATCTGGAACAAAACAGAAAGAAGGAAACTAAAGACTCAGAGAAGAAGCCAGTCTACAGGACTGATAATGAACTACATAAACCACAGCCTCATCTTCCAGAAGACTAGATGGTGCCCGGCTACCACAACTGACCGTTCTGGTCAGGGCCACAATCCATGGATCCTGATAGAATGGGAGAAAAATGTGGAACAGAGCTCAAATTCTTAAACAGCCCGGACTTACTGGAGAGGTTGAGACTAGACGACTCCCCAAGACTTTCGCCCTGAGATACTCTTTAAACCTTGAACTGAAACTACCTCCTGAAGGCACCTTTTAACTAAATAACAGATTGGCTCATAAAACAAAGAATATCATCCGTGAGTAAAGAGCTCCTTTTAAAAAATCATCTATAGGGGACCAAATGGTCAACAATTACTCTATAGCAAAGATGAGAAGGGAAGGGGGCAGGGAAACTAGAGTACTGGAAATGGTACAACCAGAATGGAATGAATGAGAACAATGACACGTTGTGAAAAATGTAACCAATATCACGGAATAATTTGTGTAGACATTGTTAAATGGGAGCCTAATTTTCTATGTAAACTTTCATGGTAAACACAATACAATATTATTTAAAAAAAAGAAGAAAAAAGAAATGCTAAAAGGTAAACCCATTCCAGGGCTGAGGACATTGTGTTGCTACATAGTTCAAGTCAACACACATTTACTGGGTGCTCAACGGTAGTTGTTGTTGTCCCATAGGGTTTTCAAGACTATAATCTTTATGGAAACAGATTTTCAGGTCTTTTTCCCACGGAACCACTGAGTGACTTTCAACTGCCAACCTTTCAGTTAACAGCCAAGCACTTAACCTTTGTGCCACCAGGACACTTATTAAGCACTTGCCGTGAGCTGGGCATAATAGTGAGCATTGTACCTGCACAAAATCATCTTGTCCTTGTAACAACCACATGGGGCAGGTACTTTCATGGTTACCATCTTACAAACAAGCAAACAGAGGCTTAGAGGGTTAATCCAAAGCCACGGAGCCAACATGTGGCAAAGCTGGGATTTGAACCTGGTCTGTCTGACGTGAACGTCTAGTTTTCTAATCACGAACCTCAACGACACTGTGCACCGTAAGTGCCAGGTGCTGCCCCTGCCGCTGGGAATACACGGAAGACAAAACCCGCTAAATTACACAGAGCGTTACTGAGGCCCTACTAGACATGCATCCAAAAGCTGGACAGTGAATAAGGAAGATTCAAAAAGAACTGATGCCTTTGAATTATGGTGTTGATGAAGTATATTGAATATACCATGGACTGCCCAAAAAAACAAACAAATCTGTCTTGGAAGAAGTACAACCAGAATGTTCCTTAGAAGTAAGAATGGCAAGACTTCATCTCACGTGCTCTGAACATGTTATCAGGAAGGACCAGTCCCTGGAGAAGGACATCCTGCTTAGTAGAGTAGAGGGTCAGCGAAAGAGAGGAAGACCCTCAACCAGGTGGACTGACGCAGTGTGTACATAGGGTCGCTAAGAGTCCGAAGTGGCTCAACGGCACCTAGCAACACCATTAGATATGAGGAGTCCCTGGGGGCATAAATGGTTAAACACTCAACAACTAACCAAAAGGTTGGCGGTTCAAACCACCCAGAGGCACCTCAGAAGAAAGGCTTGGCGATCTGCTTCCCAAAGGTCACAGCCATGAAAACCCTATGGAACACAGTTCTATTCTGACATGTGGGGTAGCCATGAGTAGGAATCCACTTGATAGCACCTGGTTTGTTTTGGTGCTTATTAGGTATAAGGTACCGTGTCGGGGCTGTGGAGAATAAAAGATGATTAGGACACGAGAAGATATCATGTAAAGGAAGGAACAACAAATCTTTCTCCCTTTAAAACTATTGTTCAAAATGTTCTTGAAAACATTACACTGAGTGAAGTGAAGCAGTCACAAAAGGACAAATATTGTATGATCCCACTTACATGAAAGATCTAAAGTAGGCATACGCATGAGGACCAAAGCTTATTAGTGATTACCAGGGTCGGGGGGTGGAGGGGGGAGGCGGGACGGGGAGTATTCCTTCATGGGCATTGAGTTTGTTAAAGGTGATGGAAAAAACTGGAAACATAGTGGTGATAGTCTTACAACATGATGGGTATAATCAATGTCACTGAAATGCACTTGTTAAAAACGCTGAAGTGGTGACTACATCTTTGGTCTTGTTGTTATTGTTAGGTGCCGTCGAGTTGGTTCCGACTCATAGCAACCTTATGTACAACAGAACGAAACACTGCCTGGTCCTGCGCCATCCTCACAATTGTCACTATGCTTGAGCCCGCTGTTGTAGCCACTGTGTCAATCCATCTTTTGTCTTAGTCGTTTTTATTCTGCACAGCACCTGCACATAGCACATAGGGAGTTGGCTTTGGGAATGGTTTCAGTTCAGGGTTAACAGAGAATCTGGGGGCCATGTCTTCGACGGTTCCTCTAGTCTCCGTCAGACCATTAAGTCTGGTCTTTTTACTAGAATTTGAGTTTTGCACTCCACCTTTCTCCTGCTCTGTCAGGGACTCTCCGTTGTATTCCCTGTCAGGATGGTCATTGCTGGTAGCCAGGCACCATCTAGTTCTGGTTTCAGGCTGATGGATTCTCTGGTTTATGTGGCCCTTTTGTCTCTTGGGCTAACATTTTCCTTGTGTCTTTGGTGTTCTTCATTTTCCTTTGCTCCAGGTGGGTTGGGACAAATTGATGCATCTTAGATGGCCGCTTACAAGCTTTTAAGACTCCAGACGCCACTCAGCAAAGTGGGATGCAGAACATTTTCTTAATAAACTTTGTTATGCCAATTGACCTAGATGTCCCCTGAAACCATGGTCCCCAGACCCCAGCCTCTGCTATTCTATCCCTCAAAGTGTTTGGTTGTATTCAGAAAACTTCGTAGCTTTGGTTTAGGCCAGTTGCGTTGACTTCCCCTGTATTGTGTTGTCCTTCCCTTCACCTAAGATAATTCTTGTCTACACTCTAGTCAGTGAATTCCCCTCTCCCTTCCTCCCCACCCTCATAACCACCAAAGAATGTTTTCATCAGTGTTTAGACCTTTTCTTGAGTTCTTATAATAGTGGTCTCATACAGTATTTGTCCTTTTGGGACTGACTAATTTCACTCAGCATAATGCCTTCCAGATTCCTCCATGTTGTGAGATGTTCTTTATCGTTGTGTAGTATTCCATTGTGTGAATATACCATAATTTGTTTATCCATTTGTCTGTTGATGGGCACCTAGGAGTGAAAGGCATTCGAAGTCCATGGACTCCTTATACCTGTGCCTACGCAAAGGGGCTGTGCCTGCCCTGAGTTCTCCGCTTAGGGGAGCGGGCAGATTATTTTTTCCTGTTTGTTAATTTGTTTCCTCTCCAAAGCCTGGAGAATGGCTCAGAATGTGAGAAGTGTCCCACTTCCAGCCCAGGGGGCACAGCAATTGCTGAAGCAGGAGGGGACTGGAGCAGAGTGGGGAGGGGGCAGGTAAATGGGAGAGAGTTACTTCCCAGAGAGGAGAAGGGTTTTTTTGATCCTGAGCAGTAGGTTAGATGCTTGCATTTAACTTTAGAAGATCCAGCGCTGCTCTCCCCTGGTTCCGCAGGCCTGTGCAGACTCTCTGCTGGTCGGTCTCTCCCAGTGTGGAAAACATGTCCTGAGCACTACTGCTTGCCTCAGCCCGAGCACACCGCCGATCCAGCCTGCAGGGTGCCGGCCAGGCCAGGTCTGGCAAATCCTTGCTGCTTCTGAACTGTCTCTCCCTCCCCCAGTTGCTCAGCCCGACTCCTCAACTTTGTATTTGATGTTCAGGGCCTCTAGAGTGTCGTATATAATCAATTCACTTGTTTTTTTGGGTCTTTGTTGTAAGAGGGACCCCAGGAAGCATCTGACTACTCCACCATCCTGGCCCCACCTCTCCAATATGTGTATAAATTTTTGTATGAGAAATTAACTTGATCTGTAAACTTTCACCTAGCGCACAATTAAAAAAGAAGGAAAGAAATACTCCAAAAAAAAAAAAAAAAGAACGTGACTTGAAGCTGGGAAACCTAGCTAAGCGCAAAAGTGTTTTCGGTTCTCCGACTCTTTTGCCATAAAGTAGAGGCTGGGTCTCTGTGGGGACACGGGCTGTGCAGCATGCTCCTCAGAAGAATGGGCGAAGCTGAGTGTACACGCGCCCACGTGCGCCTGATGAGGTTGCGAGAGGGGATGTGGCTGGGCAGATGGCTGGCCTGCGGTGCGAGGCTGATTTCACTCTCCCTCCTTCTGGGCCCCTGCAGGTTCCCAGGTATGAAACTGGTGGAAAAAAGCCTGAGAAACCGTGGGATAACAAAAGAACACCGAATTTAACCAGTGGCTCTTGAGGCGCCTGAAGGAAAAAAAGAAAGGACTTTCAATGCCCACTGGCATGGAAAGAAGAGAAGCAGAGATCAACAGACACCAGGTACAATAACTGGATTTAGGAGGCAGCCCCGCTGAACACAGCTGAGCCCTCAGCGAGGTGCCGGAAGCACAGGTGACAGCCAAAGGGTAAAACGGGCTAGGACAGAAACCCAAACTCTGCTGCCCAATGTTTGTGACTATGACTTCTTTTTTCAAAGTAGACCCGTGTCTTAACAGCTGCCATATCAAAATACCACCAAATGGATGGCTCAAAAGGACAGAAACGTGTTTTCTCACAGTTCTGGAGGCTAGGAGTCTGAATTTAGGGCGTCAACTGGGCTGCTCCCCCTGCCCCTGCAACGGAAGCTCCTTCCTTGTCTCTTTCAGCTTCCGGAGGCCTCTTGGTATTCCTCAGCCTTGGCCTGCAGACGGATCATGAGCTGTGGCTTCCCCTGTGTGTGACTCTCCCTGTCTGCCCTCCCCTTTCATGACACACCACTCAGGAGGGACCCGCCCTGCCTACTTCAGGAACTGATAACATCTACAAACAAAAACCCTATTTTCCCAAACAAAGTAACATTTAACCTATCTTTTTGAGGGACAAAACTCAGTCCATAACAATCTAATAGATGAATAATTAAAAACAAAAAACCCTATGAATTTTGGGGCAGAGGGCTGTGGGGACCATGGTCTCAGGGAACATCCAAGTTAATTGGCAAAACACAGTTTATAAAGACAATGTTCTACATTCTACCTTGGTGAGTAGCGTCTGGGGTCTTAAAGGCCTGTGAGCAGCCATCTGAGACATTCCACTGGTCTCACCCCTTCGGGAGCAAGGGAGAATGAAGAGAACAGGATACAAGGAAAAGATTAGTCCAAAGGACTAATGGACCACAGCTACCTCGGCCTCCACCAGACTGAGTCCAGTACAGCCAGATGGTGCCTGGCTACCACCACTGACTGCTGTGACCAGGATCACAATAGAAGGTCCTGGACAGAGCTGGAAAAGGATGTAGAACAAAATTCTAACTCACAAAAAAAAGACCAGATTTACTGGCCTGACAGAGATTGGAGAAACCCAGAGAGTATGGCCCCCGGACACCCTTTTAGTTCAGTGGTGAAGTCACTCCCAAAGTTCACCGTTCAGCCAGGGATTGGACAGCCTCATAAAACAAAACAGGACTAATGAGGCACAGCAGTCCAGGGACAAGGACTAGTAGGCAGGAGGGGACAAGAAAGCTGGTGATAGTGAACCCAAGGTTGAGAAGGGACAGTGTTGACATGTCGTGGGGTTGTTAACCATTGTCATAGGGCAGTACATGTACTAACTGTTTAATGAGAGACTATTTGTTCTATAAACTTCACCTAAGGTACAAAAAAAAAAAAGAATTACCTACGTGAGATCAAATTGACAACAGCAACTCAAAAGGTTTGATGGGAAGCCTAGGGGGCAGTGAGTTGAAGATAATGGTGATGGAATAATTTGGAAAAGGGTAGTGAGAATAGCAGCACAACTGGAAAATGCAATCGATGTCACTGAATTGTACATGTGGAAACTTTTGAAGTGCTGTAACTTTGGCTATGTATATTTTCACCAAAAAAAAGGTCCTCCAAGGTCAAGAAAAGAGCGTGTTCACATGTCGTGGGGTTGTTAACCAATGTCATAAAACAATACGTGTACTGACTGTTTAATGAGAAACTATTTGTTCTGTAAACCTTCATCTAAAGTACAATAAAAAAATATAAAAAAAAGGAAAAAAACAAAAACCCCTAGATCCAACTCAGCAAGAACCATATTTCCTATTTCCTGAAAACTTAACATTTTGATTAAAATACCGATGAAATCTCATGACGGCACATCGATGATTTAGGAGGTTTTGGTCTAAAATTGTCTGAACATTTTTACAACTATGATTGTGGAAGCAGTCTTGCTAATCTTTGATAAACTAGAGAGGCATAAAGGAGAGATAAAAGATCAGACCTGGGCAAAGCTGGTCCCAGTTTTCGATGCAGTACGATTCCATTCACAGGCCCTTCAAACGTACCCCTGTGTTACTTAGGAATGGACATGACTGCTCTGACCGAGAGTCCAGTGCAAGTGACCCGCAGGGGTTCCAAAAGCAGGTCATAAAGGCAGTGCAACTTCCGCCCTGATGCTGGAACTCTCGCTCTGGGGTCCAGTGCGAGCCTGAGCTGATGTGAGACGACCTGAGGTCACCCAGCTGGAAATGCTTCAGATGATAGTGCCAGCTGAGCTCAGCCTTCCTGTCAACCCCCACAAGGGACCAGGTATGTGACTGAAGCTATTTCAGAATCTCTGGACAGATCCAGCTACCAAGTAACCCTGTCCATGTCATAAAGAATAAAAACATTACCCAGCTGAGCCTCGACCCCGAAAGTTAAAGAGATATAATAAATTGTTGGTTTGAAATGACTACACTTTGGGGCCGTGTGTTTTGCAACAATTGATGGTTGAAATACTTACCACACTCATTTCAACCCTCTTCTCCTCTGTCTTTCTCAATCCAAGGCACTGGAGAGTGGAATACTAGAATTCCAAGCCTCCTTTGCAGCTAGGCGTGGTCACATGACACAGTTTTGGACAATGAGATGTAGGCAGAAATCCCCAGGGAAGAACTCCCTTCCTGAATAAAAAGATAAATGCTTAAGAGAGCTTTTTGTTCTTTGCCCTTTGCCAATCCACATTCTTCTTGCCTAGAATGTGGATATGATGGTTTGAGGTTCTATACTATCCCTTGTTTGAGAATAAAAATCAACATAAATCCAATCCGCAAAATGTAAACATTAATCAAATCCCCACTTTCCCACATCTCAGTTATCTCTGACACCACCTGGAGCTGGGTCTGATCTCACAAGTTGAAAAAAACTCTGTCCTTTAGACTACCAAACAGGCAGATGTCAGTCATAAACTTGGGAGTTCTCACAACATCCTACTTCTGACCTGCTGGCTGTAAATTTGGGGTTTTCCCTCTACCCTTTCAGGGTGCCAGCTGTAAGCTCAGGAGCCTCCCCTCACTTCCACCTGCTGGCTCCTCATACTCCTCTGGGCTTGGTAATTTGCTTGAACGACTCATAGAACTCACAGAAAGTACTATACTTATGATTATAGATTTATTATAGCAAAAGGATGCCTATCAGGATTGTTATAAGGAAGAGATCCATGGGTGAGGTCTGAGAGGGTTCCCAACGTGGAGTTTCCATATCCCAAAGAGGGGATGTCACTCTCCCTTCACCAACCAGGAAGCTCTCAGGGCCTCTGGGTTCAGGGTCTCATTGGATATGCATGACAGGTTAAATCATGCCTCCTGAGGTTAGTTGACATGACCAGCAAGGGTCTTTCTGGTCTGACCAGCCCACACTCCTTAGCAAAAATTCTCCGGTGTGGTTTAGATAACAAAGGTGCCTCCATCAGGAAATTCCAAGGGTTCAGAGTTATCTTCTCAGGAAACAAGGGCAAGACCCCATTACTTTAGGTAAAGTTAAAGTTTTTACCCCACACTTTGTCAAGAGGATGAAAGCTAGATGCTAACAAAGAAGAGAAAGGAAGAGAGAAGGGGCATGTCCTTTATCTACCTCTGTATCTCTAGTTACCTGGAAAAAGTAAGATTCTCCTTGTTTAAGCCATTGTTTGTTGGGTTTTCTGTTAACTCACAGCCGGAAGCAATTCCAGCAGACAGAGTTTAGATAAATTAATTTGTAACAGACTGAATGACTGCAACCAAAGAGGTTTAATCAGGGCTGTCTTCAGGGGTGTGACCTGGGCAGTAACACAGAGGGGCCCTGTGCGTGGTTTAATGCCCTGCTGTCTTGAAATTCTTAATAATTTTTTAACAAGAGCTTTGCTTTTCCGTTTTGTACCGGGCCCCGCTCATCATATACCCAGTCTTTGGTTTAATGAATCAAGGTGACCCTAAATGGAATTTGTAAATTATCAGTAAGCTCTGTCCTCAAACCTGGCCACTCAACATTTTTATTAAAGTCACAGAAGAGGACATAGACGACATTATCAAATTAGTAAGTAGCACAACATTTGATAAACAGCCAATTGTTAGATGACAGACTTAATATATTAAAAAAAAACCTGAATAGTCATGAAGCCTAAATAAAGAAGAAGACATTTGGCAAGAGACAATGAGAAGCCTGTATCTGGATATACACTTTTATCCTCCCAGTACACAAGGTCAGGGTAGTTCATTTGGAAGGAACTCTGCTGCAGGTTTAGGGGGTTGGGGTTCTGCTACTGCCACCACTGTGTGCCTTAAGGAAGTCACCAGTTTTGGGGGTCAAGATATCTTCTCTGCATCATAAGGGGTTTAGCTGAGTGACCTTGGATGGATCTGATGATTCTAAGTGAGCTACTGACTGACTGAGGCTTGGAAATCTTTTTGCCATATAGTGATATTTGTGGTGATAATATTTCATCTGGGAAGGAGCAATGCATATATCTCCTTAAATGCTGAGGCGGGCATGCAGAAGGTGGGCGAGTTAGAATTGGTGCCCACTGGTCTTGCCTGACCTTCTTTACCCCAGTGCTACACACACACACACACGCAGACACACACACACACAGATACACACGCACACACACAGAGACACACACAGAGACACACACAGACGCATAGACACATACACACACAGAAACACACAAACAGACACCTACGCACACAGTCTTGTTGAATGTCATCTTGATTTGGGCTTCGTGACGATTTAGGTTTTAAAAAATATTAAATCTGTCATCTAACTAGTTGACTGTTTATATATATATGCATATAATGTTTATAAATAAAATATTCTACATGATATTTATGAATAATTTGATTTTTTATCACATTTTATTAGAGTCACCCGGAACAGGCCACATTATCCAATAATGATTTGTAAATAATAAACTCCTGATGAGAAAAACTGATGCAATATGTCACTAACATTTCAAAAAATGTGGTTACTTATTGAAGAGTTAAAAAACAAAACAAAACAAACCCGCAATAAACCAGAATCCAGGCACCCCACTACTACTGGTATCAAAACAGAATCTACCACGTCTTATGATCAGGATTAAATGCGGTGATCCGAGCAAAGCGCTTGGGACGGAGGAATACTCAGGAAATGAGTTCTTACAAAAATACATTCTTTACCTAAACAAAGAAACAAACAAAACCGAACTCGCTGCCATCGGGTCGATTCCGACTCATAGTGATCCTGTAAGACAGCGAAGAGCAGAACTGCCCCCTAGGGTTTCCAAGGACCGGCCGGTGGATTCGAACTGCCGACTAACCACGGGGTTTAACCACTGCACCACCAGGGCTCATGCCCAAAACGATGCGCCATAAAATCCTCCTTGGCATCAAGGAAGTGAAATTCAAGGAAACTGAATCAATAAGAGCCAGCCAGATATGAAGGCTAAGATATTAGAGCCCATCTTTGAGCTGAGAGAACACGAAAGAGGCCAGAGTCAGAGCAGAAAAAGGGCTGCAAACTTGGTTTCCATTTCACCGTAAAGTATAAAACCCATTGCCTTGGAGACTACAAAATGGAATTCTCTCAAACGCATCCAGACAGCAACGGGGCGGTAGCAGGACAACTATGAGGTGATGGCGCCACCTGCTGGTTATTAGGCAGTAATTCTGGGACAGCTGAGGCTGATTTCTTGGGGGATGTGATGAGGAGGGTAAACCTTGCTGGTGTAATGATTAAGAGCTAGCGCGGCTAATCAAAAAGTCAGCGGTTCAAATCCACCAGGCGCTCCTTGGAAACTGCATGGAGCAGTTCTACTCTGTCCTAGAGGGTCGCTGTGAGTTGGCATCGGTTTTGGTTTTTGGTGATGAGGAGGAAATAATGAATTATTAATGCTTTCCTTGTATGTCTGTAAGGCGATCTTTGCCAGCGCCCGTGTGCTCAGCAGGTAATATTAACATTATAAGTGATCGTAACACACGAGGTGATTTCTGCCGTGCACAATAATGCGTTTTTGCACTTCAGCATAGGATACTAGGGGAAACACACAGACCTTGTGTTCCCAGCACAGCCTAACGTGGAAAGAAAGTGGGCTCGAGAGTTGCTCCCTGAGTTCTAATCTCAGTGTGGCCACCTACTGGGTAGTCCCGGGAAAATTACTAAATTGCTCTGAGCCTCGGTTTTCTCGGCTGTAGAAACAGCTAATAACAGGGTCATCATTCAGGGTTTGCTTACTCCTGGGAGGAGTCCTGGGGTGGTGCAAACAGTTAATGTGCTCAGCTGCTAACTGAAAGTTTGGAGGTTTGAGTCCATCCAGAAGCACCTTGGAAGAAATGCCTGGCGATCCACTTCCAAAAACTCAGCCACTGAAAACCCTAGAGAGCACAGTTCTACTCTGACACACATGGCTCGCCAGGAGTCGACTTGACCACACCTGGCGGTGTTACTCCTCGGAGCGGGCAGTGGCTTAAAGACTTTTCAAAGGCTTTGAAGGCACATGAAATGTTTCCAGAGAACTGGTTTCCAGATCCTCAATGCCACTTGCTCTCTTTTCTAAAACTGATCTGCCTGAGAGCTGAGGGGTGGTGTCATGCGGGCTATCAGCACCCCTTCCTCCTTAGTAACCACCCTTCTACTTCACCCCTTCCTCCTGCGTAATTACCCTTCTCCTCCTTCACCCCTTCCTCCTGCGTAAACACCCTCCTCCTCCTTCACCTACTTTCCATCTTTCTAAAGTGTACTCCCCCCTCCCCGGGGGAGGACTCCTGAGGCCCCACACAGAGGAACAAATGGATTAAGACACCTGTGATGAGAACGTCTTGTCCAGTCAGGGAGTTTCCCATGCACTGTTTTAATCAAATTGAAGGAAAACCACATTCACTTCCTAGTTCTGTTCCTGAGTCTGTCTTTACATCCAATTTGTAGGTAAATCCGAACAGTTAGATATGGTTTGTAGCTAACATCAGTTAGTCAAATGTTTGTCTTAGTATATAGTTTATAGTGTACCTTTCTATGCATAAAAAAATTAAAGAAACACTTCCAGGTACACTAAAACATCTATAACATAATAATACCCCCCAAAAAATCAGTTGAGTAGATTCTGCCTCATAGTGACCCCATAGGACAGAGTACAACTGCTCCATAGGGTTTCCAAGGAGCGGCTTGTGGGTTCCAACTGCCAACCTTTTGGTTAGCAGCCAAACACTTAACCACTAGGCCACCAGTGCTCCAACATAATAATATAGTAATAATAATAATAATGTTTTGATGTGCGTCACAAAATAGCGCCCACTTGTTATTACAAACCATCAAATGGACCTTGAATTGTCAGTATAATAGGCTTTTTGCGGGGGTTGGTTCGTAACTATGGGTTGTATGTAGGTCATAGGTAAGACATCCGTAACCTAGGGACTGCCTGTACCACAAAGTGGGTAGCTTATAAATACAGAAATTTATTGTCTGACAGTTCTGGGGGCTGGGAGTCCAAATCAGGGTGTTGGCTGCATCGATCCCTTCTGAGGGTCAGAGGGAGACTCTGTTCCATACCTCTCTCCTAGCTTCTGGTGACAGCCCACAATCCTTGGTGGTCCCTGGCTTACAGGACACCTTCTGAGGGTCAGGGGGAGAATCTGTTCCATACCTCTCTCCTAGCTTCTGGTCACGGCCGGCAATCCTTGGTGGTCCTTGGCTTACAGGACACCTTCTGAGGGTCAGGGGGAGAATCTGTTCCATACCTCTCTCCTAGCTTCTGGTCACGGCTGGCAATCCTTGGTGGTCCCTGGCTTACAGGACACCTTCTGAGGGTTAGAGGGAGAATCTGTTCCATACCTCTCTCCTAGCTTCTGGTGATGGCTGGCAATCCTTGGTGGTCCTTGGCTTACAGGACACCTGTCTCTGTTGTCACGAGACCATCTTTCTCTGTCAGTCACTGTGTCTCTTCTCTTTTACAAAGAAAAAATATGAATTGATTGTTACAAAGAAATCCTCCATCTTATTAAGAGATGTAGTTCCAATAAAATTACTTTTGACATTTAGTAAATATCAAAATTTGTAATACATAAAATTTAAAAAGTATATAAAAATTTGTATTATAGAAAATGTGTAATATATTTTTGTTGTTTCAATCAATTGTATGGTATTGATAATTGTAATGGCAACTTAATCCAAAAGAAAGAAAAATTAAACCTTATAACCTTACGAGTACAGGAAACTGAAAAAATTTCATATATATACAATCTTATTGGAGAGAAATGATAGGTGATCAACAGGAGATCTTCAAGCATATATTAAGATAAAATTTTGCAGGCACTGTGAAATGGGAAGTTGAGGGAGAAAAAGGAATGATGGAAAATTTCTGACTGTCAGAGTTTGTTCTCATTTTGTGAATGGCTGACCGTGGGTATCAAGTCACTGGGGTGTTCGACTCCAGCAGACACACTGAAAAGAGCCAACCAGGAGATTTATCGGAAAATGTCAATATCTACAGTACAGGAGAAATTACATCCTTTGCAAATACTTAAACCTAGGATGAAAAATGTTTTTAAAAATGTTAAAACTAAAGACAAAAGTAGAGACAGTGGATCAGCGGTTGCCAGGGCGTCAGGGGGAGGGGAGGGGTGAACAAGGGAGCACGGGGCATTTTTAGGGCAATGAAACTATTCTGCATGATACTGTCATGGTGCACACATGACATTATGCATTTGTCAAAACCCAGAGCACTGCACAAAACCAAGAGTGAACCCTAATATAAACCATGGACTTGAATTCATAAGAATATGTCAATATGAGTTCATCAATTGTAGCAAATACACCACATGATGTTCCACGTGATATACGACCCCGTGTACAACAGAAGGAAACACTGCCCGGTCCTGCGCCATCCTCACAATCGTTGCTATGTTTGAGCCCATGTTGCAGCCACTGTGCCAATCCATCTTGAGGGTCTTCCTCTTTTTCGCTGACCCTCTACATTCTTCAAGGATTTCACTGGCCAATTTCTTTAGAAGTAGATCTCCAGGTCCTTCTTCCTCGTCTGTCTCAGTCTGGAAGCGCCGCTGAAACCTGTCCAGCACAGGTTTGTATTTGAAACACCGGTGGCATAGCTTCCAGCAACACGCAGACCACCACAGCACAACAAACAGACAGAAGGGTCAGTAGTTAGTAGCCGAGTTCAAATCGCTGGCACCAGCCAGCAACTACCCCCGTGAACACAAGAGGTTAATAGGAGAAGCAGGACATGTTAAAACCATGTGTGGGAGGAGGAAGTTGTTTCAGAATTTTTCTAGGCTGTGCGTGGACCAAGGACGTCCCGTCACCCCTGCTCCTGAGAGGTACGTGGTAAAGTGCTTTTAAAAATCTCCCAGGCGGTGAACACAAGGTGAATAGCTTGGTCCTGTTCCATAATAGTTTTCTCACAAGTGTTCATGCGCATGCTTTTAAGAAATCATCTGTTTTTGTCAGGATTATTTCAGTGTCAGTAACCAAAGCCTGATTCACTGGATTAAGCAAAAAAAGAATTTATTCGCTTACTAACCGAAAAGGCTGGGTGGCTGGACCCAGATGCTTCAGGAACATTGTCAGGACTCCATTTCTCTCCAGCCATCCTGGCTCTTCTCTGACGGTTTCCCTTCTAGGGTGACTCTCCCCTGTGGCAGCAAGATGGCTACCGGCAGCCCTGGCGCCCTCCCTGGATCCTGGTGCAGGGACGGACGCCCTGGGTGGTACAAACGGTTAAGGCTGCACTACTGACTGAAAGGTCGGAGGTTCGAACCCACCCAGAGATGCCTCAGAAGACAGGCCTGGCGATCTGCTTCTGAAAGGTCACAGCCTTGAAACCCCGATGGAGCGTACTTCTACTCTGCACACACGGGGTCACCATGAGTCAGAATCAACTCCACATTAAATGACAACAGTGCAGAGACTTCTCTCTCCCAAGAGCTTCAGGGAAATTCCAGGGATTGGGTCTGTTTGGCCTGCCCTGTGTCACGTGCCCTATTGTAGGGGAAAAACCTCGTAAGTTTAGTGACGCAAAATGTAAGTTTTACTCGGCCTATATTCAAAAGGGTAGAAGTAGGAAACAGACAAGCATGCTGCCAGAGCCATGTCTGCCCGAGTCCAAGGAAATACCACAGAACAGACGAAAGTGGGAAAACGGACGAGCTTGCTACCACAGCCATGTCTGTCCAAGTCCAAAGAATATAATAGGCAAGAATGGGAAAACGGACAAGCATGCTGCCAGAGCCATGTCTGTCCGAGTCCAAAAGATGGTTACAGAGCCATCAGTATATATCAACATTACACATGGGTAGAATCATTGAAAGCTTAGCCTTTTCAGATTGGCTAGAAACTATGATCCTACATTTTGAATCGTCTTTCTTAACAATCATGGGTACAGGTTTCAGTAATGACAGTCAGGAGGGTCTTCACTGGTCCAACAAATTTCTAGTCACTAAATGCTAATAGAAAAAGGTAAGAGTGGAAAGTCTTTTGTGCTCTCTTTGATTGGCTCTATGTGAAAGTTTCCCTAAAAGATATTTTCCAAGAGTATCTTAGCTATTGTCTTTATACCTCAGGGCCAGTTGATGTGTCCTTGTGAGTCCTTGTGAGCCCAGCTCCAGCTGAGTCACATTCTGTATGCTCAAGGAGAGGGAATAATAACTCCAGTATTATTTCCTAAATCAGCCCATCCCTGAGCCAATCACTATGGCCATGGAAAAGGAATGCCCTGATTGGCTAGGCCTGGGTCAAGTGCCCGCCGCTGGCTCTGGGGAAATGGGGTCAGCTTCGAGATTCAAACCACCTGAACTGAGAGAGAGGGACGGGTGATTCCTTAGAATCAAGAATCCTAGCAGCAGGAAGAATGGACAATGGATGAGCTGAAGCCATGGGAGGCCTTTGTATAATCTATTAATGGGCAAGAATTCACTCAGTTGTAGGCCCATGTTAATCACGGATCTTGTCCGTTATTTAATGCATGTTCATTGAATGAGTTAATATATGAAACGTGCTTAGGACAGTGTCTACCCGTTGCTGTTGGCCTGACTCCGACTCATAGTGACCCTACAGGACAGAGTAGAACTGCCCCACAGGGTTTCCAAGGAGCGGCTGGTGGATTTGAACTGCTGACCTTTTGGTTAGCAGCCGAGCTCTTAACTGCTGTACCACCAGGGCTCCAGAACAGTGTCTAGGACAAATGTTAGCTAGTGTCTTAGGTCGGGATTGCTAGAAGCAGAGCCTGAGAGAAGGATTCTTGTTCAAGCGACTTACTGAGGGGACGGTCTCAGGAGAAGGAGTGAGGAAGGCAGGATAGAGCAGAGGGGACAGTTAACTAAGCAAGGGTGTGGCTTTAGCTGGAGACTAGTGTTATTGATTGAATTGTGTCCCCAAAAAAGGTGTGTTGGAATCCTAACCCCTATACCTGTGAGTGTCATCTCATTTGGGAATGGTGTTTTCTTTGTCATGTTAGTGAGGCCGTATCAGTGAAGGAAGTGCTTAAGCCAATTACTTTGGAGATATAAAAGGAGCAGATTAGACACAGAGAAGGAAGCACAAATGGGGAAGAGATAGATGCTGTCATGGATTGAATTGTGTCCCCCAAAATATGTGTCAACTTGGCTAGGCCATGATTCTCAGTATTGTGTGGTTGTCCACCATTTTGTCATCTGATGTAATTACCTATGTGTTGCAAATCCTAAACTCTATGATGTTAATGAGGCAGGATTAGAGGCATTTATGTTAATGAGGCAGGACTCAAATCTACAGAATTAGGTTGTATTTTGAGTCAATCTCTTTTGAGGCATAAAGGAGAGAAGCGAGCAGAGAGGAGAGGGATCTCATACCACCAAGCAAGAAGCTCGGGAGTGGGGAACGGGGTCCCTGCATTGAGAATTTCCTAGTCCATGGGAAGATTGATGACAACGACCTTCCCCCAGAGCTGACAGAGACAGAAAGCTTTCCCCTGGAGCTGGCACCCTGAATTCGGACTTCTAGCCTCCTAAACTGTGACAGAATAAAATTCTGTTTGTTAAAGCCATCCACTTGTGGTGTTTCTGTTACAGTAGCACTAGATAACTAAGATAACTAGGTAACTGATAACTAAGATACTGTTAAGGATTGAATTGTGTCCCTCCAAAAATGTGTGTCAATTTGGCTAGGGCATGATTCCCAGTATATTATGTGATTATCCGCCATTTTGTCATCTGATGTGATTTTCCTATGTGTTGTAAATCCTACCTCAATGATGTTAGTGAAGTGGGATTAGTGGCAGTTATGTTAATGACGCAGGACTCAATCTACAAGATTAGGTTGTGTCTTAAGTCAATCTCTTTCGAGATATAAAAGAGAGAAGCAAGCAGACAGACATGGGCACCACATACCACCAAGAAACAAGAACCAGGAGAACAGCACATCCTTTGGACCTGGGGTCCCTGTGCTGAGAAGCTCCTAGACAAGGGAAGACTGATGACAAGGACCTCCCCCTAGAACTGACAGAGACAGAAAGCCTTCCCATGGAGCTGGTGCCGTGAATTCAGACTTCTAGCCTCCTAGACTGTGAGAGAATAAATTTCTGTTTATTAAAGCTATCCACTTGTGGTATTTCTGTTACAAGCAGCACTAGATAACTAAGACAGATGCCATGTGGAGATCGCCAAGGAACCAAAGTTACGGAAGCTGAGACAAAGCTTTTCTCTCAGAGTGGAGGGACAGAGCCCTCCCTCAGAGCCCGTGCCCTGAATTCAGACTTCTGACCTCCACAGCTGTGAAAAATAAGCCTCTGCTCTTTGAGGTCACCACTTGCGGTACTTCTGTTACAGCAGCACCAGCAAGCTAAGACAAACAGCTTCCGCTGAATCCCGTGGGGAGCTCTGGAGCCTGAACTGCACCCCCGAGCAAGTTCCACTTTGAGGCAAGGGGGCTGGCCTGTGTACCCCTTTGTCAGGCACTCACCAGCTGAGGGTTGTGGGGGTGAGCTGGGGGCAGCATAGTCTCCTGGGCCCTGTGACTCCTATCTGTCTGGAGAAACGGTAGCTGTGAGCTGCAGCCGGTACCCAGCCCCGAGGCATGGGGGCCCTGCGTGGGGGACAGCCATCTGGGCAGGGCTCAACATCACCCACTAGAGCTTGGGCCATTATTATTGTCGAGAACATGAAACAAAGATAAACAAGGCAGGCTCCCTGCATTCCAAATAGAATGCTTGTTTCCACCTGGGCAAAAAAAGGCACAAACGACACAATTAAGAATATTCCCCCACGGAGTGGTCCCAAACCTTCAAGGGGAGGGGCTCACAAAAGGAAAAGCTCAGCATATCAGCTAGAGGTCCTGGAGAAGGTTCTGGAAAAGGTGGAACTGGAGCTGGCACTTGGAAGGCCGGGGAAGCTCTGGATGCCTGGGAGGGGAGGCAAGGCCGGGGGGGGCGGGCTGAGGAGAGGCAGAGTGTGCTGGAATCAGTGCTCTCCAGAAGCTGCACTTAAATGGTGGCCCTGTGATGCGAGGTGGACGGGGGTCAGGGAGGGGTCCGTGCTTACATCAACACTGCGGTCAGCAGAAAGGAGGGTCTCTGGATAGGCAGAAGCGGGGACGGATTACCAAATGAGCAAGGTATGCATGGGCTTCCTTGTGCTTACTTAGTAATCTGTAGTGTAGTGCATACCTTGCTTACTGGTTAACCCACCCCTGGGCAGAAAGTAACATGTGACACAGCCATCACAACTTCCTGACAGCCATCCTCGGAGAGACAGATTTAGTATCACTATGTCACAGCTGAACTGAGGGCAGCGGTGGTTCAGTGGTAAAATTCTCACCTTCCATACAGAAGACCCGGGTTCAATTCCCAGCCAATGCAGCCACCACCCATCTGTCAGTGGAGGCTTGCGTGTTGCTATGATGCTGAACAGGTTTCTGCAGAACTTTCAGACCAAAATAGACTAGAAAGAAAGGCCTGGCGATCTACTTCCGAAAAATCAGTTACTGAAAACCCTGTGGATCACAATGGTCCAATCCACAACCCACCATGCAGACGGTGCAGGACTGGAAACGCTTCATTCCATCGTGCACGGGGTCGCCATGAGTGGGGGCCAACCCAGTGGCAGCTAACAACACATCACAGACGAGAACATTGGTGTTAAAGGGGCCCAGAGAGCTTACATGATTGTCCAAGTTTGCACAGCTGGTCAGTGGGGAAGGGGGTGCGGCCAGGCTAGCCGGCTCTGGGGTTGGCACTCTAACCCGCTGTGAAGGACTGTGACGTTTTGGATGGCGGCGGGGCAGTGGAAGAGCTGGTGTCCCAGGCTTGGTGGCTGAGCGGTGGGCAGGCAGTGCTGGGGTGAGCTGTGAGGGAGCTAGGCTGGGGCTGAGTGAGTCCTGATGCATGGGGCACACCCCAACTCCCCACCTTCACACCGCCCTGGGCGGGGCAGAGGCTTTGCCAGAATTCAGCCCTGCTGCAGGTGCTTAGAGGTGAAAAGCTGAATTGGGCAACTGGGTTGGCAGGTGAGGGCAGGAGCGAACGAAAGGGAAGAAGGGCCCTGGGAGAACAGAGATTGGAAGAAAGGACCAGCCTGGGGCCTGGGAGTGCAAAAGAGCAAGGGCGCCGCGCATCAGACGAATCGCAGATTCCACCATGGAGGCCCAGGGCCACGGTCAGGACAGAGCTCCAGGCAGAGGCCCTGCACGGGTGTGGGGTGCTCGAGCAAGGGGGGGCCGACTCTGGGGCAGCTCTGGCTCTGGAGACTGAAAACTGGCTGCCCGTCTCCTTCAGAGGCAGCTGCAGGAGGGGAGGTTTGAGCTGAACGTGCTTGTCTTAGTCATCTAGTGCTGCTATAACAGAAATACCACAGTAGAAGGCTTTAACAAACAGAAATTTATTCTCTCACAATTTAGAAGGCTAGTCCGAATTCAGGGCACCAGCTCCAGAGGAAGGCTTTCTCTCTCTGTCGGCTCTGGGGGAAGGTCCTTGTCTCCTTTTAACATCTGTGGGCCTGGTGTCCCTTGGAAATCTCCGTGTGTCTTGCCATCAATCTTCCCCTGGTCTAGGAGGCTTTCAGCCCAGGGACCCTGGGTGCAAAGGATGTGCTTGACTCCTGGCTCTTCTTTCTTGGTGGTAGACAGTCCCTCCCCTCTCTGTTCACTTCTCTCTCCTCTCATCTCTTGCAAGGAAAAAAGTGTGACTCAAGCAAGGGTGTGACTTGAGTAAGGTCATGACCCAAGATATAGCCCACACAGATCCTGCCTCATTAACATATAGAGGTTAGGATTTACAACACATCACAAAATGGAGGATAATTACATCAGATCACAAAATGGAGGGCAACCCCACAATACGGGGAATCATGGCCTAGCCAAGTTGACACATATTTTGGGGGGACACAATTTAATCCATGACAGTGCCAGAACTTACACCAAAGGGGCGGAGTCAGAATGAGCAGAGGCAAAGTTTGGGCATCTGTTGTCTCAAGAAGTTTGCACGAGTGATTCTGGTGTGGAGCTGGGATGAAGGCACTCCCCACCCCACACCCAGCCCCCCAGTGTCTGTCCCTTCAAGGACACTGTACTGTGGAAGTCCCTGGGTGGTGCAATCTTTTGATGTGCTTAGCTGCTGACCAAAAGGTTGGAGGTTTGAGTCCACACAGAGGTGCCTTGGAAGAAAGGCCTGGTGATCTACTTCTGAAAACAGCCACTGAACCCCTGTGGAGCACAGTTCTCCTCTGACACACACGCGATGACCATGAGTTGGCGTGACTCCGCGCCAGCTGGTTTTTAACTTGGGAAAGTAACACCCTCTTGGGTGTTTCTAGGTTAACAAATGCAGATGACAACTCAGAATTTGGGGTAGGTGGAGGCTTCCTAAGACATTAGGGCTTTGAACCTTTGTAGAAGCATGTGAAACATATGAAGATCTTTCTCTGCCCTTCCCAGCCCCACTCTGTGACCCGGAGACTGAGCCCTGTGGATGTGGGTTTGGCCAATGGGAGGCACTGAGAAGAATCAGAGGGTGGGAGGACAGAGAGAGAGAGAGAGGGCGGGGTATTTCTCCCCTGTAACCCCCCCCCCCCCGTGTCAAGCAGTGGCTTCCGGCTCTGGCTCTCACAAGGCTCAGTGATACAGTTCCCCCCCTTGCCTCTGCTACCTTTCCAATTCTGTAGGGGCTTCGCCATCTTTGTTTTATCCACTAACCCTGCCTACTTCTCTGTAAACAGACCTGCATTAAACTCTTTCCAGGATTCCACGGGAGGGTGTCTTTGATGTCCTGCTGGGACTCTGACTACACACTCAGAATTACAAAACACAGAAGAAAGCTCTGCCCGTGAACAGCGCAGGAAGACGGCAGAACTGTAACAGGAGGGCCCCGTCTCTTACTAGGCACTGATGTGTTGTAATACTGCGGATGTAAATATAATCTAGGAGAGAATACAGAGCCCTGTGGATGTGAGAAGAGGCCCTTGCTCTGCTGCTAAATGAAAGGTTGGTGGTTCGAGTCCACCCAGAAAGGCTTCTGAAAAATCAGCCATTAACAACCCTATGGAGTACAGTTCTACTCTGACACACGTGGGGTCGTCATGAGTTGGAGTCGATTAATAGAAGTTTGTTTTACTGGTGTATTTGAGAGGGTCCCTGGCTCCGCATGTGTTTCTACACCATGCATTCATTCCTCTCTCCATTTGCTGGGGTTATCGGGAAGATAAAGAAAAATGATCAGCGTGGAGGAGAATTACATTAACATAACAAACTCATCAGTCTACCGGCAAGAGTGGAATCAACCTTTTGTTGGGGAGAGTTTCCGGCCTGATGCCACCACTGAAAACACTTGTGATCTGGAAAGTCTGGCCAGGCTGATTCCACCAGGCAACCAGTAAACATTTATTTAATGTCCAACTGATTTAGCAAATAATATTGGAGTTATTATTCCCTCTCCTTGAGCATACAGAACGTGACCCAGCTGGAGCTGGGCTCACAAGGGCTCACAAGGATACATCAACGAGGCCCTGAGGTATAAAGACAATAGCTAAGATAATCTTGGAAAACATCTTAAGGAAGTTTTCACAAAAGCCCATCAAACGGAACACAAAAGGCTTTCCACTCTTATCTTCTTCTATTAGCATTTAGTGAATAGAAATTTGTTGGACCAGTGAAGACCCTCCTGACTCTCATTACTGAAACCTGTACCAATGACTGTTAAGAAAGACAATTTAAAATGTAGGATCACAGTTTCTAGCCAATCTGTGAAAAGGCTAAGCTTTTTCAATGGTTTTGCCCATTTGTAATGTTAATATATACTGACGGCTCTGTAATGTTCTTTGGACTCGGGCAGACATGGCTGTGGCAGCATGCTTGTCTGTTTTCCCATTCTTACCTATTCTGTAATGTTTTTTTGACTTGGGCAGACAAGGCTGTGGCAGCATGCTTGTCCGTTTTCCCATTCTCACCTATTCTGTAATATTCTTTGAACTCGGGCAGACAAGGCTGTGGCAGCATGCTTGTCTGTTTTCCCATTCTTACCTATTCTGTAATGTTTTTTTGACTCGGGCAGACAAGGCTGTGGCAGCATGCTTGTCCTTTTTCCCACTCTTGCCTATTCTGTGATATTCTTTGGACTCGGGCAGACAAGGCTGTGGCGGCATGCTTGTCCGTTTTCCCATTCTTACCTATTCTGTAATATTCTTTGCACTTGGGCAGACATTCTAGCTCTGGCAGCATGCTTGTCCGCTTCCCACTTTTGTCCTTTCGAATACATGCCCAACAAAACCTCCTTTTTACTTTACTAAACTTTGTGATGTTTTTCCGCTACAACACAACTGCCAGCCATTCTGCTGGGCTGTAGATGAGAACTGATAAATAGACCACGGGTCTCTCCCTACATATCTGGTTTGGTAAAAGGATCACCTACAATGAATAGGATTGAGTAAAGGGTTTCCCCGCAGCATCCCCTCTTCAGGAATGCTCTTCTGGACCCTCTAACGCCTGGCAGAAGCTCCTTTTCTGGGGCCGTTTTGCCTCCGCAGCCTTGAAGCTGCTGCTTCAGTAAAGAAGTGCTTGGCTGACTCCGCCCTTTGGTTCTATCCATTTAGAATTCTCCCTGGGAACTTGGTCTTCAAACTCCACTCCGGCTCTTACTTGCAAAGGTGCAACCACTGTCCACGCGGAGTTCCAAGGACTCTGTCTTGATGATTCCAAGGGAAAGTAGTTGGTGTTTTTCTTCCATCATTTGGACTTCAGTTTTGTGTCTCAAACAGAAATCACTGCTTTCGGTGGCAAAAAAAAAAAGGAGATGAGTTAATGAAGGGAATAGTTCCGTCTGGGTTGGGATCAGCGGATCCCCACGTTAACCATTCTGCAGGATCAAAACAGCAGAATCTGCTTTCTCGGGAACTTAGTTTTAAAGAGTATCTGTAAAGGTGGGATTGAATTGTCAAAATGACCTTATGAATCTAAAAACCCATTGCCGTTGAGTAGAACTACCCCATAGGGTTTCCAAAGAGCCGCTGGGGATTTGAACTGCCGACCTTTCAGTTAGCAGCCGAGAATTCTACCACTGAACCACTGCGGTCCCCGGTCAAGTTGAAGACTCCCCCAAACCCTGTTCATGAACCTCTTGGCGACATCAGTTAGGAACTCCCGAACTCGAGGCTCCTGCCTACCCTGACAGTGGGTACAGCACACAACAGATGGATGTATTTTTGGGATCTTGCCACGTTCTCGGGAGACCTCATTTTCTTTGAAATGTCTGAGTTCATTGATTGATTCTTTTGGGTGAAAAATTGTTTGGGAGCATGATTTTCACATGGTCTCGAAGTATCTCCCCATAGAGACGTATTAATTATACAGAGGAAAAGACTGAAGTTGTCAAGGATTTCATTTTACTTGGATCCACAATCAACGCCCATGGAAACAGCAGTCAGGAAATCAAATGATGTATTGCACTGGGCAAATCTGCTGCAAAAGACCACTTTAAGGTGTTAAAAAGCAAAGATGTCACTTTGAGGACTACGGTGCACCTGACCCAAGCCATGGTGTTTTCAATCATCTCACATGCATTCCAAAGCTGGACAATGAATAAGGAAGACCGAAGAAGAATTGACACATTTGAATTATGGTGTTGGCAAAGAATATTGAATGTACCATGGAATGCCAGAAGAACAAACAAATCTGTCTTGGAAGAAGTACAGCCAGAATGCTCCTTAGAAGCAAGAATGGTGAGGCTTCATCTCACATACTTTGGACATGTTATCAGAAGGGACCAGTCTGGAGAAGGACATCACGCTTGGTAAAGCAAAGGGTCAGCAAAAAAGAGGAAGACCCTCAAGGAGATAGACATAATGGCTGCAACAATGGGCTCAAGCATAGCAATGATTGTGAGCATGGCGCAGGACCAGGCAGTGTTTCATTCTGTTGGACACAGGGTTGCTGTGAGTCGAAACCAACTCCATGGCAACTAATAACAACAACAATGGTTTATTACAGCTAACAGATACAGATTAAAATCAGCCAAGGGAAGAGACAGGTGGGAGCAGAGTCCAGGAGGGTTCCAAGTGTGGAGCTTCTAGTTGTCCTGTCCCCTGGAGCCATGGGCAGCATTAACTCCTCCTGGCATTGGTGTACGACGCTACACGTGGAGTATTGCCAACCAGGAAAGCTCACCTGAACATTGGTGCCCGGACTGTTATTGGGGCTCAGTCACATAAATATGGTTGCCCACCTGTTATGGACTGAATTGTGTCCCGCAAAAATGTGTATCAACTTGGCTAAGCCATGATTCCCAGTATTGTGTGGTTGTCCACCATTTTGTAATCTGATGTGATTATCCTACGTGTTGTAAATCCTAACCTCTATGATGTTAATGAGGCAAGATTAGAGGCATTTATGTTAATGAGGCAGGACTCAATCTACAGGAATTGGTTGTATTTGAATCAATCTCTTCTGAGATATAAAAGAGAGAACTGAATAGAGAGGTTGGGGACCTCATGTCACCAAGAATGAAGAACGAGGAATAGAGAGTGTCCTTTGGACCCAGAGTCCCTGTGCCGAGAAGCTCCCAGACCAGGGAAAGACTGATAACAAGGACCTTCCCCCAGAGCTGACAAAGAAAGCAAGCCTTCCCCTGGAGCTGGCACCCTGAATTTGGACTTGTAGCCTCCTAGACTGTGAGAGAATAAACTTGTTTGTTAAAGCCACCCACTTGTGGGATTTCTGTTATAGCAGCGCTCAATAACTAAGACACCACCCATATGGCTGACCTCAATCTCTAGTCCCTCCAGATGTTGAGCTGATACTGGATGACCCATGGCCTCCACAGTAGCATGGCCTAAAGCCCCAGGCAAACAAAGACACTCTTATCAGGCAAAATATTTCACAGCCTTAGAGATCACTTCCCTGGAGCCTAGGGCAAAGGTCAGACTTGTGTTTGGGCCAAGTTAAATTCCGTACTACACAACACCCCTTCTTTGTAAAACAGTGGGGGTGCCCTGCTCACTGTCCCAGAAAAGAGCTCAGTCTCTGCTTCCCCATAACTGTAATGACAGACAATCCCACCTGGTTGAAAAATAGGTGTGGGAAATAGAGACTGAACATCACAGAAAGAGGAAGAGGGACCCAGAGAGTATAACTGAATTTAATGACAGACAGTCTGCATTAGGAGCCCTGGTGGTGCAGTGCTAAGAGCTTGGCTGCTAACCGAAAGGTCAGCAGTTCAAATCCACCAGCTGCTCCTTGGAACCTATGGGGCAGTTCTACTCTGTGCTATAGAGTCGCTGTGAGTTGGAATCCAGTCAACGTTTTTTTTTTTTTTTCAGACTGCATTAAGGAGCCCTGGTAGCTCAGTGGTTAAGAGCTCAGCTGCTAACCAAAAGGCCAGCAGTTTGGATTCACCAGCTGCTCCTTGGAAACCCTATGGGGCAGTTCTACTCTGTCCTACAGGGTTGCTATGAGTTGGAATTGACACGACGGCAACGGGTTTAGTTTTGATTTAGTCTGTATTAAAAGTACAATATATTCTGGTTATTGAGAATCTGCACCATATTTTTCTCTAATCATCAAACGTGGAAGAAAAGTGCTGGTTTCAGCCCACCTGTTTCTTGAATTGAGTCGACTCAATGTCAACGGGTGTGCTTGGCTTTGGTTTTGTCTTCTGGGTCAGGCTAAGCACAAGTCAACGTCGTTCTCTGACAGACTGCCTTGAGGACCCCTAGGTGGCGCTCATTTTCAGTTTGGGTGGCAAATGATAGCATGAAATGGAAAAAAACCAAGGAATCTGAAAGGTCTGTAAACCTTTTTCTTCTATCAAATTACATTTCCCGGTGAGTTAGGTTACAATATAAATCGGCTCGCAATTTGTGTGATGGCTGCAAGTTCACCTCTTTATTTGCTTTTGTCTTAGCCAGCAAGACTGTTGTTGTGAAGGAAGAACAATCCACCCTCAAGGAGAACAGAGTTCAAGAGGCACGGGGCCAACTCTAGGAGCGGGTAGGGCTGCGGAAAGGCAGGTCACTGAGGCACAGGGCAAAGCAGACGTTTCTCCAAAAGCCAGGCCTTTCTGCAAAACCAGCAACGGACTCAGCACGAAGGAGGGGGCGGGACGGGGTGGGCTGAGCAAGGGGACGAGCTTTCTCCCTTCGCCCCTCGGAGCTTTCTCTTCGTGTTCTCTTCTTTCTAGTTAGTTCCTCAATCCCAGCCAGATGTCCTTTTCATGATTTCAGTTCCCCTCCAGCCTTCTTGGGGGGAAGCTGGGGCCAAAAACAGATGTTTTATTTCTTCATGGACATAAGACAACTGGTTATTTGTTTTGCTCTTGTGCCTGACATAAGCCTCCCTCGCCACCTCCTCAGTGGCACAACGGTTAAGTGCTCAGCTGCTAACCGAAAGGTTCTGGACGTACACTATTTTAAGCCCCAAGCCCAAAACTTGGGTTACCAAAGCCTTGTTGTTGTTAGGTGCTGTCAGGTTGATTCCAACTCATAGCGACCCCGTGTGACAGAGTAGAACCGCTCCAGAGAGTTTTGTAGGCTGTAATGTTTATCAGAGCAGATTGCTAGGTTTTTTCTCCCGAGGAGCCACTGGGTGGTTTCAAACCACCTACCTTTCAGTTAGCAGCCAAGCACTTGACCATTGTGCCACAGCAGAAGATGGGAGGGGGGCTTATTTGAGGCACGAGAGTGAAATAAATAACCAGTTGTCTGAACACATGGTCTCTCACCTTGGATTCTCCAAAATAGAAATTACCTTCAGCTATGGGAAAATTTGGGAGAAAGATGCTTCCGTAAAAATTTACAGCCTTGGAAATCCTATGGGGCAGTTTTACTCTGTCCTATAGGGTCGCTATGAGTTGGAATTGACTCGATGGCAGTGGGTACAGGAAAATTAAGAAAACTACAATCCTCACCACCCAAGTGGTAGCCTGGGAACAGAACTGGGTATGGGCAACTCTACTGGAACTCACCAGGCTCCAGGGGCTTCTTCCAAGACTTGACCCTAACCTGGTGACATGTCATTTTTTGCATCATGGGGTTGACAAGTGGGAACTCTGGCATCAGAGAGACAAAGCTTTAAACTCTAGGCATGTGTTACGGATTGAAGGAGCCCTGGTGGCAGTGGTTAAGAACTCAGCTGCTAACTGAAAGGTCAGCAGTTCAAGCCTACCAGTTGCTCTGAGGGAGGAAGATGTGGCAGTCTGCTTCTGTAAAGATTACAGCCTTGGAAACCTTATGGGACAGCTCTACTCTGTCCTATAAGGTCGCTATGAGTCGGGATTGACTTGACGGCAACAGATGTGGTTTGTAACAGTTTATAGATTGAATTGTGCCTCTCCCTTTCCTAAAATATGTGTTGGAATCCTAACCCCTATGCTTGTGGATGTAATCTTGTCAGGAAATAAGGTTTTCTTTGTCATGTTAATGAGGCCCAAGCAGTGTAGGCTGTATCCCAAACCTAATCTCTTCTAAGGAGCAGCCCAGACACAGAGACAAGCAAGCACAAATGGGGGAAGACAGATGCCACGTGGAGATGGCCAAGGAACCAAGGATGACCAGCTATAGAAGCTGAAAGAGACAAGGACCTTCCCCCAGAACCGAGAGACAGAGCCTTCCCCTAAGGCTGGTGCCCTGAATTCAGAATCCTAGCCTCCTGAACTGTGAGAAAATAAATCTCTGTTCACTAAAGTCACCTATTTCATTTTACTCGGATCCATAGTCAACACCCATGGAAGCAGCAGTCAAGAAATCAAACGACGCTTTGCATTGGGCAAATCTGCTGCAAAAGACCGCCTTAAAGTATTAAAAAGCAAGATGTCACCTTGAAGACTAAGGTGCATCTGATCCAAGCCATGGTGTTTTCAATCATTTCATATGCATGCAAAAGCTGGACAATGAATAAGGAAGACAGAAGAATTGATGCCTTTGAGTTATGGCGTTGGTGAACAATGTTGAATATACCATGGACTGCCAAAAAAATGAACAAATCTGTCTTGGAAGAAGTACAGTCACAATGCTCCTTAGAAGCAAGGATGGCGAGACTTCATCTCACGTACTTTGGACATGTTATCATGTGGGACCGGTTCTGGAGAAGAACATCATGCTTGGTGAAGTAGAGGGTCATCGAAAAAGAGGAAGACCCTCAACGAGACGGATTGACACAGTGGCTGCAACAATGGGCTCAAGTGTAACACTGACTGTGAGGATGGCGCGGGACCGGGTGGTGTTTCGTTCTGTTGTACGTAGGGTTGCGATGAGTCAGAACTGACTTGACGGCAGCTAACAACGACGACAACAAAGTCACCCACTTGTGGTATTCGTATTACGGCGGCACTGGGAAGTTACCACAGCGTGTGATTGAAGGTAAATACTTAGTGAATTTGTGCTTCAGTGTCCTCACCCCTAAGAGGAGAACAATGTCACCTCCCACGCAGGGATGTCATGAGGATTCCATGAGCTGCATCCATGAGCAGGCATCGTCAGAGCCTGGCATGTGGCCAGACTGAAGAGGCACAAAGGCTTCCAGGATGGTTCCTGAGACGGCCCAGGCGGACTGCTCGGCGTGATACGGAAGCACCTTCTGTCATCAGGTTCCCTTCGTGGCCCCAGGTCTCAGAAAGAGGGAAGGCATACCTTTACTCTCTTCAGGGCTCTTTTCCAGAAAACTCCTCCTTGTAAAGGACAAACCGCATTACCTCACGCTGCAGTTGCACAATCGGTTACGTAACCGCTGAAGGCCCAGCGTACACCTATGGCGGGCTGAGATTTAACAGACTCATCTGTAAATGCTTCACAGTACATGACCTTTCCTCATCCATGTGCAAACAGCCAGCATGACAGACAGTGCAGGCGCTTGCCAGTCCAGGAGGTTCTGATTTCCGGCTGGTCATCAAGATATACTGAAATAAAAAGGTAAGAGTTACTCCCTCCTGTTTGGGGAGGCAAGAGATCAGAACTGGAGTCTGGCCTGGGCAGCCCTGGACAAATCCTTTAACCCTTGCTTCTCTAAGTGTGCTCCGTGGGCCAGCAGCAGCCGCATCAGCAGGCAGGAGCTGGTTGGAAAGGCACACTCTCAGGCCCCACCTGGACCTAAGGAACCAGAGCCTGCATTATTGGCAAGACCTCCAGGTGACTCTATGCACGTTAAATCCGAGCAGCACTGATTTAACATCTCTGAGCTTTTCTCTCCTGAACAAGGGGCCAAAGTGACTTTCAAACAAATCTGCACATAATTCTCCAGCTTTTTAAAAATTACAAAAGTAACACATATTCACGTTGTCGTTGTTAGCTGCTGTCGGGTCAGCCCTGGACTCATGGCGACCCCATGAGTGATAGAATGAAATGCTGCCCGATCCTGCACCAGCCCCGTAATCAGTTGCAGATGGGACTGTATTGACCCACAGGGTTTTCACTGGCTGACTTTCAGAAGTAGATTGCCAGGTCTCCCCTCCTAGTCCATCTTAGTCTGGAAGCTCTGCTGAAACCTGTTCAGCATCATAACAACACATAAGCGTCCACTGATAGACAGGTGGTGGCTGTGCATGAGGTGCACTGGCTGGGAATTGAACCCGGGTCTCCTGTGTGGAAGGTGAGAATTCTACCACTGAACCACCACTGTCCCCAATACATACTCACAGTTAAAGAAAAATTAAACAGAACAGATCAGCCAACTTGACCTCAAAGACATATATAGAACACTCCATCCATCCGCTGCAAAGTACACATTCTTTTCCAATGCACATGGAACGTTCTCCAGAATAGACCACATCTT